>NW_008341422.1:888886-917542 GCF_000622305.1 Nannospalax galili | reverse complement strand
TCTCCTTTAGAAAAACCTCATTCTGGGACAGCTGGGGCTACTGAAAAAAAAAAAAAAAAAAAAAAAAAAAAAAAGAAGAAGAAAAAGAAGAAAAATATTTAACAGGGGCTATAAATAGCTGTCAAATTGTCTATAATACCCTCTTCTGACCTCCACAGGCTTCATACAACGTGGGTGCTCTTACATACATGCAGGCAATACACTTATGTGCAGAAAATTAGAGTAAAAATTTTTTTTATTTTTAAAATATTTATTAGTTTTATGTGTATAAGTGTATTGCCTACACATACGTGAGTGTTGTGCAATGCCGTGGAGGTCAGAAGAGGGCTTCAGATTCCCCTGGAACTAGAGTTAAGGACAGTTTGTAGCCACTATGTTGGTGCTGGGAATCGAGCCCAGGTCCTCTGCAAGAGCAGTCAGTACTCTTAACCACTGAGCCATTGCTCCACCCCAGAGTAAAATTTTTAAAAATATTTTTATGAGTCTATTGCCTACATGTAGGCAGGTACATCCATGTTGGCAGTGCCCTAGGAGGTCAGAAGAGGGCGTCAAATCCCCTGGAACTGGAGTTACAGATGGTTGTTAGCTACCTGGGAATCAAACCCAGGTCCTCTGCAAGAGCAGCCAGTGCTCTCAACCTGAGTCGTATCTCCCCAGAATAAAATAAATGTGTAACAAGGACACTGTAACCATCTTTGGATGACTACAAAAATCTGTCCTCAGGGCTGGAGAGATGGCTCAGTGGTTAAGAGCACCAGCTGCTCTTGCAGAGAACCCAGGTTCAATTCCCAGCAACCCACATTGTGGCTAACAACCATCTGTAACTCTAGTTCCAGGAAATTCAGCCCCTTCTGGCCACAGGCATTGTACAACACGGGTGCACTTATATACATAAAAATAAAAATATTTTTTTAAAAACCTGTCCTCTCATGACATCCAAGGTGTTCCTCTGACTTCCTCACATACTCATGTGCAAACACATACTCTCTTGGAGAGAAGCTGAGCTCAAGTGTCCCTAGGATGCTATGTGCTTTCAGCACTAGTAAAGGTCCCTTCCCCTGGTCTCTTTCCATTCATTCTGATGAAGCTGGTCCAGGGCTGCCATGGTACGCTGGATAGCTTTAGTGTCAACTTGACACATCTGGGTTCAAGGAGCCTCAATTGGGGAATTGCCTCCACTGAAATGGCCTGTGGCCATTTCTGAAGGGCATCTTCTTGATGAGTGATGTGGGAGAGCCCAGCCTACTGTGGGTGGTGCCACCCCTGGGCAGGTGGGCCTGTGTTGCATAAGAAAGCAGGCTGAGCAGGCGCCAGGGGAGCAAGCCAGTAAGCAGTGTTCCTCCATGGCCTGTGCTCCAGCTCCTGCCTCCAGGTTCCTGCCCTGAATTCCTACCTTGGGCTCCCTGATGAACTGCGACCTGGGAGATGTAAGGCAAATAAACCCTTTCCTCCCTAGGTCGGTAGTGGTCAGAGTGTTTAGTCACAGCAATGGAGAGACAAACTAAAACACATGGGAACAAGTTTCACTAACGAGCTATTAATAAAACTCCATAATAGAATTTCAAACCTAAAGATGCCCAATGCCACGAAATGCTGGAGATTTATAGATGTCCTCCTAAGGCAGCCCTGACCTGCTCAAGGAAGGTGAGATGCCAGCCATAACTGGAGCCAGGTCCTCATGGGCCAGGGATGTTAAGCACAGCCAGAGGCCACAGTGGGGTTTTGCTATACAGGAGGCAGCTCTCAGCACACCCTTGGTAGGGAAGATTCCAAATTAAATGACACTACTGCAAAGCTCAGAGCCTTGGCAAACTTTGCAATGTTTTTCAGATTTGACTCCTTTCCCCAAAACACCAATTAACATCTTGGGTTAAGATGTTGGAAAGTGGTTGCTACGAAAGACTCCCTTTGCTTTACATAAATGGTTGAAGACTAAGGACATATTTCCCATGAAAAAAGCAATGTGAAAAGCGGCTGGGGGTATAGATCAGAGGTTCTCACTGAGCATGTGCCAGGCTTGGGGTTCCATCTCAGCACTCAAAAGGACGTGATAAGTGATTAAGTGCTCAACCTATATACAACTATAACAGCAAAGGAAAACCCATTCCAATTTCAACCCTAAGGGGCTATCACAGACTTCTTTCATGCATTGGTGACCCCTGACCCAGGACAACTCATTTTGGCTTCACCCAGCCTTTGAGACCCATTATGAGCGACTCTGTGGTGGCCTTTGCCCTACTGAGCCAGCTGTTTCTATGCAAGGATGAAAGAAGAGGTGAGGAAGGACCAAAAGGGAAATAATCATGGTCATGCACTCCTTTTAAATGTGTTTATGTGTGTGTGTTTATATGTTCATGTGCACATACATGTGGAGGCCAGAGGTCAACCTCAGGAGATATTCCTCAGGAACTGTCACCTTATTTGGGGGGACAGGGTCTCTTACTAGGACCTGCATGTGTTTCATCTCCCCAGTGCTTTTCATGTGGGTTCTGGAGATTGAACTCATGTCCTCATGCTTGCTCAAGCACTTTAGCAACTGAGCCATCTCCCTAGCCCCACATTTTGAAAGTCTATGTTGAATCAATGTACTCATATCCAGGAGTTTAGGAATGGTGTTCACTGGAGCCAAGCTTAGTTCTATGAGAGAAACGGTAGGTGTTTCCCAAAGCCATAAAGGCTAATGATTTTATGAGAATGCTATTCATAATACTTCAAAAATAAGCCCCATCAAAGCAAGCATCCATTCATTTCTTCAGTACAGACTATACAAACACACACAGGATACCGTAAGAAAATCAATACCTTTAAGAAAATCAATAGCTTTATTTTTCCTCAATACACATTTAGAAAATTAGTCTGAGAAGAGGTTTTGCTAAATAGACTAGAGGAATATGTACAAAATCAAGGAGTTCCAAGACAGCAAGAAAAAGTGCAGGAAGGAGCCAGGCTGCCTAGGTCCTACCCATCAAAGGGGAGGCAAGGTCTTTGATGGCTTTGGAGTTCAGCTGAGGGATTGTGCTGATCTTCAGGAGTTTGCTGCTGGCATACTTATTCTTGACGGCCTGCAGAAGGCATGTGGGATTAGGCAGGTCAGGACCTCCACCTCATACTCAGACTAACTCACAGGTATCAAAGGGCTATAGCTACCATCTCCAGATGATGACACACAGTCACTGAAGTTGGCCAGGACACTCTGCCTTAGAACTTACTGCACAGGGCCACCTCCCTCCAGTCCTGCTGGGCACACAGGCCACAGGAGAGAAACAATTCCAAGGTCTGAGGAACAGGCTTTCTCTCCTGAGTTATGGGAGATGGGGGTGAGGACTCTGTCAAACATGAGTGCCATCAGGACCGGCAGCAAGAACTTGCAATGAAAGCGAGTGGCAACTAGTGCTTTGCAGGTCCCAGACAATGCCACTGGAAATGAAAGCCACGAGCTTCCACAGCATGCAGTCACACTGAAACTGCGTGTGAGCAAGCACACCATGCTGTGAAGACACACGGCTTCTCTGTGATACCAACACCTTGCTTTAGGACCAGGCCTTCAGGAAGCTCTGATACTTTGTGTCTCACAGGCACAGACTAAGACTCTTCCTCCCAGGCGGCTTCCTGACAGACACCCACCACAGGAAGCTCCTCAATGAGTCTCTTCCCCCTGCCCAGCTCCATGCTTGCTCACTAAGTGCCCTTCAAAAGACCTGAGGCAGGTCCCAAATAGCATCACCTAAATGCGCAGCCTCCACACCTACCTCCAGCCACCAGGACAGGCCCTCCTCACAACCCCACCAGAAGCAGCCTTCTCTGCTTACCCTGAGTACCCTATTCAGGACCCTGGTTGGGGAATGGGGTGCACATGCGCTGGCCAGACGGCCATACACTGGGCACAGCTAGTTAAGGTTAACCTATCAGTTTCAAAGAAAGTCTGCTTTCAGGGTTTATCAGTATGCTCCATCCTTTGCTGTATGAGAAAATCAGCTATGCTAAAATAAGACTTCTGCATGAGCAGTAACGCACGCATATGTAAATGTAAATACACACAAAGCCCATAATCTCATGCTTTCCAGGGTTTAAGCACCAGGACTTACGATGAATTTTGTCAGGTTTTCATTGACTTTCACCACGTTTTTGGCCATGTGCTGCATGACTTCCAGTACTTCCTTTTCTGTGTAGCCCGTGTAATACTGCTGCTTTAAATTCTGAAACACAAGGTGAACAGAAGGGAAGTGTGACTGAAGAGCAAGAGAAAGCCTCCATCTCTTCAGAGGAGTGCATCTTACACACGCTGACAACACTGTAAAATGTGTGAGGGTGCCAGGCTAGGTGGTGCAGACCTGCAATTCCAGCTACCAGGGAGGCCTAAGGCCTGCCTGAGCACCTCAGTGAGATCCTGGCTCACAAATAAAATACAGAAAGACAGCTGGAGATAGAGTTCTGTAAGATATAGATAGCACCTAACCAGTATGGGTGAGGCCCTGGGTTCAAAACCCACCACCAGAATACAAAAACAAAACAAAACAAAAAGCTGTGAGAAAATTCTTACCATGTGAAACCCAATGATAGTCTAACCACTTCCACAGCACCCGAAGAGCTAGAGCAGCCAGCAAACACAGAATGGTTGTGGCCCTGAGACAGGACTAACTTAAGACAGTAATAGGCTCTTAATGCTAACAGATCATTGCATTTGAAAGCAGCCGCCCAGGTGTGGCTTTAAGGAACAAAGCTGCCAAGGATACTTCCACCCCATGCTGGAAGGAGAAGGAAAACAAGGCAGCCTGAAAACCAGACCACACTGAACAGTGCCCTCTTCCATGCTTCCTCCCTCCCACCACTCCACCAGGGCAGCACAGCTGCTGTGTTGCTCATTAGGAAGCAGCTGTGTGGGCTGAGGGACTGGCTCAGTCAGTGAAGTACTGGCCTTGCAAGCACCAGGACCCTGACTTTGACTCCCAGAAGCCATGTAAAAATGCTGGGCATGAAAGCAAACGTGTAATCCCAGAACTGGGTGGGAGGCAGAGACAGGAGGATCCCTAGGGCTCACTTGGCTAAGCTACCCTAATTGGTGAACTCCAGGCCAATGAGAGACCCTGTCTCAAAAAGATAGATGTGATTCTGAGGATGACACCAAGGTTGTCCTTCAGACACAGACACACACAGACACACAGACACACACACTCAAAATTTTTTTCTCTTGACACTCATGCTTAAGCTTATGTTGAAATATCTTTGGGGCTGGAGAGATGGCTCAGCAGTTAAGAGCACTGGCTGCTCTTGCAGAAGACCTGGGTTCAATTCCCAGCACCAACATGGCAGCTAACAACTGTCCATAACTCCAATTGCAGAGGAATCTGACACCCTCTTCTGACCTTCCCGGTCATTGCACAACACAGGTGCACTTACATGCAGGTAATACACATATATCCATAAAATAATTTTTTTGTCTTTTTGAGACAGGGTCTCCCTGTACCCTCAGCTGACCTGGTACTCACTATGTAGACCAGGCTGGCCTCAAACTCAGCAATCTGCCTGCCTCTACCTCCTGGGTGCTGGGATTAAAGGCGTGCGCCACCATGTCTGGCTTAGTTATAGCCAGCTGGACATGGTGGCACACGCCTTTAATCTCAGCACTTAGGAGGCAAAAGCAGAAGGATCTCTGTGAGAGCCAGGTCAGTCTGGTCTACAATAATTTCCAGGCCAACCAAGGCCTGTATCAAAACAATCAAAAATAACAAAAAGTAGCTGTCCTATAGGCAGCAATCTACCAAACCCAGAAGAACCAAGACTATCCAGGGTTCTCATCAAAGAACAGAGAACTCATAGAAGCAACCACATCCCACCTTCTGACCTTTCCCCCAAAAGAATTTAAGCAGAAAACTAGCTGCTGATAGCTAATCAGACTCAGTATGTATGAAGAGAGAGAGGCAATATTCTACACACTAACCAAGCCCTTTCATGTGCACAGCATAACAAGTAATTCACAGCTTCATCTTAACAGTAAAATAGTTTGAGGAAAGAACAGCAGGAAAATACCGAAATACATATTACTACTTAGTGTAAAACCAATGCTCAGAGCATGAGGAGGCTGAACGCTAACAGGATTAGAGTCCTACAAAGCATATTTAACAGTAATTTAGCCAAAATGAGGCATTGCGATTGGTGACTTTTTTGCTTCAGATTTTTAAATTTCAAAACTTTCAAATTTATGGGGCTAGAGATATGGCTCAGCAGTTAAGAGCACTGGCTGCTCTTGCAGAGGACCTGGGTTCAACTCCCAGCACCTGCATGGCAGTTACAACCGTTCATAACTACAGTTCCAGTGGATCCAATGCCCTCTCGTGACCTCCACAGGCACTGCATGTTGGGGCTGAGGTTGGTATCCCAGCATCCACATGGCGGCTAACAACCATCCCTAACTCCAGTTCTAAGGGATCCAGTGCCCTCTTTTGTCCTCCAAGAGCACTGCCTGACACAGGTACATTTACACACATGCAGACATCACACTCATACACAGAAAATAAAAATTTTTTTAAAATTTTAAGAAAAAGAATATATGGGGGGGGCAGTCTCATACAGGCCTTAAATGTGGTAGCTGTGGCTGAATGAACTATAACAGCTGACCCTCCCTAGTGCTGGGACCACAGGCATGTGTGACCACACCTGGCAACTGCTGTTTCAGGACCAACCTGTCCTACTCACCCACGGCACTGTTCTCGAACAAACATTAAGTCTGTAACGCCAGCTAATATAGCATCAGTACTCACATTTCTCCAATTATTTTTAAAATGTCTTTTAAAGATTTAGATCCAGATTCTAATTAAGGTTCATGCAGTACAATTATATTACTATATCTTTCATCTTTTAAACAACCTCTATTTTCTTAGCTTTAGAAGCATACAGGCAAGTTAGTTTTAGAATGCCTCTTATTCTGTCTTTTGTAACTGAATCTGTCTCAAACCTGTTGATAATACATCTTTTTTTTTTAAAAAAAAATATTTTATGTAGGGTCTCATGTATCCTATGCTGACCTTGAACTTGCTAGCCAAAAATGACCTGGGTGCTGGGATTTTAGGCATGCACAAAAGATTTATGAGGTGCTGGGGATCAAATCTAGGGCTTCTAATGTGCTAGAACACTCTGCTGAGCTATATCCCCATTATGTAGTGACACACATTCTTAATGCACAGAAAGCACAGCACGTCAGCTGGGGCCACTGCTGCTGGTGGCACTGGGATAATCACTGTGATCAGCTGGTAGCCCCTAGAACACCACCACAAAGGCTCTGCTTTACTTCAGGATCAGAACTGTCTGTGGAATACTATTTTGAGACCTCATGAACCGTGTTCTCTCAAATTAGTTCATCTAATGATTTTCACATTCATTTCTGATCCTTGCTCCTTTAGGACTTAACAATGGTGGGTTTTAAGCCACAGAGTGGTGTGTGCTGAAGTTCCAGCTACTTGCAAGGATAAATCATGCGGTTCCATGAGCCCAGGAGTCTGAGAACACATGAGCAACACAGCAAGACTGACTCTTCAAACAGTTTTAATTAGCTGTTACTCTGATTTTAAGGGGGAGGGAACAGAGATGTAGCTCAATATAACAGCAAACAATAACTTAAAATTAAACAGACTGAAGAGATGGTTCAGCGGTAGAGCACTGGCTGCTCTTGCAGAGGACCTAGGTTCAGTTCCCAGCACCCACATGGTGGCTAACAACCATCTGTAACTCCAGTGTCAGGGGATTGGATGCCTTCTCCTGACCTCCATGGACATTGCACTACACAGGTGCACCCACCTACATGCAGGCATTACACTCATACACATAAAATTAAAAAACAAAATTAAAAATAAAAAAGGAAGCCAGGCGCGGTGGTGCACGCCTTTAGTCCCAGCAATCAGGAGGCAGAGGCAGGTGGATCTCTGTGAGTTCAAGGCCAGCCTGGTCTACATAGTAAGTTCAGGTCAGCTGGGATTACAGAGAGACCCTGTCTCAAAAAGATTAGAAAAATAAATAAATTTAAAAAAAGGATCTTCCCTTTCTAACATCATAAACTTGTAGGTCCATGGAGCACTCCCTTTTACTATAGTCATTCTTTTTTTTTAAAGATTGACTTCTTTTTTGTTGTGAGCCTGAGACTTTAATGGCTGTGCCAGCTCTCCAGCCTTACTTCTATTATTTTTAATTATGTGTATGTATGCGCACAGGTGTGGATATGTACACATGGGTACAGGTGCCAGGAGTCCAGAAGAGGCATCAGATCCCCTGGAGCTGGAGTTACAGGCGATTATGAGCTGCCCAACATGGGTGCCAGGCACTAAATTCAGGTTCCCCTGCAAAGGCAGTATTCAACTCAACTGCTTCTCTCCAGCCTTTCCTTCTTTGTGATGAATCTCGTCTTGCCACACAGGGGCTGGTCTCAACTTGCTAAGCTGAAGCGATCTTCCTGCCTTAGTTTCCAGTGCGAGGATTAGCGCTGTGGGCTACTCCACCTGGTTCTCAATACTTTTTTTTCTTAATGCTCTCATGTATTCAGACAGCCCATTCAATCAAATTAGTTCTCAGCCTTTTTATTTATTTTATGTGTATGCATGTCTTGCCTACATGTAGGTAAGTGCACCCATGTTGTGTAATGCCCGCGGAGGACAGAAGAGGCTGTCAGATCCCCTGGAACTGGAGTTACGGACAGTTGTTAGCTGCCATGTGGGAGCTGGGATTCAAACCTGGGTCTTCTGCAAAAACAGTATTCTTAACCACTGAGTCATCTCTCCAGCCTATCCTGTTGGCTTTTTTTTTTTTTTTTTTTTTCCTTTTGAGACAGGGTCTCTCTCTGTAGCCCTAGCTGGCTTGGAACTCACTATGTAGATCAGGCTGGCCTTGAACTCAGAGATCTACCTGCCTCTGCCTCCCAAGTGCTGGGATTAAAGGCATGTGCCACCACGCCTAGCCACGCAAGCCTCACTTGCTCTCTGTCAGCATCATCACATCCTGCCCAACATGGCCCCAGACCAGGTTTCTCTAATGAGCTGGAGCTCCTGCACTTGCCTCTGTGGACTCTAGCATATGCACTGCTGAGCTCTCATTGTCCCCAAGCCTTTTTACTATGAATTTACTAATAGTTCCAAACCAGATCTAACATTCTAGGAATTTTCATTGTTAATATTTTACTTCTTTCTTCACATAGTGAAAATTCAGACCCTAAAAACATGAGTGTGAGCTGGGCATGGTGGCACATGCCTTTAATCCCAGCACTCGGGAGGCAGAGGCAGGCGGATCTCTGTGAGTTCAAGGCCAGCCTGGTCTACATAGTGAATTCCCAGACAGCTGGGGCTACACGGAGACCCTGTCTCAAAAAAAGACCAAAAACCCCACAAAACCATGAGTGTGAAGCCAGGTATGGTGGTGCACAGCTTTAACTCTACCACTCAGGAAGCAGAGGCAAGCAGATATCCAAGTTCCAGACCAGCCTGGTCTAAATAGCAAATTCCAGGTCAGCCAAGGCTACAAAGCAAGAGTCTGTTTCAAAAAAACAAAAAAGTGAATATATTCGCTTTATCCTATAATATACATAAGTTTCAGAACACATTATTGTGAATGGTAAGCCTGCTATGGATATATTATTACTATTTATCACTGTTCAGTCTAACAGCACATCCTGCTAAGGATACAGTCAGAATGTTATCCTCAGGTTATGTGAATTTTTGTGGTTTTGACCCAATTTGATAGTTACATTCTTTATTTCCATAGAACCCCATCATTTGCTTAGAACATTTACACTGTTCTAGGGCCAGCAGGTAAAGGTCCTTGGCTTGCTGCCAAGCCTGATGACCTGAATTTGATCCAGACTTCAATCTTAGGAACCCACATGGTGGCAGAAGAAAACCCAATACCACAACCTGTCCTCTGACCTCCACATGGGTGCTGTGGTATACACACAAAATAAAAAAATGTAGTTTTAAAAAAATTTTCTAGGCGGGTGTGGTGGGACACATTTTAATCGCACCACTCAGAGACGCAAGAGGCAGGCAGATCTCTGTGAGTTCAAGGCCAGCCTGGTCTACATAGCAACTTCCAGGCCAACTGGGGCTACAGGGAGACCCTGTCTCAAGACCAAAAAAAAAGATAAAATTTTTAAATTATATTGTTCAAAAGTCGAGAAAGGTCAGACAGTGGCATATCCCTGTACTCTGGGCACTTGGGAGAGGCTAAGGCAAAAGGTCCTTGAGTTAAAAAAAAAAAAAGATAAAACTTTTAAATTATATTGTTCAAAAGTCGAGAAAGGTCAGACAGTGGCATATCCCTGTACTCTGGGCACTTGGGAGAGGCTAAGGCAGAAGGACCTTGAGGCAAGGTCTCACTATATAGCCCAGGGTGCCCTTGACAGCCTGGGCCATAGTGAAACATTCTGTCTGTCTCTGTCTCTGTCTCTGTCTCTCTCTCTCACAGAGTCAAAAAACAACTTTCTATTATATGAGTCCTGTGACTCAATCTTCTATCCTGTGCCCACAGAACTCCATAGTATCCTTTTCCATTAACTTTCTGGTTACATAAACATATTGGATGTACACACTCTTTCTAAGGTAAACACACCTGTGTGGTATGTGGGGAATGGCTCCACCACACTGTCCTGGTGACCAGCACATACAGACAGACCCCAAAGGCCAAGGCTTTGCTTGTAGCTGACTTACGCTGGCAGAAAGTGTTGTGATCCTTCTACAGGAGGAAGGCGGCAGCTTGGGGGAGGGCTGCCTCTAAGTCTTCTCCTATTCCCCCTGCAATCGCCCCTGGGAGCTGTCATGAGCCAACTTCCACTTCCTGGATGTGATAAGGCTTTCCAATCTGCCAACTACAGCGCTGCTTAGCAGTATTCTAGAACCGACTCCTATACAATAATGTAGCCCGAGACTCACACTGCACACATCAGCTCCTTTAGTCTGTCTGCCTTTTAGGTGAGAGACAGGAGCAGGTGCTGGCATCTTTAGCTACTCGTCTAAATCCAAAAGTGGGCTCCTTCTATTTTCTTTTTTCTTTCTTGCTGTTTTGATGAGGCAAGGTCTCACTATATAGCCCAGGGTGGCCTTAAACTCACTATGTAGCTAGCACACATTGGCCTCAAATTCTCAGTCCTCCAGCCTCAGCTTTCCAAGTGCCAGGATAATAGGCATGCGCCATCGCACCCAGGTGATTTCTATCTTATGGGCTAAATCAGGCCTTGGCTTTGGCCTTGCCTGACTACTGGCTTCACCTAACCAAACGTCCAATGATTCTGGCCTATGAGAGCTTGGCCTTCCTTGTTCCACCTCTCCATCTGTGGAATGTGGCATACTCAGTATATGAGTCTGTCTGAACTGATCCTAGCTGCTTGCTTTTAGGTCTTTGACCTTTTTTGTTTGTTTTTGTCTTTTTGAGGTAGGGTCTCCCTGTAGTCACAGCTGACCTGAACTCACTATGTAGACCAGGCTGGCCTTGAACTCACAGTGATCCGCCTGCCTCTGCCTCCCGAGTGCTGGGACTAAAGGCATGCGCCACCATGCCCAGCTAAGTCTTTGACCTTTTAACCATTACTTCAAGAGCAGTGTTGTGAAAATACTATAGCCTTTCACACTGTGAGGACTTAGAATTCAGCCTCATCTTTTCTTAAATCCATCACTCACCCATTTCCCTTGGCCCAGCACCTTCTGAGACAGGCAGGAAGCGGCTGCTGCTACATGAGAAGGGTGATAATGCACCATGTCATAGTCGATTAGAGTCAATTCCATCAGATACTTGGCTAACGTGTGCTGCTCCACATCAACCTAGAACAGCCAGGGACAGGGAGCAGAGTTGTGTTCATCTCCACAAACTCTGGGACCAGGTCTAGGCATTCCCACCCTTCTCAAGAACTACCCTGCCCCACTGTGTGCCATAGAACCTGAGGCCTTTTATGAAGTCCAGAGTTCAGCATCAAAACCTGCCTAAAGGAAGCTTTCCCTTAATTAGGTCATGTTTAAGAGCAAGATCAAGCAAAAGTCAAATTCCTTACCCAGTTGGAGGCACTCACCTCCCCGGCTTTTGAAGCTCGCCTTAAGAAGTGTAGTGGCAAAGGTCGGCCCAACTCAAATTTCAGCTCTTTCAAAATTAGAGTCTCCATTTCTCGGATTTGGGAACTGGTATAAGCGTTGTCTGTGATATAAACGAAGTCTTCGATATTTGGAGAAAACATCTCCTCATATTTGGAAGCCAAGAGCAAAGCTGTGATCCCTACCAGCTGAAGCTTCTTCCGACAGACTGGCTGGACCTAATTGAAAACAAATGCATCCAAAGGCAAAGACAAGATTGGAATAGGGTAGGGTTCTGGGTGGAAAGCTTGAAGAAACCAAGCCCTGTTGACTAGATGGTGGCCCCCTGCAGAGCACAGGAGACCTGTGTGGCGAACCATCACAAAGCATACTGCTGCGACTAGAGTGACCAAGTCAGTCCCAGTGCTGAGAGTCCAACATCCTACCTCATTTGGTCCTCAAAGAAACCCTGTAAAGGACATATTTTTATTGTCAGTTACAAAAGGATGACTGGACAAGAGATTCAAGTAAGACCAAACATCACTGAGTTTTGGAGTAGGGAGGAATCCAAACCTGACAAGCGAGCTCTGTGGGTTACTCTTACTCTGCTGACCTGAGTGCAGCAGCCATAACCTGCACGTAGTATGGTTTGGTTTGAACAGAGATGAAGCCGAGTTAAAAACAGAATTGAATGGCTCGTCAAAATCTTTCCCTAATCCTCACCAGAAGTACACCCATTAACCAGCTTGAAAAACCCCTCAATTAAAGAAAAAATTATAAAACACACAAAAATATTTAAATTTTTTTTAAAAAAAATCAATGATTCAGAGTTAGGGAAAAACTTTCAGTGTAGTGTTTAAGTGTGTGCTTTAAATTTCCTTAAGAAAAAAAAGAGGTAGGGAGGGGCAGCAAGTTGGCTCTAGGGCAAAGGTACTTGCCACCAAGCCTGATGACCTGAGTTTAAAACCTGGAATCCATATGGTGGAGAGAGAGAACCAACTCCCATAAGTTGTCCTCCAATCTCCAAAGTGCACTGTGAACTGTGTATTCCCTCCTGCCCATAATCTTTTTTTAAGTTTTTCTTTTTAAACTGGGACTCTGCTCTTCTTGCTTCAGCCTTCAATCCTGAAAGTCTACAGAAACTACTACTGCCCTTTCTTGCCTAGTGAGGATTTTAGACTGAATCACAGGATCTACTACTTAAGATTCTAATGTGCCCCTGGGCCATTATCATAAGTAATAATTAATATACACTGGGGGCAGAATGCTAACATTATTTTTTTTTTAAATTTTAGCTAACATTTTTATTTGTTATTTTTATTTTATGTGTATGCGTGTATTGCCTGCATGTAGGTAAGTGCACCCGTGTCGTGCAGTGCCCGTGGAGGACAGAAGAGGCTGTTGGATCCCCTGGGACTGGAGTCACAGACAATTGTTAGCTGCCATGTGGGAGCTGGGATTCGAACCCGGGTCTTCTGCAAGAACAACCAGTGTTCTTAACTACTGAGCCATCTCTTCAGCCCCAGAATGATAACATTTAAATTAATCAGTCCTCATCTGCAAGGTTCCTGTGGTGGACAACACACCAGCAGTTTATTATCCCAAAACTTCAGGTTTGTGAATAAGCTTAGTGGTTCAGCCCTTGCCCAGCATGCTCAAGGCCCCTGGGGTCAATCCCCAGCAGTGAATATTTTTATTTATTTTTATTTTATGTGTATGAGTGTTATGCCTGCATGTAAGTGCACCTGTACTGTGCAGTGCCCTTGGAGGACAGAAGAGGGCATTGGATCCCCTAGAACTGAAGTTATAGACTGTTCTTAGTTGCCATTTGGGTTCTGGGATTTGAACCCAGGTCTTCTGCAAGAGCAACCAGTGCTTTTAACAGAGCTATCTCTCCAGCCCCGTGGTTTTTTAGTGGAGGGATACATCTGGCTTCTCCTCTGTTTAATGTCTTGTGCATTAGCAGCTGATCAGGATTTCAAAGCTGGCTGCTGCTCTCAGCTCACTTTCTCCTGCTCACATTCCAGAGTCTCAGCTCCACATGCTTACCCCTGGTCTTTATTTTTACAACTCTGCCCCCTCTTTCATATTTCTGTGATTTATTGCCACAGCTAGTTGGAGACCAAGATCCTCTTGCCCAGCTCCTCATTTTCTAGACAAGGAAAATGAATGATCAGGAGCACCAGACCTTGGAAATGGTGCAGGCAGGGCTGAAACACCAGCATCCAAAGGCAAGAGGACTGGCTTTTACACCACTTGATGGTCTGCTTCCTCTGATAAATGATAGTGGCTGTGCAGGACACGCTGCATATCCAAAACCCAAAATACCCAAACCTGAAATGCTCCAAAATCCAAAAATGTTTTGAATGTTGACACGACACCAAATGTGAAAAATGCTACACCTGTCCCAGGTGTAAGTTGCAGTCAAAACATAAGTGTGCTAAAATTAGTGTGTAAAATTACCTTCAGGCTAGCAATGGAAGGTACATATCAAACACGATGACCTCAGGTTTATACTTATGGCCCATATTTTCATTATGTTTATGAATAAAATAAAAGATTCTGGTATCAAGCACTCCAGGTGAGGAATACTGAGTGTGTCCTTCCTTTGGCTGTTTCTTGTAGGCTAACAGTATTGCCCTGAGCTGGTAGCAGCATCAACTCTTGATACCTTTGGTCCACTCTCCACTTTAGCAACTGAAATCATCTGGCAGCTTGGCTTCTAGTCTTTTCCTTCAGAGGAGCCCAGCTTAGCTTTCCATCTCAGCAGCATCAAAGCAATGTTTACAGAGCCACTGGTGCCCCACTCTGGCTGCACTCACCTGTAAGAACCGGTCCATGATGGCAATGCACATGTACAGAGTCTCCTGCAGAAGCCTAAACTTGGAGTGGACTTGGACCAGCCAGTCCACCAGGATGGCACGCATTCGTCCATTTATATCTCTCCCATCTAAGAAATGTGGGCTGATGGACTGCAAAACCTATTGGTGAGATTTATAGGTTAACAAGTAGAGCTCATTTCCTTCCCAGGTCCTGAGTTCTAAGCTACTTATGCAACCCAAACCTGAATGCCTGCCCACCTCAAGCTGCCTTAGATACTGGTAGATGTCCTTGACATAGTCACTGCAGAGCTGAGGGTTCTCCCAGTCTTCGTTATCAATATCCTCAATTTTGCAGAGCAAAGCATCAGAGAAAGCTTGGCAAAGGTTCTCTTCCTTCATGGAGACATCCTCCGGGGTAGGAGAAGGATCCTGTGCCAATGAAGTGAAGCACTATTGTTACTGAATTTTCCCATAGAATCTACTAAGTAATACCACACACTTTGCTCTACATACTGTGTGTTATTTTCTGTCTACGGCTGTGTAGGCTTACATTCATTTACTCAACTTTGTTCACATCCACAGTGACCCTCACACAGTAGGCACTCAATAAATGACAGCGGTTTGAACACCTGTGTTCTGGGATTACAGGAACCACTTCAGTGGTGGCCTCTTCTGCAAGTGTTTTCTTCTGTTCCCCTAATTCATTCTAAATTAAGAAACTGGCAACTAGAAGCAGAAAAGCACATTCCACTCTATGAATAAAGTAGGAGGAGGAAGCAAAGACTTAGCAAGGATAAGGCTCTGTATTTTACTCACACTGACTGAGTAGTTATTTATAGAAATCACACAAATTAAAAATTTATACACTTAAAACAAATATTTAATAATGAAGCATAAATAAACCATCAGTTGACTGGGGCTGGAGAGATGGCTCAGCGGTTGAGAACACTGGTTGTTCCCGCAGAAGACCCCGGTTCAAATCCCAGCACCCACATGGCAGCTAACAACTGTCTGTAACTCCAGTCCCAGGGGATCTGACAGCCTCTTCTGACCTCCATGGGCATTGCACGACATGGGTGCACTTAACCTACATGCAGGCAATACATGCATACACATAAAATTTAAAAAAAAAAACAAAAAAAGCCATCAGTTAAAAAAGAATAAGAGGCACTTTTCAAAGTAAAACCTAACAGGACTTCCCGTCTATAAAGAGTATGTAATAATGGAATAAAATATAATTGAACAGAAAAGCTTATACAATAAAATGGATGACAAAACTGATGTGGTGGCTCATACCTGTTGTCTCAGTATTTGGGAGACTGAGATAGGAGGATGGCTATGAGTTGGAGGCCAGCATGGGTAAGAGTGAGACCCTGCCTCAAAACAAAACAAAAGAAAAAATCAAAGAATCAGGGCTGGAGAGATGGCTCAGTGGTTAAGAGCACTGGCTGCTCTTGCAGAGGACCCGGGTTCAATTCCTAGCACATGGTGACTAATAACCGCCCATAATTCCAGTTCCAGGGGAACCCAATGCCTTCTTCTGACTTCCCTGGGCGTTGCACAAAACTGGTGCACTTACACACAATGAAGGCAATATACTCATACACAGAAAATAAAAATATTTAAAAAAGAAAACAAAATCCATACCAATTAAACAATTTCAGTTTACATTGAAGATTAATAATTTCTAGTCGTAGAGGAAGAAACAAGAGGATGGAGGGTAGGTTCAAAGCATGCACTGGCCTCTTAAGCTAGTAAGAAGGAAGTGATAGGTTAGCAGGTATGCTTGCCATTTATTCTGAATTTGTAAACCTCAGGGGACTAGAATAAGTAAGAGAACTATGTGGTACCCTGACAGAGGGGAAGGCCAGGAGGAAGATGCCAATGCAGCAGGAAAATAAGTCGAAGAAGCAGAGGACAGGTAGCAAACAAAGACCAGCCTGGGAGCAAAGGTGACTGGGGATGGGAACATGGTCTAGATAAGGCAGAGAGGACTAGCCAGCCACAGCCACTGGAGGAACTCAGCAAGACTAACTAGATTCAGGCATGGATTTTGATCAGCATAGGCAGCTTTTGCCAAGATGAGCTTTTTTAAGGGTAAGCATTACCAAGCCATCCCCATAAAGGCAGGCAGTAGCTGGGGTCGAGTTTTAGGAGTGAGAGTTGTCATGAGAGTTGTCCTGTGTGTCATGAGTCATCTCAGTGGTTCAGAATGCTTATCTGTGCCCTGTTGAGAAGCACACCTGAGCCATGGGGATAAGACAAGGATACTGGTTCTGGCTCTTAGAACACTTGAAACCACACAATTTGGACTCCAACATAATTTAGTTAGAACTAGTTGTGCTTGCAGAAGGCCTGGGTTCAAATCCCAGTACCCACATGGCAGCTAACAGTTCTATGTAAGTCCAGTTCTAGGAAATCCAATTCTCCACAGGCACTGCATGACACAGGTGTACTTACATACATGCAGGCATGAACATTCATACACATAAAATAAACTTTAGGAGCTGGGGCTACAGGGAGACCCTATTTCAAAAAGACCAAAAAAAAAAGCAAAAATTTAAATTGATGATTAAAAACAGTATTTAGCCAGGCATGGTACCACATGCCTTTAATCCCAGATTTCAGGAGGCAGAGGAAGGTGGAGCTCCATGAGATCAAGGCCAGCCTGGTCTACATAGCAAGTTCCAGGCCAGCTGGGACTACAGGGAGACCCAAAAAGACCAAATAATAACAACAACCTAAGTTGTATACAAATAAAAACTTCAAACTAGAGTAATGAATAAGTCTATGGGCTGTTGGAGACAACTGAGACATTCAATCAGGAACTAAAGATGTGCCATTTGACTAAACGTAAGACACTCCTATTTGAAAAGGTAGAAGACTGGGAGTGAGGGAGGCTACTCAAGTTTTTTGACATTAAAACTGTCAAGATGATGCAAAATGTAAGTGTTAAAATTTTGATATAATGGTTCACGTACGTGTTTTCGTGTTTTGTTTTCTGACACAGGGTCTTGCTAATGTAGCACCAGACTTGCCAAGAACTAAGTAGCCCACACTGTCCTTGAACTTGGAATCCTCCTGCCTCAGCCTTCTTAGTGCTGGGCTCCAGGCCTGTACCACCACACCCAGCAATTTACGATATTTAGGGTAAACAAGGAAGGATGCCAAGAAGGACTCTGACTGTGGGCAGGTAGTTGATGACTTGTTACAAGTGCCCCTGCATACACAGGCAGAGGCAGAGTGGGTTACCATCATCAGCTTCAGGAATGCAATACACTTTAAACGGCGAGGCAGTGACTATGAGCTCAACTTCTGGTCTCTGTGCTGTGTGCTTCTGTATTGCTTTGTTGTTCTACTGTTTATGAAATTTAAAAATAAAAGTTTATCCTTCCATAAAACATGTGAACGGCTATGCTTATTTTCTTTTCAGTTGCAATTTTTTTCTTTTGAGACAGATTCTCATGTAGCTTGGGATGACCTTAGACTCCAAGACCTTCAGTTCCTGATCCCCCCTGCCCCCACTTCCCCAATGCACCACCCCACCTGGATTCTATGATGCTGGGGATGGAACCCAGGTCTTCTCAATCTGACTAGGAGCTACCTAGTGGACCTTGCTTACCCTGTGCAAATACCCTTCTTCCTTTCATACTACTCAGTGTTTATCAAGGCCCCAGTAGCCACTAATTTATACTCTTTACTCCCCAAAAGGTAGGGTGATAACTGGGGTGAATACCTGCAATTCTTCTAAGTCCCAGCCAGGGCCATTTGGGACTCAGTTGCCTCATCTGCTACAGAGCAAGAAGCTTGCCTTCTAGGACAAGAATTCCAGAACATCTGCCTCCATGGACACAAGAATTCCCACTAGAACCCATATGCTCACCTGGCATGTGTATAACTCTAGAAACTGGCTGCAAAGGGGCAGCAGAGATTGCAAGTGATAAAGCAAAACCAAGAGCCAGACTCATAGAGGGTCCCTGTGAGAGTGGGGACTCCACTATGGTTCTGAGACAAGTGGATGTGATTTGGAAGTAACTATTCTTTAATCCTTGGTGACTTCTAAAAGAACATCCAGCATATCTTTTAACCAAAAGTGATTTAAGATTCAAAGATTTGTTTTTAATGTATGAATGCTATGCCTGCCTGCCTGCATGCATGTATGTGTTTGCAGTACCTGCAGAAGCCAGAAGAGGACATTAGATCCCCTGGAACTGGAGTTAACCACTGGCTGTGCGCCACTATGTAGGTGCTGGGAACTAAAGCTGGGTCCTCTGAAAAAGCAGTATGTACTCTTAACCACTGAGTCATCTCTATTCCCCAAAAGTGATTTTTATATGGACTGAGTTCCCAGCCCATAACATTTCGTCTGAAACAGACCAACCTCAATTTTGTGAGGAGGCAGAGAAAAACAAGTCAGGTACAGAATAAAGGAAATCCATGAAGGAGTAGCTTTTAAGGTCACAGGAAAGCAGAGCTTTTCCTTTCTTTTTGATTTTTGTTTTCAATGTTGAGGATTGAACCCAGGGCCTCTTACAGCTGAAATACCCTTCAGTCTTGCAAAATAACAGACAGCTGCCTTTCTTCTCCTTTGATTCAGTTTTATACCTACAGTGAAAGTCTGAGGGCTTTTTTGCTTTTATTTTTATATTTATTATTTTTATTTTATGTGTATGAGTGTATCATCTGCATGTATATAAGTGCACCCATGTCATGCAATGCCCGTGGAGGTCAGAAGAGGGTATCAGATCACCCAGAACTGGAGTTGTGGATGGTTCTTAGCCACCATGTGGGTGCTGGGAACAGAAACCAGGTCCTCTGCAAGAATAGCCAGTGCTCTTAACCACTGAGCCATCTCTCCAGCTCCCACTGGAGATATATATACATATAGTCATGTATACCAGGTTAGCCTCAAACTTGCTATATAACCAAAAATGACCTTGAACTTTGATCTCCCTGCCTCTACCAGCCCAATGCTAGGATTGCAGGTATGTCCCACCACGTCCAGTTTATGCAGTGCTGGGCCTCAAACCTAGGGCTTCATGAATGCTAGGCAAGCACTCTACCAACTGAGCTACATTGCTTGCCCCCAAAGCCTGGAACTTTTAGGAGAATGAAAATAAATGCTCAAAAATAAAACTACCAGCAATATTTTGCATATAAGTGTATACTTTTAAGAGCAAATCTGATTTTGCACTGTATATACTGTGTTAATCTGATTTTCCCCCATAAAATCACAAATATTTTGACATCTTTAAATGCTGGACTAATTCATCTTTATGGATGCACAGTATTTCATGAACTACATTTAACAAACCTTGCAGTTGAGGCTGTTTTTCTGTCACACAGGAGATACTCCTTGGCTGGCACGGCAGTAGCACATGCCTACAATCCTGGCACTGGGGAGGTGAGGGCAGGAGGACTCCTTTGAGTTTGAGGCCAGCCTGAGTTAAAATGTGAGACTCTACCTTGAAAAAAGAGAGGGCCAGAGAGATGGCTCAATAGGTAAATACACTTGCTGCCAAGTCTGACAACTTCAGTTTGATTCCCAGGACCCACCTGGGGGAAAGGAAAGAAGCAACTCCCACAAGTTGTCCTCTGACCTCCACATGTGCCCTCACACACATACGCAAATGCAATTTTCAAGAGAAAGCTTGAGTAGGCTGCAGATGGGGCTCAGTTGGTAGAATGCTTGCCAAACATACATCAGGCCCTGGGTTTGATCCCCAACAGCACAAACTAGGAAGGGTAGTGCATACCTGTAATCCCAGAACTAGGAAGGTAAAGGCAGGAGGATCATAAGTCCAGGGTCACCCTAGGCTATATATAGTTTGAGGCCAGCCTGGGTTACATGAGATCCTGTCTTCAAGAAAAAGAAAAAAGGGAGAAAGATTCATCACAGCACTATAAATAGACCTTGGCTATCCCTCTCACCATTTACTTTAGATAAACTGTGAAGCCGGGCTGAGTATGGAGAATAAACATCTGAAATATACTGCCCAACTGCCCTCTGCGATGTGGGAGAACCACATTCAAACAGTCACCACATACTCTGGTCCTGCACAGAGGACCAGAGATCAAGGGCTGAAATTCTGTTTAGTTCAGGTTTCATGTCACTAAAGTCATATTGAGTCTTTGCTCCTAAGTCCTGTCTGTTGTGGGGGATATTCCCAATTGCACCTTTAGGTGGACTTCCCTGTGACCTCAACAAACCTCAAGTCAAACCCCTCTCCCTGTCCTGACTTTCCTATGTTTTTGTTAATTTGTTTTTAGTACCCAGGAACAAAACATTTTCACTCTTCTACAAGCTATGCATGTGACATATTTTTTCTCAGTATAGGATAATGTCCCCGAACAGAGTTCTGGTAAGTCCTGACACATTCCATGTTATTTCTTAGCACTTTATATAGATACTGGGATGTGGTAAGTGCGTGCCTGGGGGACATGGGGAGAGTTCAGGCCTTCCTCAGCTCCTGCTTGGACAACTGCAACACTAAATATTGCTCTCACTGCTCCTCAAAACCTTTTAGTTTCCTCACTTGCCAGGGGGACAAATCTAGATCCCAAGATCTATAAATCCAACTGCAGCCTTCTTCCCAGTCTTACCTTTGCTTCCTCAGACAAGTCACTGACTCTGTAGGCAGGTAGACTTCTTGATTAGAAGACATGATTATTGGCCGGGCGTGGTGGCGCACACCTTTAATCCCAGCTCTTGGGAGGCAGAGGCAGGTGTATCTCTGTGAGTTCAAGACCAGCCTGGTCTACATAGTAAGTTCCAGGACAGCTGGGGCTACAGGGAGACCGTGTCTCAAAAAGACCAAAAAAACAAACATGATAATCTACAGGCCTGTTTCCATTTCTGTGCCTTGATTCTTGTTGCTGCCTTGATCCCTAAGGTTCTATCAAGTTCTTTCTATCCTGAAGTATTACCATGGAAGGGTAGGAAGGTGGCTTGTAAACACGTGGACCTCAGTCTGATCCCCAGAACACAAGTCAGAAAAAAGCTAGGAGGGGTAGCACATGTTTGGAATCCCAGTTATGGACAGTCAGGGACTGGCAGGGCTCAGTGGCCAAATCCAGGCCAGTGAGAGACCCTGTCTCAAAAAATTAAAGTGAGGGGCTGCAGAGACGGCTCAGAGGTTAAGATTATTACAGAAGACCTGGGTTAGGTTCCCAGTATCCAAATGGCAGCTCACAGCTGTCTCTACCTACAATTCCAGGGGATCAGACACCCTCTTCTAAACCTTTGTGGGTAATGCGTGCACATGTATACATATATGCAGGCAAAACACTTATGAAATAAAAATAAGTCTTAAAAAAAAAAAACGTAGATGGCACCTGAGGAACAGAATCTTAGGTTGTTCCCTGACCTACACACACACACACACACACACACACACACATGACTCATCACTGAAGGACAAAGTTAGCCTAGCCCTGAGGACTCCCCAATCATCTGACAGGCACACAGCACCCAAAGTTATCTAATGACACTCCCTAAGATTACTAATGTTGTTTCCAGGAACATATGTTCTTTCTAGATATGTCTTCTGAGACATATGTCTTTAGAAGCCTCAACACAGCTGGATAAGTACAGAAGAGCTCAATATAAATGTTTCTCAAATTTATCTAATGCTTCATTTTGAAGTTTCAAGCATATAGATATATTATAAATATATTAAGCTAGAAAGAGTGAAGTGGTTGATATTTCTTATCACAACAATGCCTAGCTCGTACTTATTATGTAATGAATGAGAACACGCACGAAATTGAACTTGGTGGAAAATGCATAAGCCAGTGAGCCCCTTATCATTCTATTGCCAGTTGAGCTTCCAGTCACAGAGACCACACTTTACCAACACAGAATTGTGGTATTATCTTATACTTACATGAGTTTCAGACTCAGAACTGTGGACTGCCAGTTTTAAGGATGGTCATATGTACAGTATTTTAATAAAACCCACCAAACTTCACTGTGGGATCACTAAGGCAATCTAAAATTAATTCAATGCTATAACATTACATTAAGGAATGCAAACTAAAAACAGAAGCATATACATTCATCTCCTGCACTGTCGCTTCAAAGCAGAGGTCCAGCTGTGAATGTTCTTCGGTGGCTGCAATGCAAAGGACCCTGCAGACCGGCTAAAATCAGGTTATTCCAGTGTGTGTGCTTAAAGCTCAGAACATCCTACCTTTGGAGCCAACATTTCCATCTGGACTGGTTTCACAGAAGCCGTAGGTTTCAGTTGTTTATTGACATTTGTTGCTTTGGTGGGTTGAACTGGTACTTTGGTGTTCTGAGCTTTCTACAAGGAAAAAGAAACGTGAGCAGGGCAAGACAGCCAGTGTAGCTACCAGCGCTCCACAGAACCGGCGCTCCACAGAATCGGCCTCTCTTGCACATGTCACCTTGCCATTGTTACCTTAGCTACTTGAGCTGTTTTAGTTCTGACTTTATTTCCAATTTCTTCTAAAACTGCCCGCCGGACTGTTACATGGCTCTTAGCTTTAGGATTAATTCCTGTGTCAATATTCTCCAAATCACTGGACACCTAAAGAAAGAACAAACACCACTACTAACAACAATAACAACAACAACAACAACCAGGGTAAAACATTGACACTGCGTAAAATACTTATCTACATCAGAGATTCAAATTTAGAACTACTTTGGAAAAGTGAATATGCTTAAATCTACTGCTAGAAAGGATAAAGAGACATTTTTAGGAGATCTAAAAAATGCTGATTTTGCTATCACTCTAAATTCGGCAAATCACCCACTCATCTTACTTATGTAATTGAGATTCTCCCTCTATTCTTAAACTATTTTGCATGTTCAGAATGGCAAAGTTTCACAACTAAATGATTAGTTTTCAGAAATATCAAAGTCACACCTTTAAACCCAGCCCTCCAGGGACAGAGGCAAGTGGATCTCTGTGAGCTGGATGCCAGCCAGGACTACACAGAAGAAAAATATATTGTTTAGTTAAAACTTCTCTTTACAGAGTATATACATAATGTAAATTTAAAGAGCTATGATATCAATAGTTAATGATGGGTGAGGTTGTTGTAAACCTACACTAGCCTTGATTATTCCATTCCTGGAATAAGAAATGGCTCCTGAGAGCTGGAGCAATGGTTCAGTGGTTAGAGCACCAGCTGCTCTTCTAGAGGACCCAGGTTTGGTTCCCATCATTCACATGACTGCTAAAAACCGTCCACCAACTCCAGTTCCAGGGGATCCCACACCCTCTTCTGACCTCCGTAGGCACTGCAGGACATGGGTGCACTTACAAACATGCAGGCAATCCACTCATACATATAAAAATGGCTCCACCAACAATGATCTTTCAGAAACACTGCCCTCCCTCCCCCAAGGCAAACTGTTAAGGATATTCAGAATGAAAATAGCATGAGTAGAAAATAGTTTCAACTATCAAATTTGGGGAGGTTCAAACTGTATGAGAAAGAAAAAAATGTCAGTTGACCTTAACTGGCTTTATCTAGAATATAACAAAAAATTTACTAGGAAAAGCAATTCATACCAAAAGGTTTACTTTGTTGTAAAAGTGATAAATATTTAATGAGGAAAAAAAACTTTTAATTTCTCTTTTCTCTTGAGAATGGGGGTCCTACTTCTAAGAAAACTCCCAACAGAGGGTTTAAGTTGACTAATCACAAAGCAAAACCAAAACAATAGAAACCCCACCGAATAGAAAGAGTGTAAATATTAACTTGATAAGATCAATTAGAGAAAAGTTCCTTGTTAGTCTTAGATCTATAAGAAAACATGAACCCTGGATGTATTTAGGATTCTGATCTCAAAAGTCACACTGTTCAACTTTTTTTCCAACATCAACTGCCAATTTTTAAGAAATGCTTGAAAGTTTTATGCTTTATGCCTTGAAGCCTGGTAATGTGACTAAGTTTAAATTCATGTGGGAGGCAAATGGGCAGCTTTTAAGGAGCCCGGTAGTCAGGACAATGGACGTCAGCTGTGTTTTCAACAAAGGGAAAGCGGATCCGAGCACAATTCAAGCTCACAAGGAAAACTTGGAAAAGCCAATAATACTTTGATTCTTGCAAAGATAAGGAATCTGGATCTTCCTCTCTCCGACTGCAAGACAAGTTAAATGTACTTTTTCTATGACTCTTCGGGGTTTTGTTTTGTTAAAAAGGAGATGCAGACCTGAATGGAAAACACACTAAGCAAAAATGAGAAAAATCTGAAATGCGGCGATGCTTACTTTGTATTTAAAAAATAAGAAACCGAACTCCTAGTTCCTCCCAGTCCTCCCCACCCCACCCCGAGCCAGGGAAGACTCGGAGGGTCAGGGGCGGGAGATCCCGAGCCCCTGCCACTGGACAGTTGTCCAGGGACCGAGCAGTCAGAGCCGCCTCCCCGGGACTTCCGTGAGCGTCTCCCGCCGGCGGAGGCCTACGGCCGGCGGGGAAACCGGTAAGGCCTCGGGCTGCCGCAGTGAGGGAGGCGGCGCAAGCCGCCGGGGCCCGGGCGCACTCACCGTCGGGCGTCGCAGCAGCGCCATGAGGCCCGGGGAGGCAGCAGCGCCGGGCCCGGGACTTGGCAGACGGAACGCAGGGACGAGCGCTGCGCCGTTGGGCTACACTCGGCTTCGCCGCGGATCCGCGCCGGGCCCGGAGTAGGATTCAAATACCGCGCCGCTCGCGCCCCATTGGACAGCCGCACGCACGGTGAGCGCTCCTCAATGGCCGGGCCTGGAGGCTTTACCGCACGGTGATAGGTTGCGTTATTTGGTTGTCACGGCAACCACCAAGTGGTGGTTTCTGTTTGTTTTCTTGTTTGCTCGTAGTTTTATTTTTTTACCTCCAGCCCCTGAGATTTAAAAAACTTTTTTTCCCCCATTGTAAAAGCTCTGAATTTTGACAAAAAAAAAAATTTCACATACGAATGGATGTTTTTTTCGAAGTTTATCCTAGGCGGGCGGAAATGGGCGCTAGGAAACATCCCGGAAATGCCATTTCTGACCTTGGTTCCTCCTCCGGAAATGTCTAGTTGGGTAGTTTTAGCTTGGGTAGTGAAACTGGCCAGCTCCAGTGTGTAATGTGGTTGCGAATCATTGTGGGCTTTACTACAAAACTGAGGTTCCGAGACTGTAGAGATGGCTCAGCGGCTGCTCTTACAGAGGACTTGGGTTCGGTTCTCAGCACCCAGAGGGCAGGTAACAGCTGTCCTTAACTCCAGCTAAAAGCCAGGTGTGTCTCCGGATTCATCACCTAGCACATCCTTTGATATCAGGGCCAATAAGATTTATCAAATAAATGACTGTAGGATGTGTACAAGATTGTAAAATGAAAAACAAGGTGTGAGTCGTTAAGAGAATGGTGAGATGAAAAAGGTCCAAACAAAGACGAACTATAGTGTTGACCTATAGGGAAAAAAGACAGTGGTGATCAAGACTGAAAAAGAGGACTTGTGGTGAGGAGTGTTGCTTAGTGGTGTGGTGCTTGTGCAAGGCCCGGAATGTGGTCCCCAGCACAGGAGAAAAAAGTAGAGCAAAACAGCAAAAGCAACAGAAAGAAGTTCGATGCTCCAATGTGAAAAAAAGTTCCCTCACCATGTAAGCCTCAAAGTAGCTTGCCCACCACTCTCGTTTAGCACGCTTCTCTTTTACGTGGGAAATAACACGCACTGAAGTTGAAGAGCCTGAGCTAACTGATTAGGACTTAGTTCCTCAAATTATCATAATTACTGTTGGCTGTAGAGAATTTGGAACGTCCAATCTGCTTCTAAAGCCAGGAGAAGCCAAGAGTCCCACCTGAAAAGCAGGCAGGCACATGCAGTTTCCCCTCACTCTAAATTATGCAAGGACATGGGGAGCAAATGACCGGAAACAGCTATTTCCATCCCATTAATTTTTCTCAAAATATATCAGCTGCAGAAAATTGAAGTTCCCTCACTGACTCTGGTCATTATTCTTAACACCACAGACTGACAAATCGTTTTCTCCTGGAAGCTTTGGTTTGGGATCGGGTGATAAATGTGTTCATAAGTTTGTACTATGGTACATGCCTACAATTCAGGCTACTCAGGAGGCTAAGGCAGGATCCCCCAAGCTCAGATTTCAGCACTAGCTTTACTACACAATGAGAACGCATCTCTAAAGGAAAGTGTATGGAACAATGAGTCATGATTTATATTACAGTGATTAATTTATTTGAGATAGGATCTCATGTATCCCAGGCTGGCCTCCAATTTTCTACATAGTCGAAAATGACTTTGAATTTCTGATCCTCCTGCATCCAGGATAGAATTACAGGCATGCACAACCACACCTAATTTATATGGCACTGGGGAGCCAACCCAGAGCTTCCGGAGTGCTAGAAAGCACCCTACCAACTGAATCATCAGCTGTTCTGGCCAGGCTAACAAAAGGATTATAGGGGTAAGGTGGGCCACACGGGACATTCTATTTCAGTAGAGCTCCCCAGCTGAATGCAGCCACATGAAAACTACCCCAGGCACACCATAGTGGAAGCAGAGTTAGGCTTGCTCAACCCTGCCCAAATTGAGCATCTGTGAGCAAGTGTCAGAAACTAAGCTCTGTGGTGGTTTACCACAAAATGGATGACAGTTACACTTACCTGGGGGTACTTATGTGCCCTATGTGATATAAGCCTTTTGTTTGTGGGTAATCTTTTTCTTGGTTTCCATAAGGTCACAGTTTAGGAAAACATATCCTAGTAGTGGGGATTTCTGATCATTTATAAACTCTGAATTCTAAATAATGCTCTCTCGGTAGGCTTATTGCATGGGAAAGCCAAGTACCTTGCCCATTTCCAGGAGCTATTTCGGCAGATTTTTTAATATTTTATTTTTATGTGTATGTATGTGAGTGCATGTTTGTATGTGAGTGCACCCGTGTCATGCAACACCACCAAGGCCAGAAGAGGGCTTTGGATTCCCCTCAAACTGGAGTTAAGGACGGTTTGTAGCCACCATGTGGGTGCTGGGAATCAAACCAGGGTCAGCACTCAACTGCTGAGCCATCTCTCCAGCCCAAGATGTTTTGACTGATTCTTGAAGGTATGTTTATCCAACTTGGAAGCAGAAATCAGATATAACTGGGAACTTTGGGAAGCACTGAAGATCAGAAATCCTTGGTTATATCCTCCTTCAAATGACAGCAATAAGTTCTCCAACTATGGGCTGTGACTTTCACTTAAAAGTTATTTTTATGAGTTATGAGTGTTTTGTCTGCACGTAAGTACATCAGTTGTGCAATGTCCTCAGAGGTCAGAAGAGGGCAGCAGATCCCCTGGAACAGGAGTTAAGGAAGTTTGCTCTTCACCATGGGGCAGGTGCTGGGAACCAAACCCAGGTCCTCTGCAAGAGCTGCCAGTGCACTTAACAGCTGAGCCATCTCCCCAGCCCCCTAATTTTCACTTTTAATAGAATAAGGAAGAAGTGACAGTCTAACCTTTCTGAGATGAGGGTTATGTAAAAAGTCTTCCTCCAGGCACACTCTGAGGAAACCAAATACCTTGCCAGGAAGAACCTTGAGCAGCCAAAAAGTGAGCCCCTTAAAACTAATATCCAGTAAAGAACAGGCTGAAACAGCCTTGAAAGAGTCACCCTGGAAGCAGGTTGCCTGAGCCAACCATCAGATGACTGCACCCTATTAGCACCTTAATTGTAAACCTATAAAAGAATCTAAGCTAGAAATGTCAAACTGAGCTACTCCACCAAGTTTTGGGGTTACAACATAATAGGTGACTATTTGACAGCAATAGATAACAAAACTTCCAGAAGTGTGTAGTTA
>NW_008341422.1:886676-888876 GCF_000622305.1 Nannospalax galili | reverse complement strand
TAAAAAATCATGAGAACTTATTCTTTGAAAAAAATAACCAATAGTTGGTTGTCTAGATAGCAGCTGCCAAAACCTTAGGAGGCTGAAGCAAGATTTATGGAGTTCAAGGTCAGCCTGGGCTACAGAATGAAGCCAGTCTCAAAAAATAAGAGCACTAACAAAAAGCCATTTCCTTTTAATTTGTGTGTGTGTACTATATGAGTAAAGATGCTCCAGTGGTCAGAGGTGACAGATCACCTGAAGCTGGTGAACTGCCTGATGTGGGTGCTGGGAATTGAAGTTGGGTCCTCTAGAAGAGGACTAAGTACTCTTAACCACTGAGCTATCTCTCTGGCCCCCAAAGGCATTACTTTTTTTAATAACTCTTTTATTTGCTTGTGTATGAGTGTTTTGCCTGCATGCATGTTAAGTACACCATATGCAAGCAATGCCCACAGAGACCAGAAGACATCAGATCCCCTGGTACTGAAATTATGAGTGGTTGTTACCAGCCATGTGGGAGCTGGTAACTAAAACCCTGGTCCTCTGCCAGAACAACGAGTGCTCTTAACTGCTAAGCCATCTCTCCAGCTCCCTCCCGCCAAAAAAGTGGCATTCTTCACACCTTTTTAAAGGCACAAGACTTACCACTTCTTTATCAATTCCCTTTTCAAACACCTTTGTTATAAAATAGCTCTTGAGAATTTAAAAACCAAACCCCCCAAGTTAGCATGCTTTGAGTACCTCACATGCTGAAGGAATTCCCAGGTATGTGGGAGCAAGGGCAGGATATTGGTTCATTTTCAAACCCCTAGACTGGAAACCTGGGCTTTTTTGAAAATTCTAGCTATCTTGAATTGTGGTCCTGGCTAGGATTTTAGAACACAATATATCAACAGGTACGATTTACACTTTTCAAAGCTGCCCCCATTATCAAATATTAGTACATCAAGCAAAACTAACTCAGCAAAGCCCACAATAAAAATTAGTATTTAGTGACTTGATTAATCCACTGTGTAGAAAGTGCATGATTCAGAAATAGATATTTAGGGTAAACAAAGGCTTCTGACGGAGAGCCACACCTTTCCATTTGCACTCAGTGATGATTACCAGCTTCAAAGAAAGCCTAGAAGCAGCACAAAAACAACACTGGCAGCTCTGTTGTGTGCCTGTTTAATCTCTAATATTATCAGACCTTGGGGATGCAGAGATGGTTCAGTGGTTAAGGGCACTGACTAATCCTGCAGAGGACCAGAGTTCAGTTCCCATCACCCTCCATGGCAGTTGAAAACCTTACCTTCAGTTCCAGGAGATATGACACCCTCTTCTGGCCTTTTCAGGCACTGCACACATGGATGCACTTACATACATGCAGCCAACAGTCATAGACATAGAAAAAAAAAAAATCAGTATCAGACCTCTATTTTAAGAGAATGGAAAATTCTAGATGTTAACTTCTCCAAACAAAATGTAATTTTAAAGGCTGGGAAGATGGCTCAGTCAGTAAAATGCTTGCAGTTAAAGCATGAGGAAGTAAATTCAGATCTCCAGCACCCACACACAAAGCCAGGCACTGCAGCTGTTCACCTGTAATCCCAGCACTAGGGAGGCAAAGATAGGAGGATCCCAGAGGCTCAATGGAATCTGCCTGACTAAATCTGTGAGATCCAGGTTTAGTGAGAGACCCTGTATCAAAAAAATAAGGTAGGGAGTAGAAACGACCTAAATACAGTGCTTATGTATGAAATTCTCAAAAGCTAAATTAGTTAAGAATAAATAAAAATAAGATAGGAATGAAATGTTTGAGGTATAAAGGAGGACACTGAGGTGGACAGATGGTCTTTGTGGTAAAAAATTTATTACAAGAATGATTAACACCACAGGGAGTCAGCATGGCAGGTCTCTGAGGCGAATTCAGGCCCACAAGGCAGAGTGGGAGTCCCTTCTTTCAAGTTTTTTTTTTTTTTTTGGGGGGGGGGGCTATGTGACTGATTAATACCCATTGTACACATATGTTGACAGGCTGTCGCTGAATCAGCTATGAGGTAGGAGGGCAATAATCTGGCAAAAAGTATAGTTTCCATACTTCTGGAAACCAAATTACTATAGTTTGGGGAATTATCAGAGTTCCATCCAAAATGGAGTGGCTCTGGCTAACAGGAAGCAACTGAAAAGAACCCCTGCCATTGACCTCTAGCCCCCCCGCCCCCCCACGGAATTT
>NW_008341422.1:860361-883955 GCF_000622305.1 Nannospalax galili | reverse complement strand
GCCCCCCCACGGAATTTTAGGGTAGAGAGGGCAAATGGTCTTAATTCTGATGCACTAGCAGCAGCTGCCAAGCACAGTGGGCAGTCCTGACAGGTAGCTGGGCATATGCTGCTGTGAGTGCAGGGAAAAGCAGAAAGCACATTTGGGAATCTCCTGTGACTACAGTACAAAAGAGCCCCCCCACGGAATTTTAGGGTAGAGAGGGCAAATGGTCTTAATTCTGATGCACTAGCAGCAGCTGCCAAGCACAGTGGGCAGTCCTGACAGGTAGCTGGGCATATGCTGCTGTGAGTGCAGGGAAAAGCAGAAAGCACATTTGGGAATCTCCTGTGACTACAGTACAAAAGAAAACTCCCAACACACCGTTGAAATGTTGAAGAAGACCGTTTCTTCTCAGTTAGCAATCAGTTGCTTAGACACAGTACAGAAGAAATGTTAGCAGCAAAAGCTGAACTTGGTTCAGCACCTTACAATGCTAGCCTTTGATTTTAAAGGCAAAAATATTTGGATGGTAGGCTAGGATACAGTAAGAATAGGGAAAATATACATATGTGTGTATGTGTATATCTAAGACTTATTTTTATATTTGTGTTGTGTGTGTGTGTGTGTGTCTATCTGTATGTGTATGTGTACATGCATGCCAGTTACTGCAGACACCGGAAAAGGACGTTGGATCCCCTGGAGCTGAAGTTTCAGATTGATTGTGAGCCACCAGAATCGGTACCAAAAACCAAACACAGGTCCTCTGGAAGACCAGCAAGTGCTCTTAACTGCTGAGTCACCTATCCAGCCCCATGAATTTATATTCTTAAGTATGAACCACACTCATCATCTCAGTCCTAACAACCCTAACCATGAGGGTTTTTGTTTTGTTCTGTTCTGGTTTTTGAGACAGAGTCTCACTATGTAACCCTAGTTGAACTGGAACTCTCTATACATACCAGGCTAGCCTTGAACTCACAGAGGTCCTCTGGCCTCTGCCTCCATAGTGCTGGGACTAAAGGCATGTGCCACCACACCCAGCCTTAACACTACCATTTTGTAGTTGAGAAATTTTAAGCTTACATTGTTCAAAGCTGTCCAATTCAAAACCCAAGTATAACTCCACAGTCTATATATTACTTCCACTACTCAAAAAAACAAAAAACAAAACACATGACCTACAAACCTGAAAGAATACAGAAGAGAAGAAATTGATTGTGCCAAGTAGGCTCAATACAAAATATAACTGGCAACTTTCTTGGTAGGAAATAACTACTTTGGATATAATTCTTTTTAAAATTATTTTTATTTTATGTGTATATTACCTGCATGATTTAAGTGCACCCATGTTGTACAGTGCCTGCAGAGATCAGAAGAGGGTGTTGGATCCTGTAGAACTAGAGTTACAGATGACTGTTAGCTGCCATGTGGGTGCTGGGAATCGAGCTCTGCAAGAGCAGCCAGTGCTCTTAACCACTGATTGATCACTCCAGCCTTCAATTATTTTCTTGAATTAAGAATTATATTCAACAGGCACAGTGGCACACGCCTTTAATCCCAGCACTCGGGAGGCAGAGGCAGGCAGACCTCTGTGAATTCAAGGCCAGCTTGGTCTACAGAGTGAGTTCCAGGACAGCTTGGGCTACAGGGAGACCCTGTCTCAAAAAGACCAAAAAAAAAAGAGTTTTATATTCAGGGGCTGGGAGATGGCTCAGTGGTTAAGAGCCTACTGATCTTCCAGAGCACCCAAGTTCAGTTTCCAGCATCTACATGGAAGCTAACAACAGTACACAACTCCAGCTTCCGGGAATCCAACACTCTCTTCTGGTCTTCTGAATACTTGTAGGTAAAACATGCATACATGTAAAATTTTTTAAAGAGGAAATGTCTGAAATCTATGACTGAAAGAAAACACTTCAACCTTAATATAGCCAATACCATGGCATATAAAGTTTTCCATAAACAAAAGTTACTGTGCTCCCAGAAGTTTGAGGAAGCAGAAATTAGCATGTGTTTTCTATGGATTTAAACATCTGCATTCATGAAACAGTAAACAAAAAGTCCACAACAATCTATCTTGATTTTTATGCTGATGAAGGCTAGAGAGATAGCTCAGTAGTTAAGATCACACACTGCTCTTCCAGAGGACCTGAGTTTAATTCTCAGCAACCTCAATACCCTCTATTAATTCCAGATACCGAGGATCAGATGCATTTGGCTTCTTCAAGATACTTGCACTCATGAACCCACAGACACACACATAATTTTACCACTTACAAGTAGTATTAATTTTATTTATTATTAATTAATTAATTTATTTATTTATTTGGTCTTTTTGAGACAGGGCTTCCCTGTAGCCCCAGCTGTCCTGGAACTCACTATATAGACCAGGCTGGCCCTGAACTCACTGAGATCCACCTGTCTGCCTCCCGAGTGCTGGGATTAAAGGCATGCGCCACCAGGCAGGATTGTGCTATGTAACTTAGAATGGCCTCCAAGTCTGTCTAACGCAAGAGGCTATCAAACTCAGGATTCTCCTGCCTCTACCACACCTGGCTACCAATAAAATTTTTTTTGTTTTTGCTTTGTCTTTTTGAGGCAGGATCTCCCTATAGCCCTAGCTGGCCTGGAACTGACTATGCAGACCATGCTGGCCTTGATTCTCACAGAGAGCTGCCTGCCTCTGGAGTGCTGGGATTAAAACTGTGCACCACCAAGCCCAGCAGATACACTTTTATTTTACTTTTTAGCAATGGCAAGCATTGAACTGAAGATCGTCCTGCAGCTTAGCAAATGTTTCACTATTGAGCTACACATCTAGCCCTCATAACACTTGGTCCATCCACCATCTGTATACATATTATTTAGACCTGTGAAATTACTTGTGAAACATTTACTAACATAAAAGGCATAAATACAAGCACCAAATTATGCAAATATCTATTTACATGAGATCACACTATGAAACACAAAGACAATAGAAATATAAGTTATTTATTAATCAATCCACTTACAAAGCAGGTGGCTTAATGCAAGCTTATTGACATCTTCACATATGATCCATTGGAACATGTCTTCCACATACAGACAGTGATATTACTGACTGGATGCATTTGCAATCTTGCGCATATTAAGCATATTTAAACAAATAAAATTAGGCTATCCTGTATATGAAAAGTATCTCGACACTATGCATCTTGAAGTGGATTAAAACTTCCTCCAAAGGAGAAATGTTAGTATGTTAACTTAACTTTATACTCTATATTACATTGTAAATCTTAACTATAGAAATTAAAATTTTTAAATCAGTGATCGACTCTTGGTAATGTATGAAGTGGGCATCTATAACCATAACAACAGTAGGTTGACCATATAATTTGTGCCTCACAGTATCTGCAGATTTTATTGTTTTCAAGTTTAGAGAGAAATAAAACAAGAGACATGTAGATTCAGCTGACTTTATTTATATTTAGACTAATAAAAAAAATCCCTTAAAAGTGATCCTGGGACCTTTCCAAGTTCTACGAATGCATAGATACCTGCCAATGACAGAAATTCTAGTCCTGACTGAATATGTCTATAAAATTAGTATAAGCAGATATCAACTATTCGTGCTTAGCAGAATGAACAAAATTCTACATGTCTTTCTCAATTTCCCTAAATTTTAAAAAAATCTGCAAGTATGTACAATCCAGCTAACTCAATTTAATATTTAGTGTTCATCAAAGCTGTTTCAAAGCAGCAAAAATTGAAATAGGGAAATAAAGTTCTAAATGATGTAGAAAAAGATAAATATGATCAGAACAGCAGTCTAAATGTATGATATTAATATTCAACTCTATCTTGCACTGTGCTGGCAAGAAAAGGATACACCAAGAAAATCCATATTGATCACTCTGGTGATGTGAGCACCACCTGCATCTGATTGACTGACATGGGTTGTATTCTGTTCCCAGAACTAAAGTTGGTACTTAACTCAGAACTCCATGTTGTAAATATACAGCAGCCATTTTGTCCTAATTTAGTTAAGGAATGTCTTAATACATAATATTATCATTTTCTAGAGGATCTTTATACATTAAACTAAAGTACATGATTGATTAAATTAAAGGTTAGTAATGGATAAAAAAATCCGTAATTCTCAAGACTTGGTACTATGTAAAAAACAACAACAACAACAACAACAACAACAACAGAAAAAAAAAAAAAAAAAAAAAAAAAAAAAAAAAAAAAAGACCACAAAATACTACTTACTAAAGCAGCTAATCTTGCCTGCAAGTTTAGGGTCACAAGCCCATAATATGTGCAAAGAAATGCAATACAAGGAACCATGCAAAAATACAGTAAAATGATACAGGAAAAAATGTCAAATCTAGGGGGGGGAAAAGCTTTTATAAATACATCAAAATCAACTGTATACATAAACTGTAGGTCTAGCATTAGTTGTACCATATAGCAGAGCCAGCACTTGAAGTTCAATGCTTCCAAATCTGCACAGGTAAGTCATGCCATCTTTGGTTGACTGCAGTACCAGAAAGGATGGGAATGAGAGGGAGAGCAAGAGTTCTGAAACACGTTGTCAACTTTCACTTGGCAGCTGGGCCTCAATGTCCACTCTGCATATGGGGCACTTCTTATTGGTAATCAACCACTGGTCAACACACACTTGGTGGAAAAGGTGCATACAGGGAAGACGCCTGTTATTAGTAAAGAAAACAAAAAGCAAAAATTAATTTTATGATTTCTATGCGGCATTTTTAAAAACAAATTATACATACATTAATTCAGTAGTATTTTGAAGCTACATCTTCATCTTAAAAACACACACACAAAAAAAAAACCTATGGAGACGGCTAAAGTTCTAGTTTACTTTTTTCTTTTTAAAATATTTTATTTATTATTTTTATTTTATGTGTATGAGTGTATTGCCTGCATGTCCGTGAGTGCACCCATGTTGTGCAATGCCAGCAGAGGTCAGAAGAGGGCACAGGATTCCCCTGGAACTGGAGTTAAGGACAGGTCATAGCCGCCATGTGGGTGCTGGGAATCGAACCTGGGTCCTCTGCAAGAGCAGTCAGTGCTCTTAACCACTGAGCCATCTCTCCAGCACCTCTAATTTACTTTTAAGTAAGAGGTCTTTTAAGATCTATCAATCTCTCAATTGATCTATCTAGCTATGAGCCTCTGGACCACAATCCAGACCCTAATAAGTTTGAGAGCAGATTTTAGATAATTAATATCTAGTTACCTCACATCTTCACCTTCCTCTAAAATAGACAAACAGATAGTACATTTTTCCTCTGTATCTTCCTCAGTCCCCTCTTCCCCATCTTGCTTGCAGTGCAGTTTCCTCTGTGAGAACCAATCAGTTGTTACCTTATTAGCAGAGATGACATTATTGAACAACTGAGTAAAGTCTGTGTTTATTTAAAACAAAACAAAACAAAACCACATATTCACATATAACTTATGTCATGAATAGATGAATTAAGTGACTATCAATTCTTTTAAGATCCCCTAATAATCAGCATGAAAAGCAAAATCAAATTTAACAGAAACTCTTTAGTTTTAAACAACTTTTAATTTATGATGATATACCATATAATGCTATATCAACATAGCTAAAGAAATTTTATTTTTTAGTGAATATTTCAAACAGCCATATAAATTAATTCTAATTATAGTATTTAGTTTTGAAAGAACTTACAGTTAGTAGTAATTATTAATACTCTTAAAAACATGAAAAATACAAAGAACAGTAATTTTCATAGTTCATTATTTTCATTATAACATAAAGTATTATTTGTTATCATAAGTATTTTATTTAAAATGTCTGTTTTGGGATTCCCGCATATAATACTAAACAAACAGTATAAATGAAAGTATTAAGAAATACAAAAATTTTTTCCCCATTATTGTTTTTGTTGCTGTTTTTGCTTATTTGCATTGTTGTTGAATTCATGGCCTTCCTCGGTTATACAGTAAAACACTGTCTCAACAATGCCTGAGCTCAGGCAGGCTTCAAACTCCTGGCAACTCCCTTGCCTCAGCCACTCCAATGCTAGAATTATAGGTGTGGTCATGACACCAGAATTAAGTGGATAGTTAAAAACCCTTACAGTACTATCATATGACAGAATTTTGTCTAAACAATTAAACATGGAAACACAGCTTTGTGGCACACACCTGTGCATTAGCACCAAAAGGCTGAGGAGGAAGAGCTCAAATGTGAAGCCAGTCAGAGATATATACCTAGCAAGCCCTTGTCTCTTAAACAACAAAAAGATCTATGAATGCCCATATGGAATAAAATGGCAACCACTGTAGACCAGGCTGGCCTTGAACTCACAGAGATCCACCTGCCTCTGCCTCCTGAGTGCTCGGATTAAAGGCATGCACTACCACACCTGGCAAGATACCTATACTTTTGCTTCTGAAAAAGGAAGACTAGAGTTTATGGTAAAAAAAAAATTTCAAAGTGCCCAGCATGGTGCTACACACCTTTAATCTGAACATAGCAGGAGGTGGATCACTGAGTTTGAGGCCAGCCTGGTCTACATAATGAGTCCCAAACTAGCCAGGGCTCCATAATGAGAGTTTGTCTAAGAAAATTAAAAAGGAAATTTCAAAGTACATATATTTGTAGTTTTCGATTTTGTCCACTTTGTATATGTTGCTTCAATAAAAAAAGTTGATATACACCACAAATTCAAAGATCTATAATATTAACACTTTATGCATTTCAATAGCAATTTAGGAATTTCACAGAATACAGTCTCACCTTTTTGTATTTATGTGGATATGTACATCTTTCGATTGTTCCCTGGGATGCTCCACGATTGACATTTCCTAATCTTTCTTCCAAATGAATAAGTTCCTGAAAAGTGAAGAATAACTAGTATTAAAGGTGAGAAGACAGCCAGGCATGGTGACACACGCCTCTGATTCCAGCACTTGGGAGGCAGAGGCAGGCAGATCTCTGTGAGTTCAAGGCCAGCCTGGTCTACATAGTGAATTCTAGGGCAGCTGGGGCTACAAGGAGACCCTGTCTCAAAAAGATAATAAATTAAATAAATAAATAAATAAATAAATAAATGTGAGAAGACTCCTTCAACAGCACTGGCAATACCATGAAAACAACAAACATTTATAAGCCTACAGGATAAATACATTGTTCAAAAAACACTGATTTAGGACCAGCAACATGGCTCAAGACTCACATGATAGAAAGAACAGACTCCTGCAAGCTGTCCTCTATCTCCACATACAAACAGCAGCACACACATACATGCAAGTACACATACACACACATATATACATACATATATATACACACACAAATAAGATAAATGGTTCACAAAATTTTTCTTATATAGGTATAGTAAGGCAGACTGTTAAAATGTTTTTCTTCAAACTGAAATGGCACTGCAGTGTTTTAAATTAGGATAATACTGAGCCAGGTATGGCGGTGTACACCTTTAATCTCCAAAGTAGGCAGATCTCTGTGGGATTGAGAACAGCCTGGTCTACATAGAAAGTTCCAGGTCAGCTGGGGCTACAGGGAGACCCTGTCTCAAAAAGCTGAAATAAATAAATAAAAATAAATAAATAAAATAAAAAATAAATGCCACATGGTACTGTGTAAGTCTAGATGTAAGATGAACCCCCTTCCATTAAATTAAGGAAATAAACAAGAATAATTCTATACCAACTACAATTTAAAAATTTATATGAAGAGAAACAGGTTTTTTTTGTTTTTTTTTAGACAGGGTTTCCCTGTAGCCCCAGCTGTCCTGGAACTGTGTAGACCAGGCTGGCCTCAAACTCACAAAGATCTGCCTGCCACTGACTCCCAAGTGCTGGGATTAAAGGTGTGCAACACGACGCCTGGCCGAGAAACATAGTTTTAAATAATATTCAAATGGGGTTATTTTTCCTGAAAACTCAAATGAGAAGATACTCAGCTGCATAATGAATTATTTAGGTTTCTGTTTCTCAGCAATGTTTTTTCACAAATACAGTCAATCAAAAGCATTAAGATTTTCCTCCCACATTTAATGGTACAGTTCATCAGATACTGATATTTAATTTTTTGTTGTTTTTTGAGACACGGTGTCACTATGTAGCCCTGGCCATCCTAGAACTATGTAGGCTGGGCTGGCCTCAAACTCACAGAGATCTACCTGTTTCTCCCTTCCATGAAAGTGCTAGGATTAAAGGCTGATTTAATAAATTTTTATTCATTCATCTGTATTAGATTATTTTCATTCACTCTTATTTAAAAACTCAGTTAAATTTATTTATTTATTTATTTTTATTTATTTATTTATTTATTTTTTGGTCTTTTTGAGACAAGGTCTCCCTGTAGCCACAGGTGGCCTGGAACTCACTACATAGACCAGGCTGACCTTGAACTCACATAGATCCACATGCCTCTGACTCCTGAGCCCTAGGATTAAAGGCGTAAGCAACCACGCCCAGCATATTTTTTATAACTATTTATATTTATTTTATGTATATGAGTGTTTTGCCCACACATAATTAAGTGCTCCTGTATTGTGCAAGGCTCGTGGAGGCCAGACCTCCCTGGAACTGGAGTTAAGGACAGTTGTTAGCTGCCATGTGGGTGCTGGGAACCGAACCCAGGTCCTCTGCAAGAACGGTCATTGCTCTTAACCATTGAGACAACTCTCCAGTCCCTCAGTTACCTTTTGACCTTAGTATCATTGCTCATAAATCTTTGTGCAACTCATAGGCAATATGAGACACCTGACTTTCTGACGCCAGCCACAGCAGCAATTCTATGTAACTATGAACCCCACACATGCACAATGCACTCTGCTCTAAGAAGACCGCTGCAAACGGCTTCATTTATTTTATTGTGTACCTCAAAGTTGCCCCTGAAAGGACCTCTGAATGATGTCCCATCCAATCCTGATGAAATGTAACGGATGTGGGGGTAGCCTGCCATGTCAGGAACCTGTTTTTAATACAAGAGAGACTGAATCAATTAAGAAGAATTGTGATTTAGTGTAACACTGAATATTCAAGACACTCAACATTCTCCATGCAACTCATAGAACTCATACATATACAAGATCTACCCTAAACATTCTCCATCAGGGTTGGTTCGGTTCCCCTTAAACTATAATCTCTCATCCTTTAAAATATAGTCAAAAGAATAAGAAAAAATAGCTGTTTCATGAGGTAACTATCTTGCACAAAGACTTCTAAGTACAGTTGGGCGCTGTGCACAATGAGAGACACCCACAACCCCCATTAATCAGAAGGCTGAGGCAAGTCCAGTAGGTCAAGGTCAGTAGGGGCAATACTTCAAGATCCAGTCTCAAAAGAAAGAAAACTGACTGCGGTGGTGCATGCCTTTAGTCCCAACACTCGAGGTAGAGGCAGGTGGATTTCTATGAGACTGAGGCCATCCTGATCTACATATGGAGTTCCAGACCAGCTGGGGCTATAAGGAGACCTGGTCTCAAAAAGAATCCCTCCCCCTCAAAAAGTGAGGAGGGGGGGAGGAAGAGGAAGAAAGAAAAAGGATTTGATGTATATTCTATTCACACTTGAGCATAATGCTCTCTTAGCAACAATAATTTGAAAAAACTTTCACAAGATTATGTAACCCTTATTAAAAAAAAAAAAAAACCCTAAGATTTTCCCTAATCTACCCTTCTTTTTGCTTGATTCTGTCAGTGAATATAATTTCAAGTGTTTTCTGATTTTTCTTTTTTTGTTCAGCATAGTCAATCCTGATTATTTCAGAATTATCTGTGAGTTGGCTTGTGGTTAAAACTTGTCTGTAGCCCCACATGGATTTTTGTCCTTTCAGCCATTTATGTCATGAAGAGAGTGGCCAAAAACATGCCCTGCCAAACAGGGCTCCCAGCTGAGGCTGAAGAAGGTTCTGCCTTCTGCATCTCTTCCGGTCTACTTACTTAGTATCATGTTTTTCACACAATTGTGATTTTGCCATTGGCTTTCATGTTTAAAATGGCTCTCAAATATAATTCTCAAGTACCAACCAGTGATACCCAAAGCAGTGTGATGTGTGTCAGGAAGAAAACATGTATTGTTAAGTCCTGATCAGGTGTATATTATAGTGCTGATGGCTATCAGTTCAATGTTAGCAGATCATCAATACGTACTAGATGAGCTGCCTTTAATAGAAACACATAAACCAAAGTTGTACATGACTAGAAGCTTACTATATTCCAACACTGTATTTCACCTATAACAGTTGTGTATCTGTAGCAGCTGTACATAAGGTAACTACTGTGGCCATTACAAACCAACCGGATATAAAAACAGAGATTATGAGACAAAGCACCATTCTTCCATCTTTACTAATAAATCTCCAATATTTTTCAACCAGCCTCCACTGAATCATAACATACTTCTAGCAGGTTTTACAGTTTAAATAGACAATATAAAATAATTTAGAAGCAGCAACTTTTAACCTTCAAATGGCATGTTATTTAAATTATCTGAAACTTTATTTATAACCAAGATCAGTACTAAGCAAGTAACTTAACTTTCCCCAAGAAAATCAAAAGGAATTATCTTATTCCTATGTCTGCCCTCACCTGAATCCCTCTCCTCAGTCTCTTTCCTCCAGCTGCTGTAGATGAGCATCCCCTTCCCCATCTAAATCTGGCCGTACCATCAGTCCTCATCCTCCACTTTCCCTTCACTGGATCATACTTACCTGCTACTCCTTACTTCTCCCTTCAAACAGAGAGGTTCTTGCTGCTGGCTTTCTATCGTAAACCTAAATATTTCATGTTTCTCCAAACCTCAATATTCTTCTTACTCCTGGAATCATTACCTTCTCTCCTTCTCACTGGACCTTTAGAGCCAAGCTAAACGATTATATATACATACATACATACATACATACATACATACATATATATATATATATATATAAATTTTCCCCCCATAAAATTTTTATCATCCTAAAAAAGTGCACCAAGAGCTAGGGGTGTGGCTCAGTGGTAGAGTGTTTATCTAGAAAGGGCCCTGGGTTCAATTTCTATCACCACATCCAAAGCTGTGGGAGTGAGGGGGAGAAAGGGGAAAAGTACCCCATCTCCATTTCTCACCAGTGCTAACCACTCTGACACATCCACCGAGAACCATTCCAATGTCAACACTTTTTAAGCTTCATTCTTTTGACACTGCTGACTGTATTAGTTTATGACAATATACTAACTTTGTTTCTCAGCTCTTTGAGCCACTTCTCATAATCATTTAACTGAAGTACACCGCCATTTCAATACTGTATTTGAAAACTCTACTCATCCTCCTGCCATTTGCACACTTCCTCTGAAAATAATTTTCTTTGAATTCATTAGCACTGTTTCATAAATTACCAGCTCAAAAAAAAGTATCTTTAGCTCAGATATCTTTGGAGGTCCAGATCAAAAGCTCAACTTCTTACTGGACATTCAGTCAACCTTGACGCACAGTTATCTCAGATTCAGTTATGTCCAAAACCTATTTCATCTAACCCCTTCATCAAACCATCCAATATTCTCTAATACAGTGAGCCACTTTACAGATTTTAACCCAAACTAGTAATCTGGGCATCATCCTAAGTATTACTCTACTGAGTCCTGTTATTTTCATGCCACTGCCATTGCTTTCTTTCAGACTCTTAACATTTACCTATTCCACTAAAATGTCTAAACCATTTCCTTTTCCCACCGATGAATGTAATTTTTCACGTAACTGAGCATGTGTTTTTTAAACCATAATTAAATTTCTCAAAATGCATATGACCAGAACATCTTCCCTTTTGCAGTCACTGAGTCCCAGTTTATTGTCAGAACAGTGTTATTCTCTATTTTATTTATCCATCTACACATCCTATTCATCCTATTCAGGGAGCGATAGAAGGAGCTGGGACCTGTTTAAGAATGCTGGACAAATGCTCTGTGTATCTAGAGACATAAGCACAGGTGGAACTCCTAGTGCCTGTGCTGTTTGACAGCTCTTGACAGGTCTCAAAACCACCATCCAAGGCTGGATAACAGACAATGAGGCCTCTCTGAAACCTCTGCAGTACCTAGCCCCACAACACAGAACTACTCCCTTTTCTGTCCCACATCTATAGTATTACAAACAATACATTCAATAAACGTTTGCTTAATTTGTGGGGTTTGTTTGTTTTAGTATCATTATAGCAACTAAATTTGGATCTGTTCAAAGTATGAATGTATCAAAGCTGATCCATCCCATTTACACAAATTAACTTAACATGCAATGTCCTAAAGACAGTGAATCACGACTATCTTAGTGTGCAGAGATGCCTGCTTTTTGTCGTTTTATGCATCAAGAGTTCGTCTGACAAGGCAAATTACAAACCCAGATTTTAACATATTTAATACCTTTTTATAGTGCAAACTTCTAGCTTATGAGGGAAATTATTTCTAAATCCTATCAAATCATCTATTATACCAAAATATTTTAATAAAATATTTAATTTAGAAAAGGAATGTTACTTTTAGAAGGGGAAAATGTCAGAATTTTTTAATTCCAATTTTACCATTAAAGGAAGTGGTCCTAACTGTAGGTGATGCAGTCGAGGAGGAGCATGGTAATGGGCCAAGTGAGGATGCAATGCCCCAGGTGTGTAGGTCGCTGCAGTCACTCCAGCTTCAATTCCCAGTTCCCTGAGAAAGGAGAACACTGTAACTTTGTGTGTCTTCCTTATAGTCTTTTTATTATCAAGAGAAATAGGTGCATAGGCTTGTATTTTCGAAAATAATCTAAAGTTTAACTTATAAAGCTGAAACAAAAATTATTTGGCACCACAAAACTTTACTAATAAATGCAAGTTTATTTCAGAAATAAATGTTCAAAAAGCTTCATTTTGTGACCATAAGGAAGAAAGCATTTAGACTCAGTTTTATGTCTCACAAAGGCAAGTCATGTAAGGAATGGCTCCTGGGGTCCCTTCCGACCTAAGGGCCTGGTTGCTACTCCAGGAGCACACAACAGAATTTACTTTGTTGGTTTCTCTGAATGTTACAGATGCTCCCAATACTTTGTTTGTCTGATAATCATCTCTAGGCTCTTGATGATAATGAGAATAGCACACTCTTCTATACCTCATAAATTAAGATAAAGAAAATTTTAGAAAGGGTAAAAGTGGCAACTACTAAGTCTTCGTTTACTCTTAATTTTATGTTCTGATGCAAGTCACCACAGAACAAGATCTCAATGACTGCCAACATCAATGGATTAGAAATTCAATGCAAATCTATTTCATTTCTCCAAAATACAAACAAGATTTCCCTTTTCAATATTTGAAGTTAGGCGTGGTGAAGCAAATATGAGCACAAAGTGGGTAGATAATACAGAAACTGTGGAAAGTAGGATCAGACTAGGGATCTAACGTCAATGACAGACACTTACCACTCATGAAAACAGAAAAAAGCTCTAGTCCTCTCACTTTTATGTGGAAGTCTATGAAAGCCAAATTCAGACATAAGAGAGTAGAGAGTGCTTATTAGAGATTGTCAGTGGGAAGGAGAGGTAGATAGGGATACAAACTTTCAGTTCAACAGAACTAAGTTCTGGTGTTCTATAGTGTTTCACTATGGCTCGAGTTAATAATGGCTAGATGTTTCAAAATTGCTTAAAGCAGATTTTGAATGTGGACATGCTAATTAACCTGAGTTGATCATTCCATAATATATTCAATGCACACAAATATTATCTGACAATTACAAAAAATTTAAAAACAAAACCAAGCAGAACCAAATGCTCTATTCCTGCTTGAGGTGGTTCCCTGCCCCAGAAATCAAGGTCCTATTCTTTTCTTTTAGCCTCTGCTAGCCCACAGGCAGCACCTCACCATAAGCTGAGGATTTTGTTTGCCACGCCAAATTTCTATGTGGCAATGCACTGCAAAGGATTTCTTCCCTCAGTTCTACCAGAAGCTGCTGAGCACAGTTAAAATAAATAAGATACTAACCAGGCAGATCTCTCTGGAGCCTGGCGAGGATGTGAGGACATGGTTTGAGGCACATGAATGTGATGCCCATGGCCATAGTTCGGGTGCATCCTATGTGGATGAGGTGGGGGGCGTTCATGTGCCCGCCTGGAAACACAGAACACAAAAAGACCACTGGAAATAATTGAATAATTGGTTATTTCTTACTGTAGAGTAAAATACTACTGCAAATATTATGAACATCTTAAAATTAACTCATACTAAGAAACATGCTATATAAATTTAATAATAAATTGAAAATCAATATTCTCCATAAAAATTGTACTGCTCACTTATTCTAACACCTCAAATTGAAAATTCATCCTAGGAGTAGGTTATTTTAATTACAATAGTAGAAACTGAACAGAAATAAAAACTTAAAAAACACTCAAGAAAAAATGTTACATGTACAAATTAGTTATTTATGTAAACATACAAAGTAGGACAATGGAAACTACTATTTTGCTACACTCTGTAACAAAATTTCAACCATTTAAGAGGGAAGTATTTTGTTTTGTTTAACATTTCTTGTTTGGTTTTAAGACATGGTCTCACTGTGTTGCCCTGGCTGGCCTCAAACTGACAGAGGTCATCCTGCCTCTGCCTCCTGAATGCTAGGATTTAAAGGCATGTTTTTGCTTTTTTTTGGGCAACAAGATCTTGGTTATATAGATGCTCTACCCCCAATTTTTAAAAAAATTATATGTATATGAGGTCAGACAACAAACTGCAGGAATTAGTTCTCTCCTTCTATCATATGGGTCCTGGGTATCAAACTCAGGCTGTCAGGCTATCAGCAAGTACCTTTACTCACAGAGCCATCTCGCTGTCCCATAAACATTTTCATGCAAGGACTAAACTGTAAACTTTCTCAGTTTTAAGCCTGGCATGGTGGTGCTCGCCTTTAATCCTGGCACTTGGGAGGCAAAAGCAGGTGGATCTCTGTGAAATTGAGGCCAACCTGGTCTACGTTTTAAGATCCAGGCCAGTTTGGGCTACAGGGAGACCCTGTCTCAAAAAGAACCCAGCCACCCCCTTCAAAAAAAAAATTTCTGGAGGAAAAAAAAAAACACCTAGCTAAGCCTTTGTTGTATGACAGGTGAATGAAAAAGTTTAGCTGTTTTCCAATAAAACCTTTACAGGAATAAACAAATGAATCAGACCAACAGTTCACTGTCGTGACAATTTATAAATCAGATAATTGTGAATTATCAGATACTGAACTGTCAAAAGAAGTAGTTAAGTCTTTTTCTAAATTCGGGGGGGGAGGTATTATAAGGTTAATAAGTTTTTTCTAAATCAATCTTTGTTGTTGTTTTGAGAGTGGATCTCACTGAACCCAAGCTAGCCTTGAACTTCTGACCCTCTTGCTTCCACTACCCAGTATGCCACTTTGCTTGGTCTTATGCAGTGCTATGGACTGAACCCAGTGCTTCATGCATGCTATGCAAGCACTCTACCAACTAAGCCACATCCCTAGTCCCACCACCAAATTCCTTCCTAAGATCTCTGTCAGTTTTTGAAAATTCTATTAATATTCTTTCCTCTGGATAGTAACATAATAAATCAGATCTTTGATAATCCTTATATCTTGTTCTTTGGGATCAATGTTAACATCATTCTTTACTATGGCATGCTGTAGAAACAGAAACAAAAAGATTTGCTTTCATAAAGACAGGTGATCTGATATAAACTCATTGTCAACAACAACAATTCAGGATAGGACACAATAAGGTTAATTTATGGTTGATAATTCTCCTACCAGGTATATAGCTCAGTCAGTGGCAGAGCACTTGCCTAGTGGCCTTAAGGCCATGAATTCAATGTTCAACAATGCAAAAAAAAAATCCAAAAAAGTTAATTTCCTAGTGAACTGATGATTTAGTATAATTACATTATTCAAAGATTTCATAAAGTTTTGCTTTGCTTTGTTTTCCCCACTCACTAAGTGTGGTGATGTGTACCTTTAATCTTAAGCTGAGCAAGGAGGTTCACAAACTCACGGCCAGTCTGAGCTACATGGTGAAATCAGGTCTCAATAATACAAAAAAGGATTTCATAATTTTTAACACAAGAAGAAAAACAAGCACGATTTTCTTTTTAGAAACAGGGACATACGTTGGATGCTGCATCATCCTCCTCCTTTGAACTTCCATCCTCTGCATCACTTCATGAGGGTGCAGTCTCTGGGCTGGAGGTGCTGGGGCCGGAATATGGTGTGAAATTGGCTGGTGAGTAGGAGGAAGATGTTGCGGGATGGGTGCAGCAGTACTAGCTAAATGAGCTGGGGGTGGGGGTGCCACAGGATGAGATGTTGCATGAGAAGATATCTGAGAATGAAAAGCATGTACAGGATGGGGAATAACATAATCCACTTGAGGTGGAGGCTGGGTCTGAGGAGGGGGGTTTCCATGAGCATGGGGGCAAGCCGAGGCTTGATGGTGCAGTGGTCTTGTCAAGGAAGCATCTGCAAGAAAAAAGCATATGAATATTTAGAGCTCCACTCCATTCCCAGCATTACAAGGTTCTATTATGAGAATGGACCAAAGGCTTTTCTTTTTTAATTACCAGTGGTAAAAACTGGACGTACTCCAAACACCTCTACCATTTCTCACATTCTCACTTTTTCATATGCATACACACGAGCTCACAGACCATTTCGTAGTAAAATTCATATAAGCAAGTTAGAGTCTCAAAAATAATTTAAACACAACTGTTGACAAAAACATCCTTCCTAAAGGTTGCCATAATTAACGCATTAACAAGACATATATGTGCTATTACCCTCACACAGTCACTAAAATTTTTAAATAAATGTGAATCTAAGAAAAAAAAAATTTTTTTTTTTCATCTTTTTGCGACAGGGTCTCCCTGTAGTCCCAGATGACCTGAACTCACTATGTAGACCAGGCTGGCCTTGAACTCATAAAGATCTGCCTGCCTTTGGCTCCCAAGTGCTGGGACTAAAGGCATGTGCCACCACGCCTGGCAGAGAAAATTATTTTACTTACTAGCCAGTTATATCTAGGTTCAATCCCAGAAATGAAAGGAGGGGGAACCCCTAAAACTCACAAAAACATTTTTAAAATATTTATTTTTATTTTGTGTATGAATGTATTGCCTGAATATGTGTAAGTATACCCAAATTGTGTAATGCTCTCTGAGGTCAGAAGAGGGTGTTGGATCTCCTGGAACTGGAGTGTATTAGTCACTTTTCTGTTGCTGTGATAGAAACACTGACCAAAGCAATTTATAAAAGGAAGAGTTTATTTGAGCTTACGGTTCCAGGGAAATTACAGTCCATCATGGCAGGGAGGCATGGTGGCTGGAGCAGGAGCAGCAGAAGCTAAGCTCTCACATCATCATGCAGGCACAGGAAGCAAGAAAGCAACTGGAGATCCGGCAAGGCTTAAGAACTCTGTAAGCCCACCCCCCGGTGACATGCTTCCTCCAGGATAGCCACACCTTCTAAAACCTCCCAAAACAGCGCTATCATCTGGGAACAAAATGTCCAAATACTTGGAGCCTATGGGGGACATTTTCATTCAAACCACCACATGGAGTTACAGATGGTTGCTGGTCGCCATGTAGGTGCTGGGAATTGAACTCGGGTCCTCTATAAGAGCAGTCAGTGCTAACAGCTGAGCCATCTCTCTAGTCTGAACAAAAACATTTCTATCAATTGTTCTGTGAGGCATCTTTTATTTTTTGGGGAGGGTCTTTTTGAGACAGGATCTCCCTGAAGCCCCAGCTGGCCTGGAACTCACTACATAAACCAGGCTGGCCTCGAACTCACAAAGATTCGCCTGCCTCTGCCTCCCAAGTGCTGGGACTAAAGGTGCGCACCACCATGCCCGGCAAGACATCTTTTTTTTTAGTTTATTCTTTAATGTGTTTTGCCTGCACGTATGTAAGTGCACCATGTGCACGCAGTGCCTGTGAAGGCCCAAAGAGGGAATAGGATCCACTGGAATTGGAGTTAAGGACAGTTGTTAGCAGCCAAGTGGCCAGTGCTCTTAATCACCAAACATCTCTCCAGTCCCTTGAGACAGTATCTTCCTCCATAATCCAAACTGACTTCAACCTCAGCCTTCTGTGTGCTAGAATTTCAGACACACAGCCACTAAACCTGTCTTCAGTTACAACTTTAGAAATACATCTTACTTTCCTTTATGATTTACTGTTTACAGAGAGCTATTAAGGAAAAGAATTTCTAAGTCCTCTGGACACAATTGTGAAAATAGTTCTTTTGCTGGCTCTATCTCTCCTGCCTCATATCATTTATCCTGTGCTTCATACAGATGAAGGAGGCATATTTTCCAGGAAAATAAGCCCTTAAGTAAGATCCTTCCTCTCAATCCTTCACTGCAAATTTTTATTTCAAACTCTGCTGAAAGATTCCTCAAAGGAATACTCATCTCTCTTACTCTGAGAGGCCTGCATCTATCTGACTTTTTATTTTTTTAATATCAATTTTGGTGTGATATGCCCACCTATAATCTCAGCTACCAGAAAAGGGAGGAAGGAGGTTGAGGTAGGAGAACCTTAAGTTTAAGATTAGCTAAGCAACACAGGAAAACCCTGTCTCAAGAAAGAAGTCTCCTAGAATTTCAGTCCAAACTTCATTTCATTGGCCAATATTCTTATGTGTGTATCTGTCCACATATGCTCACGTGGGTGTGTGCACATGTATCTGAGGTGCATGCACGAGCGCACGCGTGTGTGTGTGGGGGTATCAAATGTCTTTCTCAATCATTCTCTATCCTATTTTTGGAGACATGGGACCTGGGGCTCACTGACTGAGCTGGATTAGCTGGCCAAAAAGCCTCAGGGATGCTCCTGTCACAACCCCACCACCACCCAGCACTCGATTTCTAGGAACACACTGCTACACTCAGCTTTTTTACATGGGCTCTGGGGGTTAACCTCAGGTTCTCATGCTTGCACAGCAAGCACTCTATTGAGTGAGTCATCTCCCTAGCCCATTACTGGGCAATACTGGGAAATCTGGTTTGGAGCTATAGTTTTCTCTGCTTTCATTTACAGAAGGACTATCTTCAAAGTTTTTAAATTTTTAAAAAATATTTATTTATTTACTTATTTACTTATTTTGTGGGCAGACATATCACAGCATACATGTGAAGGTCAGAGGAGAAGTCATTCTCTCTCTACCACATGGGTCCTGGGGATCAAACTCAGGTTATCAGACTTGGTAGCAAGCACCTTATCTACTAAGCCATCTCACAGGCCCTATCTTCAAATTTTAATGTTATTGATATACTCAGGAGCAGTAGAAGTCAGATAATCATAATTCAGGCAGCTCAAAGGAAGTCAAACTCAGTAGTTTACAATTTTTTAAACCAGTTTTTTTAAAGTCTTATTATTAAATCAATCCTTCAATCTTCAAGAAGACAATACAGTTCAGTACCTAAAGGTGACTTTAAAAAAAAGGTCATTGTTGATTATTGTTAACTATCTTTCCTATAATTCCCACCATTTGTTCCAGCTTCATTTCAAAGTTTTCTATCACTTTAATCATTACATAAGACATATTCATAGTTTACAAAGTCAAGGTTTTATTTCATAATGAATCTACTTAACTCTTCAGCAAACACTTTAAGTAACTCTTTATCTAAAGAGAATAGATCAATAGCCACAGAGATGACCCATTTTGCATTCCTATTTTCTAGTATTTTTGTTTTATTTTGGTTTGGTTTCTCAGCAAGTATGTAACCCACACTGGCCTCAAATCTGAGATGATCCTCCTACCTCAGCCTCCCAAAAGCTGAAATTACAGGCAAGTGCCATCTTATCTGTTTTTGTTCTTTTAACTGAATCTATCCTCTGCAAGAGCAAATGCTCTTAACTGCTGAGTCATCTCTCCAGCCCAGTTTTGGTTCTTTGTGAAGCAAGGTCTTATTCTGTAGTCCAAGATAGCCTTAAACTCTCAATTCTCCTGCCTCCATCTCTGAATGCTGGTATTACAAGCATGCACCACCATACTCAGCTTCCTTATAAATTTTATGAGTATTCTTGTCAGGGTGGAAAAAGTACGTAATAGATACTTATCAATTAGGCATAAAATACATTTGGGGGAGGGGGGTTCTTTTTGAGACAGGGTCTCCCTGTAGCCCCAGCTGGCCAGGAACTCACTATGTAGACCAGAGAGGCCTCAAACTCACAGAGATTGGCCTGCCTCTGCCTCTTGAGTGGGATTAAAGGCCACCAAGCCCGGCATGTATAAAATAAAATTCCTTTCAGGAATTGCTTCCTAAAAGCTGAATATGTCATTTAGAGATAAAACATTGACATTGATCCAACATCACACTTAACTCACAGTTTTAGAGTGTATACTACCACTCAATGATAAAAAGTAGTCTTTACTGGACATAGCAACACAGGCCTATATTTCAGCATTAGGGAGAGGCTGAGGCAAAAGGATCTTGAGTTCTAGGCCACTCTGGGCCACATCAAGAACCTATCTCAACTCCATTCCCCAAATAACGAATAGTTTTACTTATATAATGTCATAACATTTTCAAAGATAATACAACTTTTAAATGATAGCATTTCAGATACAGCATGGTTTTATCACTTACTTAAGAACAAACTTTCCAAAACCAAGGAATTGTATTCTTAGTGTACTGCTTAGTATTACTAGTATGTAAACTAGTCACGTGGGTCGAAGTTTGCCAATTTATAGCGAATCGGAATTATTGTTTTGCCAATGTCAAGAAACTGAAAACAAAGAGATTAAATAACTTGCCCAAAGTCACTAAGCTAATTCCTCAAACTTTGAGGTCCTCTTTGATCTGATTCTAACTGTGGTACTCTCCCACAACCTGTCTTCCTTAGCTCAATTTCAGTGAAAAGGGGTTTAAAAACTATAGGCATTGTACACATATTAAGGAATACTAGAAATGGTTTTTTGTGGGTTTTCTTTTTTGAGACAGGGTCTCCCTGTAGCCACAGCTGGCCTGGAACTCACTATATAGACCAGGCTGGCCTTGAACTCATAGATATGCCTGCCTCTGCCTCCCAAGTACAGGGATTAGAGGCGTGCACCACCATGCCCAGTTAGAAATGTTTTAAAGCAGGGAGAGAGACTTAGGCACGGGTACAAAAGCACTCCACTTAGAAAAAGTAGTCTAGACCAAGGTTACAATTCAAATTTCCTACTTTCATTCTTATTCACAGACCTCCCCACCCCCAATGAGAAGTATAAACTGGTACAAACCCTTGAAAAAAAATTTAACAGTATTTATTTCTAAGTTTTTTTCTGTGACACAGCAGTCTCACCCCTGGAAAGTTATCCTATAGGCAGATTCAAACAACTACAAATAATTTAAATATTCATCAACAGAGGACTGGTTTAATACAATGAAATACTCTGAGGGTGTTAAAAAAAAATAAGGGAGGGGGACTGGAGAGATGGCTCAGCAGTTAAGAACACTGGTTGTTCTTGCAGAAGACCTGGGTTCAAATCCCAGCACCCACATGGCAGCTAACAACTGTCTGTAACTCCACTTCCAGGGGATCCAACATCATCCTCTGTCCTCTGAGGTCACTGCACGACATGGGTGCACTTACCTACATGCAGGCAATACACGCACACACATAAAATAAAAATAATAAATAAAGATAAAAATAAGGGAGGGGGTAAAAGCAACAAATACCACTGAATTAGTTTCACCTGATAACATGGAAAAACCCAATATATAATTAAATGAAAGAATAAAAAAAGCAGAGCACCATCTGTGATATGGTTTATTTTTTAAAAGGGCAGATATGTTTATATATATTTACAAAGTAAACTTCTGAATGCTTTTTTAATAAGCTTTAAAACAATTGCTTCCTCTGAAGATCTAAGAGTAGTGACGGGAGGGGGAAAGAAGTTTTTCACTTGTGTTTTTGTTTTTGTTTTTGTTTCTGAGACAGGGTCTCCCTGTAGCACCAGCTGGATTGAAACTTGCTAAGTAGACCCAGAGATGCATCTGCCTCTGCCTGGAAGGTGTACACCATCACACCCATCTTAACTTTTTATTTTACAACATTTTGCAAAAGTTTGAGATTTTTAGAATGTACATGAAACACTTTTATGATAAAAGTTAAAACCAGCTTAGGTGTCTTATCAAATCTTTGTTAGGACATTTAAAAAGGAATAGCATTATCTGCTTCAGTATGTGAAAGGGGATGAACAGAAAACCACACATACTAAGTTCTTAATAGAAAAGGATCAACTCAGGCTGACCACCAGCAGGTGTAATAGAACAGCCTGTTAGCTACACCAGTACTCACACACAGAACTTGTTAACAAGCTAATGCTTTGCAAAACCAAACTCTGTTTCTAAACCTATTTTCCAATTCACATTTTATATTTTAAGTTGTATTAATGAAAAGTTAAATAACACATCATTATTTCACTGTATAAAATTTAGGCTGATTCCACCTGTGTCTCCAAGGATGAAGCTCTTTAAAATTATTGTAATAGAAGAAATTCAGGATGATGTATAATTGAAAACTGACCGATGCATATAATCAGAACAAAAGACAAATTTCCTGAATGACTTGCTGGTCTACTCTTGGCATAATTATCAAAATATTTTTAGACTCCCATTTAGTAATTAGCTTATAATCAAACAAAACAGGAAGTTAGATAGCCCAATGGTCTTTATCATTTTTAAGATACCTAATGGATTCTAATTTCTCTAAAACTGCCAATACCTGGTTCTATTTTAATTGCCTGTACCAAATTATTATTATGACTTTTTTTCCAAATGGCAAAAACATCTGTTAACAGAACTCTCTTGTGTTTCAGCTATTTGAAATTCATGAACAAAATTTATTTTGTTGTACTAAGAAATACTACTAAACTTTCATGTTTTTTCAGTTACTCTGAAAATATATATTGCCAGGAAGCAGAAAGAAGTGATCACTGTGAGATTAAGGCCAGCCTGGTCTACATAGTGAGTTCCAGGCCAGCTGGGGCTATAGGGAAACCTTGTTGCTATTCAATATATTTCAACTCATAGATATCTGAACTGAAAAAAATCAATCCTACACTTAAGCCAAATATATACTAAAACTCAATGAATTGGGATTAATGAAAGGTAATTCTATGGAGGAATGCACAATGCTTCATTTATATACTCTAGTTCTTTGACTATTTACACTTACAAGGAGGTGGCATATAATGCCGACATGATGAGAGAGAGGGCTGTGGAGGAGGCTGGGGCTGGGGCTGTGCAACCATGCTTGATCCATAGCCATCTATTGATAATGGCTGAGTCGGGGCAGTAGCAGCCTGATGGCCAAAGATTGCAGCTCGGGAAGAAGAAACAGGGCAGCAGGGATCAAACGCAGATGCTCCATGGAAACCACTATTTCCATGACTCCTGATCGCACTGTTGCTCAGGTCTACTGGCAATGCCTGCTAAAGAAAGAGGAATTAGGTTTTATCTTTCTCAAGTTTCACCAAGACATTATTTCATGCCATTTAACCAAAGTATCCCTAAGGCTACCTAGAAAAATAAAATCTTCAAATTAATTTGGAAATGACAGAGACATTAAACACTATACAGCTTAGATTTTTTAAACT
>NW_008341422.1:780459-860097 GCF_000622305.1 Nannospalax galili | reverse complement strand
ATCTGTCTAAATCATTATTTAGTTTTGCATCATGTGGAAAAACAATTTAAAACCCATTGCTTCCTTTGATTAGAAACATGATTTGGGTTTTTTTGTTTGGTTTTGGTTTTTTATTTTGTTTTGTTTTGTTTTGTTTTGTTTTTGAGACAAGATCTTCCTGTAGCCCCAGGTGGTCTGGAACCTGCTATGTAGACCAGGCTAGCTTTGCTCTTACAGAGATCTGCCTCTGTCTGCACCACCACACCTGCTAGAGATATGATTTGGGGGAAGGTTTAATTAGTAAGTATGAAGTAGTTAAGTATGCAGTAGTCTGAAGTATACAGTGTAACTACATTCTACAACAATAATATTTCATATTAATTTGAAGTGTTTCCATGACCCCAACACAAAGAAATGATGAACGTTTGAGATGGAAATGGCAGTTACTGACATGACCATCACACACTGCACACCTATATTAAATTACCCTGTAGATGAATACATACAATTACGCGCTAGTTAACTTAAAATCATTAAGTAAACCACTTTTACTTTACTCTAAAAATTTTCTAAAAATTGTTTTTTTGTATTAAGTGATTTAAATTTAAATATTTATCTACTGCTTGGGTTCAGTACAGATTTAGTTTTCAAAAACGTGATTAAGGAAGGCCAAATGATTGGCTCAGCAGGCAAAGTTGCCATGAAGCCTGAATGGGACCCACATGGTAGGAGAAGGCCAACTCCCACAAGGTGTCCTCTCACTTCTATACTCATGCTTTGGTGCACACAGACAGACAGACAGACAGACACACACACACACACACACACACACACACAAATAAAGTCATGTGATTTTTTAAAATATGACTAAAGAAAATAAAGATTTGGCTAAGTGCTATGGAACATACCTGTTATTCTGGCACTTGAGATGTATGGGCAAAAGGATCAAGGCCAGCTCAGGCTATACAATGAGATCTTATCTCAAGAAAAGATGTGGCCGGAGGAGATGGCTTAGTAAAGTGCTCGCCACTCAAGTATGAGGATGTGAGTTTAATTCACCCAAAATTCATTTAAAAAGCCAAGTGCACACTTGAAACTCTAGCACTGGGAAGACAGGCAGGAGGATTCCTAGGACTTGTTGGTCAGTCAGTCTAGCTGAACCAGAGAGCTCAGGGTTCATAAGAGACCCTCTCTGAAAAATAAGATGGAAGTTGGGGGTTCGGCTCAGTGGTAAAGCCCTTGCCTACCATGTTCCAAGTCCCTGGTTCAATCCTCAGCATTACAGCATAAAAGGGGAGGGAGGGAGAGAAGGAGACATCCAACATTGATCTCCAGCCTCAACATACAGAAGCACAAAAATAAAAAGCCACATGCAAGAAAATAAGTGTTCACAGAGTAAAGTGACCGGTGGTGGAACACCTCTGATTATTGACATAATTTTTCTTTGCCTGTCCACAATCCAATCACAAACTTGACTAGCTACCTGAATCGTCCATTCCTTATAAGTGGAAGCTGTTGGTTAATCTCATTTCAGAATCTTCCAGGTTTCTAAATTAAGTCTCAAATGTTATTTTCAAAATCTCACACTGTTCACCATCATACCCATTAAATGGAGTATATAAACCTATTAGTCTACTAAGTTTTATTTATAGTCTAAGTACTTATTTAGAGATAAGTAGGTTGCCTTTATTTAGCAATCAACTCTTGAGAAGACAGTTGACCTGCAATTAACTGACCCAAGTTGAAAGGAAACATTGTACAACTGATCTCTTAACCAGCTGGATTATTTATCAATTCAACAGAAAACTGTGAACAACCCCTCTTCTGGCAGCTCTTTCATGAATGGAACGAGAAGCTGGTAGAGTCACATCCCCATTTTCCTACAAGTCTAATAAGGCCTCCTTCTCCTTTCAACTCCAATTTCTAGTAAAAGAAAGCTTTACCTTTGATCAAGGCCTTCCACACCCCCTCATTCACAAGAGACATCAACAGCCTCAACCAAGTAATGCCCTGAACTGTTAGCAGAGCCAAAACAACATCTAAACCTTGTTAACTGGATCTTACACTAATTCCTGCCTAATAGCAGCCAGCTTCATTTTTTAACAGGTAAGAGCCACCAGAGACAGTAAGCAAAGTTTTAAAAGATAAAACAGCTTTCTGTGAAATTTCATTTTGGCTTTTTTCTACCATATTATAAGTGAAAGTTACATTTTTTTTTTTGTAAATTTTTTTGTGGGTTTTTTCAAAGGTTTTTTTAGATTTTTATTTTTTTTTGATCAAAGTCACATTTTTTTCTCCCTGAAATTATATTTTGTTCTTGCTGGCTTGTGACATGGCTTCCCTATACCCCTTGCTAGCCTGGAACTTGCTACGCCTTGATCTCACAGAGTTCCACCTGCCTCTGCCCCTCTGCTCCTCTGCCCCTCTGCCTCTGCCTCCCTGGGTGTTGTGTTTTGTGGGTTTGGTTTTTTTGTTGTTGTTTTTGTCTTTTTTTCAATTTTTAGAAAGTTTTATTCAGTTACTCAGTTAGTGCGTGGGGATGTACATTCATGTGGAAGTCAGAGGACAACTTGGGAGAGTCAGTCCTCTCCTTCCACTACCATGTGTGTACCAGGAACCAAACTCGGGTTGTCAGGCAAGCACCCTTACCCACAGAGACATTTCTCTGACCCAAAAAAAATGAGTTTTAGATTAAATATCATGTGTGCTCTTCCATATTCTTGTTCCCCTTAATTATTTACAATAATTTAGACAATCTGTAAACCCTTGAGATTTAATTATTTTAAATTTCACATATATGAAATTAGGCCATTTTTGCATACAAAGAATATGACTTCCTTGGTTTATAAACACAGCATCAAACATGCTCTTTGAGCAACACACACACTAACACGTATCAACAGGGCTTTTTCCCTCCTTCTGAAGGCACCACAATTAAAAAAGGAAGGAAATGGAAATAAGGGGGGAGAGGGAGAACAGACTTAGTAAACTGCACATACCTGGTCATGGTAGCTGGTACCAGAGCTGCTATTTGCCCCGCAAGGTGCTTGTACTTGAGGAGGTCTTTCCACAGGGCAAGTAGGATCACTAAAGGAAGGAGAAACTGGGACAGCTGGGTGGGGAGTATGGTGGTGGTGGTGATGATGCTGGAAGTGGTGGCCATGCTGCTGAAAGCAACTTGAGTGTGGATGTCCTAATGCATGGTGACTCTGTGATGTCCCTCCACATGGCGAGTGCTGGGGACAGCAGGAAGGTAGCCTTGGCATTGCAGGAGGGCCAGTTTCTGTTACAGCACTAGATGTAGATCTCCTTGAGTCATCTTGAGACAGAAACAAATGCAAAGTATAATCAAATCATCCAGTGTCATCATGTAAAAATAAGTACTGTGTACTAATCTTTGTAAATAACATTGTGACAGTGGCTGATGAGGCAGCTCAGCAGGTGAAGGTGCTTGTAACGAAGCTTGGCAACCTGAGTTTGATCCCCAGAACCCACATGGTAGAAGGAGACCACCAATTCCCTCAAGTTGTCTTTGACCACTCTGTATGCACACTCACACATGCATATATACATATTCACACAGGCATGTGCATAAATAAATAAATAAATAAATAAATAAATAAATAAATAAACAAACCTCTTTTTGAAAATAAAACAAAAAGGAATGTGATAGTGTCATATACATAACACATACACACCATATAATAGTAGTAGTCTCCACTGTAATTTTTTTGAAAATATGAATTCTTCAGGTGGTTCATATTTATCATGATACATAAATCTATTAAGAGATCATCTTTTCTTAGCTTCCAACAAATCATTTGTTATCAGTAAAGCTAGTTTAAAATTTCTAAAATATATATATTCTTTCATTATGTGCTACAAAGCAAAGTATCTTCTGAACTCTATGAACCATTAATTCCATACACCATTTTCCCAAAATGCAGACCACTAGGTACTTAAAATCTCATCTTCTGAAGTCATAAGCACCCACCTCAAAGTACCTGAGAGTCGCTAATTGCCAGTTTCCTTTCATTTCCACTGGCTTCTAAACTCAGAAACAATGGAATATATACAATAATAAAACTTTAATATCTAGAAAATAAGATGTGAATGATAAGCTAATAAACTGGTATTGTACAACAGACAGAAACTACAGGAAGTTACACAGACTTGAGCTCTAATCCTGGGGCTGAACACATTTTTCCATTTTAAAAATTATTTATTATTACTATTGTGTTATGTATGATGGGGCCACGTGTATACAAAAGCACATGTGTGGAGGTTGGAGGACAACTTTGTAGAGTCTGTTCTTTCCTTCCACCTTTATATAGGTTGTAGGGATTGAACTCAGGTCATCAGGTTATACGGCAAGTGCGTCATCAACTGAACACCCTGCCTCCCACCCCTTTTCCTTTTTAAAACTAAGCAACCATAGTTGTCCTGGAACTTGTTACATAGACCAAGCTGGCCTCAAACTTGCAACGATTTTCTTGCCTCAGCCTCTAAGTGCTGGGATTACAAGTATGCACTACCATGCTTGGCTTCTGAACCCCTATTTCTGAGATAAAATAGTGGCTTCAAAAAGACTAGCTCTAGCATCGCATAAATACTGGGACAAATTTGAGCTATCGTTATCTAGAATGCAGGATCTGCTGGATGAAAATTTAGGTTCTGTCCCCCTTGGAAGAAAAACAAATTTCACAGACTAGAAAAAATATCTAATAATACAGTATGGACTCACCAGATATTTGCTCAACAAATGAATTTAGATAGAATGCATACATAATTCAAGCACATGCAGAGGCTACAAAAATGAGCGGTTTTACACATATTGAGTTTGCAAGTGCCTGCAAAATGGTCCAGGGGAGATGTTGAACAGGTAGTTAGGTATTAAAGTTAAAAGGACAATGGTCTAAAATTACAGAATGAGCTAGTGCCCTACTGGTAACAGTTGTAAACATTTGCAATCATGAAATGGGCCAGTGTGAAGAGGAACAAGCACACCCTTTCCTAGTATTCGAGGGAGATGATTACCAGATTTGTTTTATTCTTTTCAGAAGTCAGAAGTACACTGAAGAATGAGGACCCGAGAGGTGGCTCAGAAGGTAAAGGCACTTGCCACTAAGCCTGAGAACCTGAGTTCAACCCTTGACCCCATCTGGTGGAAGGAGAGAACTAATTCCTGCACACTGTCCTCTGATTTCTATGGACAGCAGGGCAAGAAAGTATGTGCACACATTCAGAAAATTCAAAGCAATGTAAAAAAAAAAAATTCCACCTAAGTGTACACATACATACCAATGTACCTGTGCATACACTAAGCAATGGGGCCAGTGAATACACTGAAGAAAACAGCATCATCACTTAAGGCTAGGAGACAGTTAAAGGAATGTTGAAGAGATAGTAACAGATCAGGAATTTGGAAAGGGCTGGTGACAAAGTACAAAGGTTTTTAGGGAGTGTTAAATGCTGTAGGACTTCATGTTTGAGAATCTTACTCATTTTTTAATTCATCTCCCAGGGGAGATGAAAGCCTTGGGAAAAAGGAGAGAGTTTTAGAAAATCACAAAAGGGAAGAGAAGTGATGGAAATATCTAATACTGAGGCCAGTAATTACATCTCTACTGACTACTACAAACTTCCACAGGCAACAGCATGTTTGGCATCTAACGTTTACCAGGACAATTTAGGAACCTGGGAAAGAGTGAAACCAAATGAACCAAGTTTGGAAATCTGTATAAAGCAAAGAAAACACACTACACAAGAAAATAGCTGAACTGACATTCCATATGGTCTTGGAAGGAAAAAAAGCAAGCAGAATTCAATGGCTGTGCTGGATAGCTTTAGTGTCAACTTGACACACCTGGGTCGACGGAATCTCAACTGGAGAATTGCCTCCATTGAACTAGCCTGTGGCCATGTCTTATGAAGCATCTTCTTGATTGTTGTGATGTGGGAGGGACCAGCCCACGGTGGGTGGTGCCACCCCTGGGCTGGTGGGCCTGTGTTGAATAAGAAAGCAGGCCAGGGAGCAACCAGTGTTCCACCATGGCCTGTGCTCCAGTTCCTGCTTCCAGGTTCCTGCCCTGAGTTCTTACCTTGGGCTCCCTGATGAACTGTAACCAGGGAGATGTAAGCTGAATAAAACCTTTCCTCCCCAAGTTGGTATTGGTCAGAGTATTTTTGTCACAGCAGTGAAGAACAAACTAGGACAATGGCCTTAACGTGGTGTGACTACCTAGACCTGCTTTTTATCAGGTTTCTGTAGAACAATTTGATCTGGAACAAATATCTTGGTACAAAGAAATACAACGTGAACAAATCTTTCTCACAAATGGTCAGGAGTATAGAGTAATATCAAGAAAGCACTTTTAGTGAGCTGGAGAGATGGCTCAGTGGTTAAGAACACTGACTGTTCTTGTAGAAGACCTGGGTTTGATTCCCAGACCCACATGCAGGATCCCACGCTTTCTTCTTACCTCCATGGGCACTGCACAACACAGGTGCACTTACATGCAGGCAATACATTCATACATGTAAAAAATAAAATAAAGCACTTTTAGAGACTATATTGGAGTTGACAACTAAAAAATTATTGAGTTGGGATAGAATGAAGGCATCAAATAGTCATACTGAATACATAAATAAAAGCTTTAAGACAATTTTGAAGTGAGGATGGGACTATGTGACATACAATGTAGGTAGGAATGAGACTACCTAAGGTTACCAGTGAAGAGAAGTGAATGAGAAGAGTTCAAATCCCTGTTGCAAAGATTGCTCCTGACCTTAATCAAGTATTTACTCTGGGGGCTGGAAAGATGTTAAGAGCACTTGATGCTCTTTCAGAGGGTCAGAATTCTGTTCCCAACACCCATACTAGGAGGCTCACATGACCCGTAACGCTGGTTCCAAGGGCACCCACACACATGTGGCATACACACATACACATGAAGAAGAATAAATCTAAAATAAATAAAAAGGGCTCAAGAGATGGCTCAGCTATTAAGAGCATATACTGCTCTTACAGAGGACCTGAGTTTGACTCCCAACACTCATGTTGGGCAGCTCACAACTACCTTTAATTCTAGTTGGGGTTGGGGGGGTTCTGATGCCTCTGACCTCTGTGGACAACTGCAATAACATGCACATACAGAAAGAAACACACAGAAACACACAGACACACACACTCACACACACAGACACACACACACACACACACACACAATTTAAAATCAAAATAAAATCTTTTAAAAATACATATTTACAGCCAGGTGTGGTGGCACATGCCTTTAATCCCAGCACTCAGGAGGCAAAGACAGGCAGATCTATGTGAGGCCAGTCTGGTCTACAAAGCAAGCTCCAGGCTAGCTGTGGCTACAGGGAGACCCTGTCTCAAAACCTCTTCCCCCCTCAAAAAAAAAAGAAAAAAACTTAACTTTGAGACTTCATATAAAATGGGAATGCAATGCCAGTACCAAGACATTTTAAAGCATTAAATGATAACCAAAAGTATATAAGATACCCAAGTAGAGCCCTTCAAGAAAGAATATGCAAAGGGCTGGAGAAATGACTCAACAGTTAAGAGCACTATCTGTTCTTGCAGAGAATCCGGTTTGATTCCCAGCACCCACATGGTGGCTAACATCCATCAACTCCAGCTCTAGGGGATTCAATGCCCTCTTCTGACATCCATGGGCATTGCACAACATTGGTACACTTAAATACATACAGGCAATATACTTATACACATAAAATAAAAATAATACAATATTTTAAAAAGAGAAAAGAAAAAGAATATGCACTCAACAAATGAGATGAGCTAGTCCATTTCACTTCTACCTACATTTCTTTTTCAGAGAATACAGTATTTGATAGTCATAGTGGGAAATCTCCCTATAGATGGTTCTCAATTTTAATTCTCTCCTTAGTTTCCCAGAGAAGGGGAGTCTTTACTAATCCACCCTCAACTAATTTCCAAAGTGCTCAATAACAATCATGGAGCTGACAATTAAATGAAACACTACTGTCAAAAGCAAAATGTATTATAAAATATGAAATGGTCATTAAAATAGTGATATAGTCAGTTTATGAGTACAGCGTCTATGGTGTACGTCCTTGTTACTAAAGAGCTAGCAATTTTTTGTGTCTGCATCACTGTCCAAGACAGAAATACAGCTATCTTAAAGTTCAGTTAAACAGAGAATGGGAGAGAGAGAGATACAACTGCAAACTCAAACACAAGAAATAATATTTTAAGAGCTAAAATTACAAAACTGTTTAGGGCTGGGGATGTAGCTCAGTGGTACAGTGCACACGTAGATATACAAGGAAAAAATTCTTGACTTTGGGTTAGGCAAAGGTTTCTTACTTATAATGCTAGAAGGAAAAACAATGAAAGTGGAAAAAATGGACAGATACCATTAGGACTTTTAAACTCCTACCCCCATTTTAAATTATTTTTAGTGTGTGTCTAGGAGTGGAATTGGTACGTTGTCCAGGAATTTTGATTTTTATTTTTGAGGTAGAGTCAATGTGTTTTTCTCAGCAGCTGCACTGTTTTGCATTGCTACCAACATCTCACAGAGTTCTCATTTCTCTACACATGGCCAGTTGTAGTCATTCAGCTTCTGTTTGTTTAAAATGATAGTCACCCTCACAGGTGTTAAGTAACCATGGAGTTCAGGGTGGTTCTGATTTGCATTTCATTAATGGATAGTGATGCTAAGCATCTTTACAAGTGATTCACTGGTCATTCCTCATATATTCTAAATACTAGAACTCATATCAGACATATGACTTGTAAATATTTTTCCACATTCTGTAGACTGTTTTTTATTATCCTGATAAAATTCTACTTACCTAATTTGTCTCTTGCTGTTCACGCATTCAAAGTCAGCCATTTGTTTTTCCTCAGGTTCTTAGTTATATCAAAACACTTTGGTCACACAGCACACAAAATTCAAATATGAAATCATAGTCTAATTCTAATAAGCACTATTTTGCTCACATATGAAAGTAAGAATACGTTCTTGCCAACTTTCTTACATACCTCCCACAGAAGAACCAGTCGTACTATTGCTTGTAAGAGTAGCTGAAGTCTCTGATAGTGTGGAAGGTTGGCTACTAGAGACAGCTGAAGCAGTATCAGAGGCTTGCTCAGAGGTAGATGGATTTGAAGTACTAATGGAAGCGCTAGTCATTTGTGAGTCCATTCTCACTGAAGTGGTTGGTACTACAGTAGGTTCTACAAAACACAGAATGTCTACTTAGCATTTCACAACAGATCAAATAACAGGTTGTACTTTAAAACAAATTAACTCATTTTTTCCTTTGAAATAGGATCTTCCTAAATATATGGCTCAAGCTGGCCTCAAGCTCAAAATTTTCCTGCTTTGGTCTCCCAAGTGCTGTGATTATAGGTACGTGCCCCACGCCTGGACCAAGTTAATATCTTTTTTGTGTTTTTCAAACATTATTTTATGTGTATGAGTGTATTGCCTGCATGTATGTGAGTGCACTCGTGTCGTGCAATGCCGAGGAGGTCAGAAGAGGGCTTCAGATTCCCCTGGAACTGGAGTTAAGGACGGTTTGTAGCCACCATGTGGATGCTGGGAATCGAACCCAGGTCCTCTGCAAGAGCAGTCAGTGCTCTTAACCGCTGAGCTATCTCTCCAGCCCCCCAAGTTAATATCTTAACAATAATGACTAAAATTTTTTTAGAAATCAAGCATTAAGAACAAACTTTCTAGTAAGAATAACACAAAGAAAGCTTTCTTTAAAGCTTAGCTGCAATATAAAACTGAAATGTCACTAAAAGATGAGAACTGCATTTAAGAACCCTAACTTGTGTATATACAATCCAGTGAAACAAATGGTTAAAAAGTTTTTCAGGTAGGGAGAGCTAGGGGTGAATCTCAGTGGTAGCAAGTGAGGCCCTTGGTTTGACCCCCAGTGCCAAGGGGAAAGAAAGTTTTGGGGAACTACAAAGTTTTCTGATCTATTTGTGACAAAGAACAGAATGAAAGTTCTATTGCAACGACCATTTCCATGCTCACAACTATCAAAACCATGCCACAAACTACACTTTCCTTGGCACAGTATGAACTCTACGGCCAGGCTGCTTAGAGAGCCAATTCTGATTTCACCACACAGAGTGACAATGGTCAAGTTACCACTCTCCATATACCTCATCTGAAGAACTGGGAAAAGTAAGAGAAGTTTCTTCAGAGACTGTTAAGACAGACTGAACATTCATAATGTACTTAACTACCATCCTTTACATTCAGCAACCACTTCATAAACATTAGCTATGAATTACTTATATTTACATTAATCTCACTTTCCATGCCTTTATATGTTTTTGAAAGATTTTTCAAATATAAATAAAACATAAATATTTCAAGAATAGTGATACCAATACTTTCTAATGAAAATTAAAATATGAGTGAGTTAAATTTCAAAAATCTAATCACAAAACGGTCATTTAAGGTATTTTATCAAATTCCCTTCATAATTCTACAGCTACAAGTCCAACTTACCATCTTCATCAACAGTAAGATCCACAACTTCTGCTGCATTCTGCCTCAAGGGCTGTATCACAGTAGAAACCCTACTGCGATTCCGTGGCTCTTGTGGCCGACCTGTATGTGAACTCGACCCTTGGCTCCAATGAGATCTGGAGTGTCCAAGAGTTGAACGAGACCTTAAATGATGTTAGATCAAGTTAGTAAATATAAATGAGGGACAGATTTATGTTTAGTCACCCTAGAAACTCATATACCATCTTATAAAAGAGTAAAATTCTTCACTCAAGATTTCTCCAAAGAAATAATGGTCAGAGAATTTTTTAAAGAACAACTAGAACAATGTCAGGCACTCAATAAACAGGTGAATGAACACATCACCAAGCAAATGACCAAAGCCGATTAGAAATGCTCCTAGATCAACCACTCATGCAGAAAAAGGAGAATGCTGTTTCAGGAACACTGCTCTCTCTGTTATTTCGAATAATCTGGGTTATAATCAATTATTTGTATTTTATGGTAAAATGCCAAATTATTCACTATAATAAAAGAACACATACAAAATGCAGTCCACAATTATATCCATACAATCTTCTACATTTAGCCCTAGATTAGATTTGAAAATTTGACTTTGGAATCCTAAACCAAGCTATTTATAGTCCTATCCTAAAACAATACAAAGCAATAAAGAGACACCAGAGAGATTCCTCTGGTTACTTTATTAGTTTAGAAGTTAGGAGAAAAAAAAAAAAAAAAAACTTTCTTGAACTACTTTGTGACTTTTAAAACATTTGATCACAACCCACTTTTATTTTCCTCATCTGGGGGTAAGGAGGGGAAGAATCGTTAGTACAAATATGTTTAAACATTTCTCTACATAGTTTATTTTGATCATATTTTGACACCCCCCCCCAATCTATACACACCCTTACTATCCCCTGCCCAATTTCAGGTCCTCTTATTAATTTTTTTAAGGCCTCTGGTCAATCCACCCAGTGTCAAAATTCAAGTTTACAACTAGGAATTAAAATCTTACCGATAGCTTTCTCCAACTGTAACAATCTCCACTTCACTGTCAGTTGAGGTAACATTAATTTCTTCGTTGGCAGTGACCTGGGGAGTGAAGGAAGCTTCTATCACCACAACATCTTCATCAATACTTCCTGGAAGCAAAAAGAAAACATATTTAAAGGGCATGTGTAGATTAAATGCTAGACAGCAATCTTTATTTTTACTATTAAATTCATACAAAAAACAATAGAGTGTTGTGTAGTAAACTTTTTAGGATAGTCAAGAGATGACACTTAGAGTCAAAGTTGCTATGGCTTCAAAGATGTTAAGGGTGAAGACAAAGGACAGGAGAGGGAATAAAGGAGCCAGAAGTAAGAGGGCATTTCAGATGGAAATGGCACCCAAGTGGTGAGTAGCTATTCTCATTAGTTTCTGTAAAGAACATGAGCTTTAGAACTAGAAAATCAAGGCTAAATTCCAAGTGTTCTTTTACAGTGTATTTGGCAAATCTTTTAAGTTTTCAAGTTTAATTTCTCCTTTTTGTTCTTATTTTTCTTTTTTGGTCTTTTTGAGATAGGATCTCCCTGTAGCCCCAGCTGGCCTGGAACTATGTAGACCAGGCTCACCTCCAACTCCTAGAGATCCTCCTACCTGTGCCTCCCAAGTGCTGGGATTAAAGGTATGCACCACCATGCCCAGCAGTTTCCTTTTTTAAGGTTCATTTTATTTTCTAATGGGATGGGGGGGGGGGTGGTTAATGTGCATTTGAGTGCTGGTGCCCAGAGGCCAGAGGCATTGGATCTCCTGAAGCTAGAGTCACAGGAGGTTGGGAGCCACCTGATATGGGTGCTGGGACTCAAACTCAGGTCCTCTGGGGGAGCCATACAAGCTCTTAACTCTGAGTCATCGCTCCAGTCCAAAGTTTAGTTTCTTAAACAACAGACATGCAAGATATTGTACACAGCACAAAGGATGAACCCACAAATCAGAAATGTACATCAAGTGGGTGAATTTGTTTTCTTACTCTCAGTGTTTAAGAGAAAAACCCCAGAACAAGAAAGATGGATCACTTGCACAGGACCCAAGTTTGATTCCCAGCATCCATGTGGCAGCTAACAGCAGAAGAGGGGATTCAACGCCCTCTTCTGACCTCTGAAGAAAATGTACAACATGGGTGCACTTAACATACATGCAAGCAATACACTCATACACATAAGATAATAAATAAAAAAACAGGCGTGGTGGCTAACTTTTGTACAGGTGACATTAGAAAGAAGCCTTTCCACAGCAGATCTGTGAAAAGTCCAGAAGTTGAAAAATGGAGCATACCTTTGTAAGAACCACTGCAACCATTTTAAGTCCAGTTGCCTTAAGTTCAGCAACAATGGGTGGGCATACTCAGACTACTGTGAAGGGAGTTCCAGAGATTTACCACATTGCAATCTAACAGTCTACCAGCTATACCCTTCCCTCTCCAGCACCCCATAATCACCATTCTACTGTTTGTAGTAAGAAGTCAAACACTTTGTAAAATATCCAACAGAAATGAAAAAAACAGACATATTTAGCCAGGCATGGTGGCACATGCCTTTAACACCAGCACTCAGGAGGCAGAGGCAGACAGATCACTGAGAGTTCGAGGCCAGCCTGGTCTACATAGCGAGTTCCAGGTCAGCTGGGGCTACAGGGAAACCCTGTCTCAAAAAGACAAAACAAAAACAAACAAAAAAAACTTACATTAACATTTTGTAGATAAAACTCAAAATTAAAACATTCCAATCCTATCCTAATATACACTAAAACATACTTCACTTAGTAGTAGTACCTTGAAGTTCTAGTTTTACCACTATGACATTCTGCCGGTCACTATTCATGTCAATACTTTTAATAATGTCAGTATTCAAAATAGGTCTACAAAGAAAGAAAACTATCTCCAAAGAATCTAAGAAAATCAATTCTTTGAAAGAGCTGAGATTTTTAAAAAAATAGAATTAAGTTTCATTGATATTTCAATTTATTCTGAATTATAAAACATTCTAAAATGATTTTCCAAATGTACCATCTGTAACAAACACGAGAACAATAACAGAATCCATCTTGTGAGAGTAGTGGGAGGGTTAAATGAGAGCACACATAAAATACTCGCAACTTTACTGGGACAGAGTAAGCATAAAACAAGCCCAGGAGTCATTATTATCTTCAGGACATCATGCATTGCTGGGTAGCAAAGGAACTGGAAGCAAACTCCTTCAAAAGCATTCTGGTAACAGCAGCAAGTAACATTTTAATACATATATATGTGACACATTTTTAAATATTACTATTTAAATATGCTTACATAGGTGTGTAAAAAATTGTGCAGCAAATATTCATCAGTAAAAGCTGGTTAAATAAATTACAGAACACTTTATATATTATGGGAACTAGGACTGAAGAAATTAAGCATGCAGGTATGAAAAGGCCTACACTATTCATTTTTGCATATGCTTTCATACTTAACAGCTGTTATTTCTGAGCAGTAAGAATAGAATCTCACTGGACGTGGTGGTGCACACCTTTAATCCCAGCACTTGGGAGGCAGAGGCAGGCGGATCTCTGTGACTTTGAGGCCAGCCTGGTCTACATAGTGAGTTCCAGGTCAGCTGGGGCTACAGGGAAATCCTGTCTCAAAAAAAAAAAAAAAAGAAGAACAGAACCTCTTGTTCCCAGGTTTCTGGATCCAAAAAAAAAAAACAGAATAAAAGAAAAGAAAAGGAATCTCTCTGGCGCTGGGGCTGCAGAGACAGCACAGTGGTTATGAGCAGTGATTGCTCTTGTAGAGGGCCTGGGTTCAGTTCCTAGCACCCACATAGCAGTAAACAACTGTTCTTAACTCCAGTTCCAGGGGGTCTGAGGCCCACACATGTGACACACATACATGCAGGCAAAACATTCATATATATAAAATAAAAATAAATAAATTAAAAAAAAAAATGTACAAAATGGTTAATCTACAAAAGAAAAAAATCTGACCAGACACAGTGGCACACACTTTTAATCCCATCAGAGACAGGTAGATTTCTGTGAGATTGAGGCTAGCCTGGTCTATACAGCAATATCAAAGCCAACAGGAGCTACAGGAAATTCTGAAGGCTGGAGAGATGGCTCAGCAGTTAAAAAACGTGAACTGCTCTTCCAGAGGACCCAGGTTCAATTCACAGCACCCATATGAGGCAGCTCATCACTACCAATAACTCCAGATCCAGAAGGATCAGGCACCTCTGACCTCCAAGGGCACCTGCACATAATATGCACTTATCCACACACAGACATACACAGAGACACACATACATACATATATCTAAAATAAAGAAATAAATTCTGACTTTATTTTCACTAGAAAGTCCTTTAGTATCTTAAAATTAGAGTCATAGTTCAATTTATTATGGCAATTTGCTTACACAGTTTAAGAATAAAAGTTAAAAAGAACTTGGTTCTTCTGAAATATCACAGGTGCACAAAGTCACAGACTCAAACACCAGGCAGTATTTTCCAATTTTACTCCAACCTCACCTGAGGGAGCAGCTGGATTGCTCGGATGGTTTTCACTGGCAGAAACAAACAAATCTTCTTCTCCTTCCGTGGATGAGCTGGAAGAGGACTCGCTGCTGAGGTCATTTTCACTGGAACTACTAGAGCTAGGTAACAACGCGTATTTTCTTTGGGCTAATACTTCCCGTTTTTTCCTCTGCATTAATATCCTCTCTTTTTGTTTTTGTGTCCTCTGTGAGGAACTATTTTTCACAAATCTCTTTCTGTATGGAAGTCTCCTTAATGAGCTACTGGGAATACAAGGTCTTTTCATTAATAATCCTGATACAGATTCTGTCTCTGTCCGAGGCCACTTCTGGGACCGTGCACTGTGACTTTTGCTTTTAGCACTAAGAATGGTCTGTGAATGTCTTACAGAGACTTCCTTATCCTCATCTGAAGTCACAGTATCAGAATCTCCAAAATGAAGACTAGATGAGGGAGAAGATAGACAATCACTGAAGGAGGAATCGTTTTCTTCATCACTTGGTGTCTCTAGATGTTGCCTCAATCCTAATATTCCCTGATTTTCTTTAACACAATTCTGCATATAAGACGGGCCAGCCTGCTGGCTTTTGCGTTTTTTCCTCACAACAACACTTTTTTCTTGTTCTTGCTGTTTGTCATTCATGTCCTTCTCTTGTTTCTGAGAATCATCACACAAGTGAGAGAATTCATTCCCCACTTTACTATTAATCATCTCCACTTCTACAGGAAAGCTTCCAGCTGCCCTGATGGGCTGTGGGTGCAGAAGGATCCCTTTCAGACTCCCCTGTGTCTTTGGTGCATCAGAAGGAATCTCACTCTTCATATCCACTTTCAAAGTATAGAGCTCGTTATAGTCAGGAGTCCATTGAGACATGGGAAACTTTAAGGAAGGCCTAGAAGACACAAGGAGATATTTAAAAGACAACACATTTTAATTACACTATTTAACTTAAAACTTCCAAAATTCCACTGAGAGTATCTCTTTTAATAGAGCAGATCTACCTTATCTTTCCAGGACACAAAATGGCTATAATGAGGCATTTTACTATTCCTATAAAATATTTTTCTGACATCAAAACTTAGTATCCTAATATTCAGAAACACAGTAACCAGCATAGACCTACTTGACAACTTTCATTAGCCAAACTGAGTCTTACTATATAATCTGCTAGCTTTTGCAATATAGAAATAGAACACTTTCTTTAAAGCTTTATTTATTGAAACTAGAGAAAAGAATTAGAATTCAAAAAACTATAATCTACCCAGCAGCAATCACACTACTAGACAGACATCCAAAAGGAAATCAGTCTGTTGAAGAGACATCAGTACTCCCACACATTCACTGCAGCATCAATCACAATAGCCAAGAAATGGAAAGCACCTAAGTGTCCATTAGATGATGAATGGATCAAGAAAATGTAGTACATACATAAAACGGAATACCATTGGCCCATAAAAAAAATGAAATCCTGTCATTTATAATATGAATGTAATTAAAAACCAGTATGTTGAGAGAAATAAGCCAGGCAGAATGACAAGCAGGGCATGATCTCATCCCGTGTAAAATCTAAAGAAGTTGATTTCATAGAGGTTGGGAGTAGAATAGATACCAGAGGCAGGAGAAAGGGGTAGGGATGGGGAACAAGGGAAAGCTGTTTAATGAGTACTAGTAATAGTTAAATAGGAATAAGAAGTTCTGGAATGATATTGTACAGTAAAATGATTAGAGATACATAATACATTGTATATTTCAAAAAGCTAGAATATTATGAACATTTATACCAGTGAGAAATGATGTTTGAGGAGACATACCCAACTAACCTGATTTAAACACTACACTACGTATACATGTATCAAAACTTCCAGAGTACTCTATAAATACAGACAATTTTTAAGTATCATTTAAATATAAATTTAAGGATGCCAGTCGTGGTGGCGCACGCCTTCAATCCCAGCACTTGGGAGCAAGAGGCAGGTGGATTGCTGTGAGTTCCAGGCTAGCTGTGGCTACAGGGAGACCCTATCTCAAAAAGACAAAAAAAAAATACATAAATAAATAAATAAGTATATAAATTTATTTGAGGGAAGAGCTTGCGAGGCTGCACTCCTGGGCAGTGGCAGAAAATCGTTCCTGGAGAAGGAGGTATCTTCTTCAGTAGGTAGCCACTGTTAAGCTGCCAGGTTCCTGTGAACAACCCTAATTAAACTCGTTAATTTAACAAAAAAAGACATGAAAGTAGAAAGGGGACTACTTGGGAAGAGGAAAGAAATCAGTGGGAGAGCGAGACAAGAAAAGATAACTGGGGATGAATATTATCAAAATACATTATATATGTATGAAAATGTCATAGCAAGTCATTATTATGCATATTATTAGTGTGTAATTAACATATGCTAATAAATTTTTGAATTTTAAGAAAAAATAAACCATAATAAAATAATTCAAAGCCAGATGTGGTAGCATACACCTGTAATCTCAACACTTTGGAGGGTGAGGCAGGAGGATTTTCACAAACTCAAAGCCAATCTAGGTTACATAGTAAGACCCTGTTTCAATCCACCCCCCCCCCCCCCGGGACTACTCAAAAAGTAGTTCAAAGACTAGTTTGTCAGTATGTGCTGTGGAATACTGTCCTCCAGGCATGACATGACGACTGCCCCCCTGAACTGTCAGCAGCTGTGATTGCCAGGAATCCTATACAAGACTGGGCCCATTAACTTCCCCTCATGGAGGGAGGAGGGGCTCACAAGGCCCACCTCTTCCTAAGGAGTTAGAGATAGTTAACCCCTGCTAAAGAGAAGGGGATCTTGAGTCATGCCCTCAGGATTTATAGGCAGTTAACAGCTGGTAGGCAGAGGGGGTTCACAAGACCACATTCACAGTCAAGGATTTATAGGCAAGTTTGCTGCTGCTGGGAGAGAGATTTTTTTTTTTCTTCTGTAGTATAGCCACCCTTTGTCTACACACTCCAAGTAACCCCAGGTAAATTCATTGGTTCACTAAGCCACAGCTGAGATTGTTTTTTTCTCTCATTGGTGCCTTATGTGGGCTGAGTAAACATCTGTTCATGTATTCTCAGAAAAGTTCAAACATGTTTTCTCTTAGTATGCCTTTTGTTGTTGCTGTTTGGTCTTTTTCAGATAAGGGTCTCCCTGCAGCCCCAGCTGGCCTGGAACTCACTATGTAGATCAGGCTGGCCTTGATCTCACAGAGATCTGCCTGCCTCTGTCTCCCCAGTACTGGGATCAAAAGCATGCACCACCATACCCAGCCTTTAGTATGGCTTTTTAAAGTGGTACTTGTTAAATACTTTCTGTATACTTAGACAGTTTCTACATTAGATTAGATAACGAGCTAGTAGGAAAAGTTTTTTTTCCCTACGATTCTTTGCTTCACACAGATAATTTATGAGAACGTTCAGATCCAGAAGCTAGAGTATGGACTGTGAGCTGCTAAAGCTTGCTCAGTTACAAATTAGCAGCAGAGCAGACCAAACTTCCCGCCATCAATCTAAGCAGAGTTAGTCCACCCAGACCCTCAAATGATGACTTGCTGAAACACAGGAACTTGGATTTTTACAGCATCTACACCAATGTTATCCCTTAATTTCTTACTGTGTGTATAATATGTGTATGGGGGGGCACATGCCACTGTGTGCTTGTGGAGGACAGAAGACAACTTTGTGGAGTCAGTTGTTTTTTTTTTTAAACTTTTTTTTTTATGTGTACGCGTGTATTGCCTGCATGTAGGTAAGTGCACCCGTGTCATGCAGTGCCCACAGAGGTCAGAAGAGGCTGTCAGATCCCCTGGGACTGGAGTTATGGACAGTTGTTAGCTGCCATGTGGGTGCTGGGATTCAAACCCTGGTCTTCTGCAAGAACAACCAGTGTTCTTAACTGCTTAGCCATCTCTCCAGCCCCCAAAGTCAATTCTTTCTTCCCAGTATGTATGGGTTTCAGAGACTGAACTCAGGTCAAAGGCTTGTGTGTTAAGTGCATTTACCTGCTGAATCATCTCACTGGCCCACCAATGCAATCTTGTATGTAAAAGAATGATAATATGCTGGGCATGGTGGCGCATGCCTTTAATCCCAGCATTTGGGAGGCAGAGGCAGGCAGATCTTTTGTGAGTTCAAGGCCAGCCTGGTCTACATAATGAGTTCCAGGATAGCTGGGGCTACCAGGAGACCCTGTCTCAAAAAGACAGGAAAAAAAAAAAAAAAAAAGGTAAGAGTAGTGAAGATGACTCAAAATGAAATACTCACCGGAAAGATAAAGTGATTGATGAAGATTGTAGTAGACAAAATAGGAATATGTAAGCAATGTTAACATGTTTTTTTTGTTTGAGACATGTCTCACTATATTCGTTCAGACTAGTCTCAAACTGTCAGGATCAAGGACTGTCCTTCCTCAGTTTCCCAAGTTGAGGTGTGTCACTATCTGGCTTAAAATGTTTTTCTACGGGCTGGAGAGATGGCTCAGCGGTTAAGAACACTGGCTGTTCTTGCAGAAGACCTGGGTTCGAATCCCAGCCACTCACATGGCAGCTAACAACTGTCCATAACTCCAGTCCCAGGGGATCCAACAGCCTCTTCTGACCTCTGTGGGCACTGCATGACATGGGTGCACTTACCTGCAATACACGCATACACATAAATTTTTTTTTAAGTTAAAAAATCTTTGTTTTTCTAACAAGTTTTTTTTTTTTTTTAATCAAGTACAGCATGTACATATTCTAAGTTTCTAGTTTGATGAGAATTCATGTAACTAGCACTCAGAACATAATCAGCACTCAGAAATTCTCTCCCCACCAGAACGAAGTACCCAAAGTTGTAACCACTATCCTAACTTTGTTTTAAAATGACTATATGTGCCAGGCGTGGTGGCGCACGCCTTTAATCCCAGCACTCAGGAGGCAGAGGCAGGCAAATCTCTGTGAGTTCAAGGCCAGCCTGGTCTCACTATGTAGTGAGCTCCAGGACAGTTGGGGCTACAGGGAGACCCTGTCTCAAAAAGACCAAAAAATATATATATATTATATGTATGTGTGTGTGTGTGCCTGCATGAGGTTATGCATACCATGTGTAGTATATGTTGTCTGGAAAGGCTAGAAGAGGGCATCAGATACCCCTGCTTCTGGAGTTTGGGGTGGTTGTGGATGCTAAGAACCAAACTCAGGTCCTCTGCAAAAACAGCCAATGCTCTTAATTGCTAAGCCTTCTCTTCAACCACAACTACCCTAACTTCTAATACAACATATCTGTTTTGCTCTTAACAGACTACTTAATTTATCTTATTATTTATTTATTTATTTATCTATTTTTTATTTATTTTGGGGGTCTTTTTTGAGACAGGGTCTCCCTGTAGCCCAGCTGGCCTGGAACTCACTATGTAGACCAGGCTGACCTTGAACTCACAGAGATCCACCTGCCTCTGGCTGGGATTAAAGGCATGCGCCACCACACCCAGCTTTTTTTTAATATATATAGTTTTAGTGAATCTTTGAGCATTTCATACATCTTGACCATATTTAGACCCCTCCCCTCTCTGCATCCTCCCCTCCACACATACCAGATTTCATACATTCTGTCATATCTGTTAAGGCCTAGCCAGTCAAGTTTGTGTCTCCAGATGTCCTTTGGTGTGAGTTCATCCACTGGAGCCTGGTCAGTTTATCTAGCATCACTGCCTTAAAGAAGACCAACTCTCCCTCCCCAGCAGTGATCAGCTGCCAACAGTTCCTCAGATAAGACTGGGACTTTTTACTCATTTCCCCAGTTCTGTGCTAGGTTTTTGACTGGTTTGAGTTTGCATGGGTCTTGTGTATTCTGGGCACCACTGATGCTAAGTTCATGTGAACAAATTCCCAGCCACCTGGAAAACCCTTGTTTTCCTGAGGTCACCCACCAACCCTGGCTCTTACAGTCTTTCAGCTCTCTCTTCTGCAATGGCCCTGGGTGGCCGAGGCTTAAACCACTTCTTAAAAAGAAAGGAAAATAAATATTTAATATCAAGTGTTGTCCCTTTCCACAAATGACAGTCATCAAAATGCATAATCTCTCAGGTCTTGTACTTTATTTTGTAACTCTATTATCAGAAAACATGAAAGTAAAAACTGTAATAGCCTATCCCTAGAGAAATCTATTAAACCCCTATCTTGTATTATTATTTATAAGGACAGGCAGTGTACTTTCCAAGATCAGTCTCGAAATGCTGTGTGAGCACAGTATGATCAGCGGCAAAGTAGGAACACAAAGATGAGCGAACATAGGGACATGGCAACCAGCAAATTTACAGGACACCACCAGACCAAGACCACCATAATGAAAGGCAAGACAGTACAACCCACAACAAGGCACAGGTAGGTGTTAGTCGGGGGGGGGGGTATACTGCAATAGCTGCAGTAAGATATAAATAAGTGTTGGAAAAGATGTAAAGAAACTGGAACTGGCCAGGTGTGATGGTCCATGCCTTTAATATCAGCACTCTCAATGCATAAGCAAGCCAATCTCTGTGAGTTCCAGGTCACCTTCTAGACAGTGACTTCCAGGCCAGCCAGGGATATATCATGAGATCTTGTCTCAAAAATAAAAAGTATGGGGGCTGGAGAGATGGCTCAGTGATTAAGTGCCCTGGTTGCTCTTCCAGAGGACTGGGTTCAGTTTCCAGCACCTACATAGTGACTAACAACCATTCATAACTCCAGTTCCAGGGGCTCTGACACCCTCTTCTGGCCTCCATAGATACTTCACATACAGGTATATGTACATACATACAGGCAAAACACTCATACACATTAAATAAATGGATGGATGGATGGATGGATGGATGGACGGACAGATAGCTTAGCAGTTAAGAGCATGTACTGCTCTTGCAGAAAACCCAAGTTCAGTTCCCAAGAACCCTTATCAGGTGGTTTCATAACTGCCTCTAACTGCAGCTCCAGGGAATCCAATGGCCTCTTCTCACCTTCACAGGCACTTGCATGGGTATGGGTGCGTGCGCGCGCGCGCACACACACACACACACACACACAGTGTTAAAAAAAAAAAAATTTCAATTAATTAAAAACAAAAAAAGAAACCAGAACCATCATATATTGCTGGTGGAAATGTAAAATGGTGCAGCCACATTGGAAAGTAGTCTAGTACTTCCTTAGAAGATTGTAAACACAGGGCTCAGAGAGAGAGCATGCACATAGCATATATGCAAGGCTATGCTCAATTGCCCATCCCCAAAAACTGAAAACTACAGAATCAACTACTGAATGAACAAATCTACATAATGGATTAAATACAGTCTACTAGTCAAAAGACATTAAGTATTGATTGAAGCTACATGCTAATGGATATCATGCTAACCAATCATAAAAGACTATAGTATAGAATACCTTTTATATTAAATGTCTAGAATAACCAAATATCTAAACGTAAAAATGAGATTAGTGATTGCTCATGGCTGCAGATGATACAAGAATTAAGATTGTGAAGAATTAAGGGTTTCTTTACAGTGAACTAAAAGTGTTCTGAAATGGATTGTGGTGATAGCTGTTCAATTCTGTGACGATGTGGAAACCAACAGTGTATTCAATTAGCTGCTGATGAAAAGTTGAAAGGAAAAACACAGGCACTTTAGAGCAGCAGATAATTATAGACCCTTATCAACAGAAAACTTGATACATCTTTTTTTTTTAATGTATGTGTCTGTGTGAGTATATGCCATGTGTGTGAGTGCCCAGAGAGACCAGAAGAGGGTGCCAGATCCCCTGGTACTGGAGTTACAGGAGGTTGTGAACCACTTGACATGGGAACTAAAGTCAGCTCCTCTGGAAGAGCAGGAAATGTTCTTAACTTCTCAGTCATCTCTCCAGCCCCCCTTGATACATCTGTTTTATAGATGTGAGGTTCTTCCAGAAGTCCAGGTCTCCCAAAAGTTGGATCTCTGAGAAGATAATCTTTTTCGTTTCCCATTTCTTTATGTCCCAAAGCCAAACAACAAACTCTTGGTTAAATCTGCTATGATTTCAGTCAATTTGGCCTTCCAAATGACATAAGATGGAGAGGCATGAAGAAAGGTTTGGTGGTATATCTGGTATGCTTTGTGTCTATATACCAGTAACTGTTCTCTGAGTTATCACACCATGCAGTCATTAAATGCAAAATTAACATCCCGAATATTAACTAAGAAATTCTCACTAAGGGACTACAAATATATGATCCATTTTGAACTAGAAAAAAAGGAATAAGTTTGTGAGAAATAAATAAGTATTCATGTGGGGGCATGCATGAGCATAAGCCTGTGTGTACGGAGGCTAGAAGTCAACCTTGGGTTTCATTCCTCAGAAGCCATCCACCTTGTTTTTATGAGACAGTCTCTCATTAGGACCTGGGGCTCACAGATTCAACTAGGCTAGCTGGTCAGTAAGCCTCAGGGATCCTGTGTCCACCTCTTCAACACTGGGATTGCAAGTCCATGCCACCACGATCAGCTCTTTACCTGAGTGCTTGGGGATCAAATTCAGGTCCTCATGCTTGTACAACAAACACCTTACCCACAGACCCATGTCTCCCCAGCCCTGAATATTGTATTTAGCTAAAATAATAGTGTTTTTAAAAAAGTAGTTTATTATTTTTATTTTATGTGTATGAGTGTACTGCCTGCATGTAGGTGAGTGCACCCATGTCTTGCAATGCCTGCGAAGGACAGAAGCAGCTGTAAGATCCTGGTGGGACTGGAGTTTACAGATAGTTGTTAGTTGCCATGTGGGTGCTGGGATTCAAACCTGGGTCTTCTGCAAGAACAACCATTGTTCTTAACTGCTGAGCCATCTCTCCAGCCCCTAGTGTTTTTTTTTTTTTAAACAACAAAGAATGTTCCAAACTATTTGCTATTTTAAAATAGTCATTAAGCCAAACATGGTGGGGCTCACCTTTAATCCCAGCAGTTGGGAGGCAGAGGCAGGCTCTGTGAGATTGAGGCCAGCCTGCTTTACATAGCAAGTTCTAGGCCACCTGGAGTTATAAAGAGACTCTGTCTCAAAAAAGAAAAAAAAGGGGTTGGAGAGATGGTTCAGTGTTTAAGAGCACTGACTGCTCTTGCAGAGGACCTGGGTTTGATTCCCAGCATCCACATGGCGGCTGCAAACCATCCTTAACTCCAGTTCTAGGGGAATCCGAAGCCCTCTTCTGACCGCCGCAGCACTGCACTGCATGACATGGGTGCATTCACATACATGCAGGCAATACACTCATACACATAAAAATAATAAATAAAAATATTTTTTAAAAATTTAAAAAAAAGAACAAACAACAAAATATTACCTAGTCTTCTATCTCTGTGAAAATTATTGGATGGTCTAAGCTACAAAGAAGGAAAGTATGTATGACACGTACCTATCTACTTGACTACATTACATCTGCTTTACTAGTTCATACTATTTTGATTCCCTTTTCATGCTGTTTGACCCTATCAGCATACTAATTACTCATGAGTTATTAGCTATTCCAAAGTAAACTTTGCATTAGTAAGACCAATAGCTTAAAAAATCCTAATTTCAAAACTGAAATTAGAATTTGGCAATTTACAGTATAAATAAACTTATGTAGGTAAAGGAGGAATTAAGATTATTTCTAGAACTCTGAGGAACCTTACTTGTAAACTGTCACACACTGTCATAAACATTTCTTCTTTTTCTTCCTCTTCTTCCTTCTTTGGTGAGAAGATGTAGCCCCAAATTTCTTGACTCAGGTGACCGTTCTGCCTCACTTTTGAACAACAGCTGGGGGTATAAGGGACATGCTTCTGCTTCTGGCTAAATACTTGTTTTAAGTTTAAATTTAAAACTGAAGTATTTTTCTTTGCTTTCTTTTAGGATCTCATGTATCTATTCAAGGCTGGCCTCAAACATACTATGCAAAGGAGGACAACCTTGAATTTGTGATTGTCTCCCCCTCTGGAGTTCTCACGCAATGTTAGGGATCAAATCCACGGCTTTGCACACTAGTCAGGTATGCTATCAATTGAGCTACATCCCAGCCCTAAAGACACAGTTTTACTTGATTATTTAAATAAGATTTTTTAGATGCCAAAGATTTGACATTTTTCTACAAAAATTCTAGAGATTATCAGAAAAATCAACCAGAAATACTAATGCCATTAACTATGTTTTTTAATATAATTAAGTGAAAAAATATTTGTGTCCCAGGGATACTACTTACTTAGGGTCTCACGATGTAGCCCTGGCCAACCTGGAACTAGGTATATAGACCTAGCTGGCCTCAAACTTACAGAGATCTGCTTATTTCTGCCTCTGGAGTACTGGGAGTAAAGGTACCACACCACACTATGCTTTAAATTTTTAATTCTCTTCCGAATCAGGCAGTAACTTTGCTATTTGCCAGTTTAAATAAATACATTACATCAACTGCCTAAGAGAATATACACGTCTACTACCTAAATGCTTTAAAACCACCTAACTATTGGCATTTGGAGACAGTAAAGTTTTACATTATATAGTGTAAGATGTCAATATTGCATTAGCAAGAATGGTATCCCCCCCCAAAGGTATCACTCTGGCTCGTAACTAAATTCAAAGTGCTCAAACTTAAACTTCTTAGGAGATTTCTAATAGGAATATAAAAATCTAACAATATACTCAATTATGAAAAGGGTTGAGAACCTGAATAAACATATTAGCAAACAGTTAACTTGCAACCTGTTACTGGTAAAAAGGAGGACGTGATACTCAGAAAACTGTAAAATGCAATACTTTTGTGAGTATTGGGTTTGGGGTTTTCTTTTAGTCTAGGTCTCACCATGTAGCCAAGGCTGCTCCTGAACTTGCTATCCTGCATCTCATGCACTGGAATTACAGGTATAGGCCACCACATCAAGCTGTAATAAACTTTTTTTTTTTTTTTTGGCGGGGGGGATGTTAGGTCAAAATGAAAAGAGAAAAACCTTGACAACTTCCCCTGAATAAACAATACAGTTCAGAAAAAAACTGTTAGCTATTATCAAAAAACTCATTTGGCTCCTTGACCATGGGAATCAAAAAGAAACACATACACCATTATGGACAACTCACTAATTGCTTTAAGAAAGTAATGTTTTCATAGCACAGAAACAAATAGCATAGTGTAGAGAAAGCTCTAGGATAAAATTACAGAACACAGCCTAGTGTGGTGGCACATGCTTTTAATCCCAGTGCTTGGGAGGTAGAGGCAGGCATATCTCTGTGAGTTCAAGGCTAGCATGGTTTATACAGCAAGTTCCAAGTCATACAGGGCTACACAGTAAGACCTTATCTCAAATAAGAAGAGAAAGAAAATTACAGAACACAAAACTGCATTTGTTGCAATCAACAATTGTAGTAAGTCTACTGCAGTGCATATGAAGGGCTGCAGGAGACACTGATTAGCACACCAACTTCACAAGAGCCAAAACCTCAAAGAGCTCCACAGTACCAATCCTTAAAGAATTAATACAAGATGCAGGAGAGACAAATATCTCCATGCCCAGAGACACTAAAGGAAATGTAACCCAAAGAGCAGAGCAGAGACTGAGGCTAGAAAGGCTTTAGAAAAGGCATCTAGCACTGTCAGAATAAAAGGAAGATGGTAAGTACAGGTAGGGGACAGCCACAGAAGAGGCAAGCCTTTCTAAAACTTTTTAAATCTTAAACTGAAATTTACATCATTACAGTTGTATTTCCAATGTACCACATAGTAGTACAATATGAAAAAAGAGGCCCAAACTGCCATCAGAATGAAACAAAAGGTAGGTACTACTTATACAAAGCAAAGACATACAAGGATAGACATAAATACTAGAAACGGACAGAATAATCATAAAATCCAGACACCAACAGAATCGACATGGTTTTTTTAATCTTTGCATAGGAAATACCTACTGCTGCCATCCTAGTTGAAATTAGTATTATCGTCTGCCTTAGCACTGCCTCAGCTTCACAGTTTTCCCATTTCTTTTTTTTTATTATTTTATATGTATAAATGGTACTGCCTGCATGTATGAGTGCATCCGTGTCAGTCATGCAATGTCTACAGAGGTCAGAAGAGGGTGTCAGATGTCAGATTCCCCTGGAACTGCAGTTAGGAATGGCTGTTAGCCGCCATGTGGGTGCTAGAAATCAAACCTGGGTCCTCTGCAAGAGGCTCTTAATCATTGAGCCATCTGAGTTTTCCCACTTTTAACAATCCCTTTCTATATACTTGCATATACCCTAAGAATATAAATCAGATCACATTCCATTCCCTGACTCAAAACCTTCCAGAGGTTTCTAAATGTTCAAAAGATAAAACTCCCAATTCTTCAGCACCTTATGAGACTCTTCATGACTTCATGTTCTACCTTACTAGCTCACTTCTTCATCATTAATGCAGCCAAACTGCCCTTCTTTCTCTTTTGCCCATGATAACCCTTTTGTTCTCTATGCTACAATGCTTTTTCCAAAGTCTCACAATTTGCATCTGGGATTAAGTTTTATATCTTTGGACAAGTCTTTCCTGAGTGCTTTAGGTCAGCAAAGAGAGTATGTATGCCTAGCAGGTTTCTAACCAAGGAAAAGGTAACTGATTAAGAGCCCACCTATGCTCTGAAATGCATCCAGGCAACTGCCCAGGGGCACTTTTTACTGACTCTCCAGACCAACTACTGGGGATAGCAAAGATGTTAAGAGAGAAACACAGGATCCCTCTAATGGCATCCCAGCTCTGGGACTCCCTGATGACCCTGCTGAAACTTCCTTATACTTTACTGAACTCTTCTTCCTCCACCCCTCACTCCCACCTCCATTTTTCTTCACTTAGAATCAGACTTACAGTCTGATGGCGCTATCTTCTCTGGTGTTGCCCTCACTTTTCCTTACCAGTATTTCACCTAGCAAAATCCTTAAACACTGTGCATTGGAGGTCATTATCAACAAAGTGAAAAATCAATTCATGAAATGGCAGAAAATTAACTACAAATCATGTATGATAAGAAATTGATACATAGGATATATAAGAACTGCTAGAACAGAATAGCAAAGCCTGATTTTTAAAATAGGAAAAGGACTTGATAGTCATCTCTTTAAGGCCACTAAGCATGTAAGAATAGTCTTAGGAAATGTCAATCAAAAGCATATTACTTCACATCCTTCAGGATGGCTATTCTCAAAAACCAAATAACAACTGTTGGCTGGGACGAGAATGGAAAAAACTGGAACTTTTGTTCACTGCTGGTATTAGCACAGCTGTGGAAAACAGCAGTAATTCCTCAAAAAATTAACATTGACTTACCAAATACTCTAGCAATTCCAACCCTAGTAAATGAAAGAGGGACTTAAATAGATACCTGTATATCCACGATCACAGTAACATCATTCACAATAACCAAAAGGTAGAAGCAGCCCAAGTGTCTGTCAACAGATGAGTGGATAAACAAAACATTACATATCTGTACAATGGACTATCAGTCAGTCTTAAAGGGGAAATACTGACATGCTACATCACGGATGAACCTAGACCAAAAAGCCAGACACACAAGGACAAATACTATGATTCCACTTACAAGAATTACTCAGAATCATCATATTTCCATACAGAAAGTAGAATGACAGCTGTGACAGTCTGGGGAAGGGAAGATTGGGAATTATATTTAATGAACCAAGTTCCCGTTGGAGAAGATGAAAAACATCCAGAGATGGAAGATGGCTGTACAACAATGCAAACATATTTAATACTAAACTGTATGGTTAAATCAAGCCTGTAACACAGTAGTGAGGTTGAGGTAGGAGGATTGCCCTAGCCCTAGAGCCCAGAGTAGCCTGGGCAACATAGTGAGACAGCCATCTTTTACTGAGAAAGAGGAGAGAGGGGCAGGGAGGGATGGAGGGAAGGAGAAAGAGGAAGAGGATGGCAGGATAGGACAAAACAAGCTAAGCTAGGCAAAGTAGTGCATACTTACAATCTCAGGAAGCAGAGGCAGGGAGAGTTTAAGTCTGAGGCAAGCCTGGGCTACAGTGAGATCGTGTCTCATAAAAACAAAAACAGAGTGGTCATTACTTTTGTTACTGCCCAGCTTGCTGTCCCTTTTAGTATACATAAACCTATTTCCTTTCAAATAAATAAGTAAATAAATATAGTTGAATGGCATGCAGTAGGTACTATTTTTTTTGCATGTAGTAATACAGATAATAACAAAACTAAGCAACTTACGGAATATTTACCACTGCCCACTTTTCAGTGTCAAGACTCTGGATCCATGGAAAACATAAAAAAGAACAGGAGGGAACCAAGAGACTTTCTCCTCTATGTAAGTGTTAAGCTGACCCACATACTACTATTTTTATGATTTTATTTTATTTCTGTGAGAATGTGCAAGTATGTTGGAGGTGCCTAGGGAGGCCAGAAGAGGGTGTCAGATCCCATGGATCTGGAATCACAGGTGGTTATGAGCCACCCAACAGATCTGAGGACCATTCCACAGGAGGGAATTTATACCTGGTACTATAAACCCGGTCAAAAATCCCTAGTTTGGGAGGTCATAGGCCCTAAGTGCAACTTACTACTGTTGTTTAGCTAAACTGACACGGCACCAAACTGCCTTCTAAATATTTACACTTAGAGCCATAGGTGAATGCTATTCTCAGTCTTAATCAAAGAAGGTTCTCTCTATAGTAAACTGCAGTGAATGCAAACTCATGGATGTTCAAGGTGCTGAGAGTAAGTAATAGCCAAGTATACAGTCCCAAATAGAAGGCAGTCATTATTTTAAGATGTGTGCCCAGGCTCTAATGCAGGGTTCCAAACCCATGGTCAAACAGCTCTAAACTCACTGGATCACAAAACAAAACAAAAAGACATGACTATGGGAAAGGGATTTGTAGAAAAGAGAGGAGGTTGACAGGGGTCGGAGATTAAAGAGGGTAGAAAATCAGAGTAATCAGAATGCATGATCACATGTATGAAACTGTCAAAGAACAAATTTAATAAAAAAGTAAATTAAAAAAAAATTTTTTTAAATCTCAAGCTTCAAATTTACAGAGTAAACCTTCAGAGAACTGGCTAGATTCAGTTCAGATGCATTTGGTTTATCCTGCACAAATGAAAAGAGAAAGAAAACTGATGGCTAATGGTGAAACGTCTATGCTTCCTCATTAAGATCAGGAAGAGGCATATTTGCTGCTACAGAATAGTGTTCTGGAAACATCAACTCATTCTAATGAGAATGAGCATGAAGATGAAAAATCAGGTAACTATTTGCACATGAAATTGACAGATGAAATCAACTGGAAACAAGACAGGCCTGTTATGTATATATTTACCACAATATTAAAAATCACATATTATTCCTTTATACAAATAAAAGCTAGTGAAAATAACACAATAACAAATCACTCACAACAGAAGTGAAAAGATTTAATACCTACTATCAAAATTACTAAGAGCACAAAGGATTTATTTGATCTAAGTGAACTATGCAAATTATGCAACTATACAAAAACCTAACAGGAAACTCAATGTGATCCCAAAGTACACAAATTTACAGGTTACTTTTCCTTATTAGCACTAGTCAGTTCGTAAACTTATATTTGCTTAGAAATTTTTCTTTTTTTGAGACAGGGTCTCCCTGTAGCCCCAGCTGCCTTGGAACTCACTATGTAGACCAGGCTGGCCTTGAACTCACAGAGATCTGCTTGCCTCTGCCTCCCAAGTGCTGGGATTAAAGGACCACGCCCGGCTTTGCTTAGAAATTTTGGTGATTTGAAAGTAATTATTAAAAATCCATTTCATGGGGGCTGGAAAGATGGCTCAGCAGCTAAGAGCACTGACTGCTCTTGCAGAGGACCCGGATTCAATTCCCAGCACCCACATGGCGGCTACGAACCATCCTTAACTACAGTTCCAGGGGAATCCGAAGCCCTCTTCTGACCTCCACGGCACTGCATGACATGGGTGCACTCACATACACGCAGGCAATATACTTATACACGTAAAATAAAAATTATTAATTTTTTTTTAAAAAACCCATTTCAAGCCAGGTGTGTTAGCACACACCTTTAATTCCACCACTCAGAAGGCAGGGGCAGGACAGCTGGCTGGAGCTATAAATCAAGACCCTGCCTCAAAATAAATAAATAAATAAATTCATTTCACAAAAATCCAACATCACTAAGAGTATAATTATGATTACAGAGTTAGCCAAATAGAATCAATAAGAATTCAAAAGTAGGGGGCTGAGAGATGGCTCACTGGTTAAGTACTTACTGCTCTTGCAAGAAGCCAAATTTGGCTCTCAACACCCACAAGGTATCTCACCACCACCTATAATTCCAGTTCCAAGGGATCCAATGCCGTTTTCTGGCCTCCACAGGTAACAAGAATGCACCTGGTACACACATACATATATGCAAACATTCACACATAATATAAATAAATCTAAAAGAAAAAAAATGTAAGGGTGGGGTAGCTCAATGCTAAGAGTATTTGTCTAGTTCAAAGCTCTAGCTTTGGTTTCTAACACTAAAGGGAAGACTGGAGAGATGGTTCAGCAGTTAAAAGTATTGGTTGCTCTCACAGAGGACCTAGATTCAGTTCCCAGAATCCATATGTGGATTCAACCATCTATAACTCCAATTCCAGGGCTCCAACACCCTCTGCTGGCCTCTGTGGGCATTGCACACACAAGTGTACTTATATGCAGGCAAAGTGTGTATACACATTTAAAAAAAAAAAGGGGGGGGGGGAGTCCAGAAATTAACATGCAAGGAAAACTTCCATACTCTCTTATTTTTGAAGCTTCAAATAAGTGTCTGCCAACTTTCAAAGCTTAAAACGTACTAACTACTCTTGGAGATTTCTGTTATTTCAACTTCCAGCTTCTAAAACTGAACTTTAAAGTCTCCAGGTTTCCTTGGTGACTGGAACTCAGCAAGCTGAAGATGCTCTATTTTAAAGCAAAAGCAGCAAACTTAAAGATGATTAATATTCTATTTATTATTACTGTTGTTTTGAGACAGAGTCTCAATATATAGCTCAAGCTGCCTTTAAACTAACTGAATCCTCTTGTACCAGCCTTCCAACTGCACCACTACAGACATGAGCTACTAGGCCCAGCTTAATATTTTTATAATATACAGAAAGAGTCTTCCTTTCATGTGCCTATAATTTTTAGCAATCTGCAGGAGGTAAACATATAATTTAAAGAATCATATTGCACCTTTACATCTTGAACTTATTTTCTGTCAATAATACAAATGAATAAGCATGGCCATTTTAAAAAATATTTTATTACTTTTATTTTATGTGTATGAGTGTATTGCCTGCTTGTATGTGAGTGCACCTGTGTCGTACAATGCTGCGGAGGTCAGAAGAGGGCTTCAGATTTCCCTGGAACTGGAGTTAAAGATGGTTCATAGCCACCATGTGGGTGCTGGGACTCGAACCTGGGTCCTCTGCAAGAGCAGTCAGTGCTCTTAACCACTGGGCCATCTCTCCAGACCCAGCACTGCCATTTTTATTAAATTATGCTAGAGAGCTCAAAGTAAAAATAAAAATAATACTTATTGTGGTTTACATAGTACTTTAGGAGTGACAGGGTTTCACTATGTAGCCAAGGCTGGCTAGAACTCCCAATCCTCCTACTTCAGCCTGCTCGGTCTGTAGGTAGAGGGATAAGCAAGATATAAGTTATACTCTAAGAAGCTCACAATTTACTATCAAACAGAATCTAAAATGCAGGACACTATGAGTATGCTGTAAGTAAACTCACTCTGGAGATGTCCAATTCAAACTATAAAGGAAAAGTGGGTGATGACAAGCCAAAGACATTCACCTCAAACAATGCAGGGGACATGTAGATAAAAAAGGCAGTATACTAAACTACCATGTTGTTTCTTCAGTGTGAGAGAAAAAGCCTAGGTCAGATTTTTCAAAGAGTAAGGGATCATGCCTCTGCTTAACATCATTTAGAACTGAGGAGCCAAAAGAACAAGCAAAGAGAGTCAAGAAGATCAGAGAAAAAGCTCTCCAGTGAATAGGGCAAAAAGCAGTGTTAGCAGTGTCACTAGATTAGCATGCCAAGTAAGACTAATATCTTCCTTTTTCCCCAGTGCTGGAGCCCTGACTATGCTGGACAAGAGCTCTACCAGTGAGTTACTAGTAAGAAGGAAAACAGGTGCGCTTCTATACTATATGACATTTTACTTTTATTCTTTATCTTTCATGACAAACATTTTTATTCTTTATCTTTCACTTTGAGAAAATTATAAAGCAAAATAATCAAAAAATTTTAAAGTCTCAGGTTAGGTCCCTAAAGTAGAAACAAATCCTAAATCTAAGGCAAATTATCAAAGACTTAGCTATGGAATTTTAAAATGGCAAATCAGGAAACTCAAAACAGTATTATAAAAATCACTGGCTCTTCCTTCAACTGTTATAACAAAGAAAAACTGCTGTTCTAACCAAAATCCTTTTATTTTCTTTTTTAATGTGTATGAGTATATTGCCTGCATGCATGCGAGTACACCGGTGTCATGAAATGCCGCAGAGGTCAGAAGAGGGCTTCAGATTCCCCTGGAACTGGAGTTAAGGACGCTTCATAGCCACCATGTGGGTGCTGGGAATCAAACCCGGGTCCTCTGCCAAGAGCAGTCAGTGCTCTCAACAGCTGAGCCATCTCTCCAGCCCCACCAAAACCTTTCTTAAAATGGCATTTGTGATTTCCAATCAGGTTCTGCAAAAGTGAAATTAGCAGTAAACTCTCTTCTAAAAACCAGTCCACTTATTTTTCAAATGTTTAGTAAAATTTCAAAGAAGAAATATATTGAAAGTTCCAAATTTTTTTCTTGGAGACAGGGTCTCCCTGTAGCCCTAGTTGGCCTGGAACTCACTATTTAGACCAGGTGGTCTTAAACTCAGAGAGACCCACCTGCCTCAGTGCTGGGATTAGAGGTGTGTGCCACCACACCCAGCCAAAAGTTCCAATTTCTATTAAGTGGAACCTAAGTCCAACTAAAGCAATTCAAAAGAGATTTCAATTCCCTTCACCTGCCAGCAGCCCCAAGATCACTTAAAAGTAACTTCCACAATTTAAAAAGGAGAGGGGACCTGGAGCAGTGGTCCCCTCCTGTGAGCTGGAGCAGTGGTTCCCCTCCTGTAAGTGGGAATCGTGATTCCCTTGTGTGAGCTAGAGCTATGGTCCCTCCAGTAAGCTGGAGCTGTGGACCCCTCAGATGAGCTAGCACTGTGGTCCTCTCCTGTGAACTGGAGCTGTGGCTCCCCTCCTGAAAGCTGGAGCTATGGCCCCCTCCTGTGAGATGTAATTGTGGTACCCTCATAATAATATGGACTCTCACCGGGCGTGGTGGTGCACGCACTCGGGAGGCAGAGCCAGGTGGATCGTTTTGAGTTCAAGGCCAGCCTGGTCTACATAGTGAGTTCAGGTTGGCTAGGACATGGAGACCCTGTCTCAAAAAGACAAAAATAATAACAACAATAATAATATGGACTCTCAGTCCCAAGAGGGATGATTGGAATGAACTGTGCTGGGTCAGGTGCTCACCCACTGTTGAAAATTAAGGCATCTTTCAACTCTCACCAGAGAAGTTTCCTTATGCAGCAGATTGTGATTGACAAAGAAACCTACAGCTTTCTAATGTGTAGAGAGGAAGGGGCTGCAAAGCACTTATCTCTGGATGGGACGCCTCTGTCAGGCTTCTAGAGCTCAGGACTTGGGAATCATTGCAGAGGAGGAGATGGAAAGATTGTAAGAGCCAGAACCGGTAGACGACCAAGGTGGGGAGCAGAGTTCTCCAGAGAGCTGGCCAGTTACTCATATGAACTCATAGCAATGGTGACAGCATGCACTAGTCCTATGCAAGCTAGAGTGGATGAGCCCATGCTGGAGAACATTTGGGGATTCAAGTTAAGACTCTATAGGCTTTATTACCCAGAGAGAGTACATTGAATTGGGGGGGGGGTGTAGGGAGGAGTGGATGGGAGAGGGGATATAAATGTCATCAAATTATATTGTCTGGAAATCACAAAAATTCAGTAAAAATTCTTAAAAAAAAAAGTGGGGACAGTGAGGTGACTCAGCAGGTACAAGTACTTGTGCAAGTTCTGCAAGTTCTGTCAACCCAAGCTTGATCTTCAGAACCCAGGTAAAGCAGAGGGAGAGAACTGATCCCAAAGTTGTCCTCTGGCCTCCACACATACATTGTGGCACACGCATGTGCGCGCACGCACACACACACACACACACACACACACACACGAGGGGAGGGAGGGAGGGAGGGAGGGACAGTACAGAGAGGAAAGACAAGCTACTTCTATGATTTAAAAAGAAAAGAGAAGCTGGGTGTGGTGGCGTACACCTTTAATCACAGGAGGCAGAGAGGCAGGTGGACCTCTGTGAGATTGGGACCAGCCTGGTCTACAAAGTGAGTTCCAGGTCAGTTGTGGCTACAAAGAAACCTGTTTAAAAGGGGGAAGGGAGAGGGAAGGGGGGGGCGAGGGAGAGCTTGGAAAAACAGCATTTATGAGAAAATAATACTAATATTCTTACTGATGATGGTGATAGTAAAGAGGTATATTCTCTAGAAAGTCTCATCTACCTCTTTTTCCAGGATATTTATCTTTGACACCAACACAAGACATTTTTTCTTAGGTTCAGAATAAAATACAAAAGTCTAGTTTTTCCTTACTTGCTTGCCCTTAAACATTGTGTGTGTGTGTGTGTGTGTGTGTGTGTGTGTGTGTGTACACGCATGCCACTGCGTGCATGAGGGGCCAGAGGACAACTAGAAGGAGCCAGGCAGTCAGGCTTAACAACAAGTACCTTCACCCACTGAGTCACCCTGCTGGCCCTCTAGCATTTTTCAAAAACACTTAATTAAAAGTGCATTTTAAAAGCTAATTTCTGAAGTGACGCCAGGTACACACCTTCAATCCCAGCACTCAGGAGGCAAAAACAAGTTTGAGGCAGGCCAACCTAGTCTACATACAGAGTTCCACGTCAGAACTATACAGTAAGACTCAGTTTCAAAATAAAGAAAACCCACAACATCAAAGAGTTCCCTCCAAGACAAAGATAGAACGATTTAGCAAAAAAGTACTTAATGCAGTGTTGCATTCTAACCCCCAAGAAGAACAAATCTAGAAGCCCATACTGACATAAGCAAATCTTCCTTACAGAAGAGATCCAAACATTTGGTACTCTCCCAGGAGTTGGACAAAAGCCCCTCCTCCACCAGCCTCAAGTGGACAAGAGAAAGCTCTACAGGAGAAACCTGGTTAATGCTTGCTTCTTATGTGCTCACAGCTATTGCCATTAGTGACCAGTGATGTTGTTACCATGACCATTAATAATGTGATAAGGGCATTTCACAGCTGAGGTATTCTTCCCTCAAACCTACAACCTCAGTCAAATCATAACAAAAACATTCCACAAACCAAACAGGCACAGTCCATTAAACATGTGACAGGTACTTAACACTGTCATGACACACAAGAAAGACTGAGAATTGTGAAACCACAGACTGCATTCAAATACCTGGAATGTAGCTAGTAATCATATAGCTATGTCGGTTTCTTTGTAGTGACAGACAGGCAATGGGTAGGAGGTTAACAAAGAGCTGGAACTGGGTGAGGGACATAAGGGAACTCTGTAGTATTTTTACAATATTAAATGAAAATCTATTGAAAAATAGGGGCTGAAAATATGGCTCAGGCATTAAGAGCATTTACTACTCTTCCATGGGACCCAGGTTCAGTTCCTAGCACCCACATGGTGGCTAACAACCATCGTTAACCAGTGACTCTTGACACCTTCTGCTGACACCCATGGGCACTGCATGCACATGGTGCACTTACATACATGTAGCCAACACAGTCATACATCTTTAATGTTTCTTTTTTTCTTCATGTCACAAAACGAGATAAAACATATAAACATACCTAAACATGTATATGTCCTCTGTAGGTACTATTGGGGGGGGGGCGTCCTTTTGAGGCTGGGTCTCCCTGTAGCCCCAGATATTCTGGAACTCTATAGACCAGGTTGGCTTTGAACTCTCAGAGACCTCTCTGCCTCTGCCTTCCAAGTGCTGGGATTAAATGCATGTGCCATCACTCCTGGCTGTACTATTTTGTATGTTGCCTGCATACATGTAAGTGTATCTGTGTTGCACACTGCCTGAGGACGTCTGAAAAGGGTGTTGGATCTCCTAGAACTGGAGTTATGGACGGTTTTTAGCCACCACATGAGTACTGGGAACCAAACCCAAATTCTCTGCAAGAGCAGACTATGCTCTTAACTGCTGAGCCTTCTCTCCAGCCCGGTGTGTAGGTACTATTTTTAATGCATTATTGTAAACGACCCAAGAAAAGTGTGTTTGTTTGCAAAGTTCCCAGTAGTAATTTGAGGTGACATTATTCAGTCATTTTCCTATAGCAGTACCCTGAACTATACAACATTTCCCAGGGTATGGCAATAGTTACCTGGCTCTCTCCCAGTGGAACGGCCAGATAATTTTAGGTATTTTCTTTTCCCATGGTAGTCCCAGCTTTAAAGTCTTGCTTCCTGCCACATAAGATTTCTGGAGCCATTGCCAATTGTGAGGGACCTATATGGTAAGCTTAGAGATCAGGGGAAACTCCACTGTCTCTCATTTGTCCCCAATCTTATCTAGAAATTAGGGGAACTTTGTAAATAATACGTCCATGTCCCTTTCCTTTTTTCATTTCTAGATTTATTTTGCAGTAGCTTTTTTTTTTTTTTTTTTTTTTTTTTTGGTCTTTTTAAGACAAGGTCTCCCTGTAGCCGCAGCTGCAGCTGGCCTGGATTCACTAATGGAGACCAAGCTGGTCTCCAACTCACAGAGATCCACCTGCCTCTGCCTCCCAAGTGCTGGGATTAAAGAAGGCATGCATCACCACGCCTGGCTCACAATAGCTTTTTTAAAAATATAAAAACAGTCTGGGGCATCACCTATGCGTCTGGAGTCTTTTTTTTCTTTTTAAGATTTCCATTTTGTACGTATGACTGTGTTGACTATATGTATGTTAAGTGTACCATGTGCATGCAGTGCCCACAGACGTCATTCAATACTACAAATACTACAGCTATTATCTAGGTAACTAAGTTGCAAAGATGGATAAAACACAAAAATTACATTACTTGCTCTGTGTGTGTGTGTGTGTGTGTGTGTGTGTGTGTGTGTGTGTGTGGCATTGGATCCCCTGGAGCTACAGTTACAGGTAGTTGTTGAGTTGCCTGATATGGGTGCTAGGAACCTAATCCTCTGAAAGAGAAGTGTTCTTTACTCTGAAACATCTCTCCTGCACTTGCATTTATACAACCTAAGGAATCTTTGGCCCCAACTTTGACATCCTCAGTTTGGTGTGAAACAGAAAATTAACATATCCCAAGTCTATGTATTTATGCAGTATGTGAACTGATTTTTCTGATCAAAACCTATACTACAAAATGCAAGCATATTTGAAGACAGAACTTGTAAAGAGGCAACTAAGTCAACTTTTCATCGTTTTAGAAAGAGGGTCTTACTTTTGTAGGTCAGGATGACCTAGAACTCACTATATGAACCTAGGCTGACCTTGAACTTGCAATCCTACCTCAGCCTCCTAGTGCTGGGATTACCAGTTTGTCCCACTTCACTTGACACTCAGTCCATGATAAATTGGGGCATATGACTAGGTCCTAATCCAATCTGACTGGTGTCCTTTTAAGAGGAAAGTCAGAAACAAAGCAGGATTCATTCACACAGGACCACAGAAGGACACAGCAAGAAAGCAGCTATCTAGAAACCAAAGAGTGGACTCAGAAGAAACCAAACTAATGACTCCTTGACATTGACTTACCACTAGAATGGTAAAAAAATAAGTTTTGTTCTTTAAGTCAGTTTGTATTATAAACTAATACATTGTGCAATAAACAGTAACTGAATGCCTTAAATGTACTAGACTATTCTTAGTATTACATAAATACAAAGCTAAGACAGAACTGTTAAGAGAGACACATCAGTAGGTAACAAAATGCAGTGTGTTGTTATGGTAGCAAATGCACTGAGGCAAACAGGTCCAACACTTGGTAGAATTCTCAAGCGGAGAGGAAAAGGTTTCTAGAAAAAATTAAAAATATAAAGTCAGGCCGGGCATGGTGGCACACTCCTTTAATCCCAGTACTCAGGAGGCAGAGACAGGCGGATCTCAGTGAGTTCAAGGCCAGCCTGGTCTACATAGTGAGTTCCAGGCTAGCTGGGACTACAGCAAGACCCTGTCTCAAAAAGACCAAAAAAGAAAAAAAAAAAAAAATTATGCCTACCATGTTTTAATTACAAATATATATACATACACACACACAGTCAGGCATGATGGATGATGGCATACACTTGTAAGTCCAGCATTTGGGAGGTTGCAGATGGAAGATTGCTGAGAGTTCAAGGCCAGCCTGAGCTCAAGGCTGAGAGGCTATTTCAAAAAAATTAAAATAAAAAAGAGAAAGGGAGTGAAATGGGAAGAAAAAAAACTTATTTCCCTTTCTGTGGACAGAGGCTCCTGGAATAAACTTGCATATTTAATGGTGAAGTGTATGTAAAAATGTATAAAACAAGCCAGGTGTGGTGGCATATACCTTTAGTCCCAGCACTCAGGGAGGCAGAGGTAGGTAGGGGATTTCTGTGAGTTCAAGGTCAGCCTGGTCTATATGATCCAGGTCAGATGGGACTACAGGGAGACCCTGTCTCAAAAAGCCAAAAAAAAATAAAAAATAAAACAAATTACTTAAAATAAAAGAGAAAATATTATCTGATAGACAATTTACATTCTTCTAAGGTACTATTCAACATTAAACAGTTCTTGGTCTAGAATGATTATTGTTGGGAAAGGGAAATTGGGATGACTTCATAAGGTACTTTCAACAGCTGAAAAACTAAAGTCTACAGAACTGCAAAATTCCTAAGACTTCATTCCAGTTAAATAAAAGAGCGCATTTACTAGATGTAAAGCTTTCAGTTCTCCTTTAATCTTCTATATTAACAGTAAGCTCCCTACCACTCTTATCAGGCAATAGCCTCAACTACACTACCCTGGAGCAGGAGACAGAATTTTAAGTTATAACACGCTTAAAAGTTAAAAACAGATGTGAAATCCAGTTATCTATGATGTCACATAAGAGTATTTGCAAAAACCAACAGCTCTCCTCAATAAGTTTTTGTTTTGGAAAGTATGGGTTTTTTCATTAAACATTTACATTTATACCTAGTAGGTTTATAATTTTAATTTTAAAATTAATACTTTAAAAACAAAACAGTGTCAATCTCAAAACCTGTCTAGATTGCAATAATCAGAAATATAAAATGAAGTTTACAATTTGAATTTAGCTCACAACATGTATTCCAAAATCTGCTTAGAGTCAAGATCGCCTTTAGAAACAAACAGAATGCTTGCCATTTTCTCAATGACACAGCCCTAAAAGGGACTACATGGACTCTGAATGGCAAATCATCATAACTTAGCAAATGTTTTCAAATAAAAGCCTTTAAAAATATAACAGCCCTACAAGCAAGTTTACTTTATCTGTAAGAGCAAGATTTTTGTAATTTTTCACTAAATAATTTATCTAGTCTCAAGTCAATGGCTAATACCTTCAGACATGACTCACAAATGCTCTAGGTTCTAATACTTGTACTTCTATAAGAAGTGTACATATGATCTAATCTCCTTGTTTCAGACTTAATGAAAGTTCTGTTAGAACTTACCAAATTCTAAAAGCTTTTCATAAATTTTTCATCAACTTGTCACTCATAAAGTAGAATGAAATAAACCACGTTCTAGCTGGGCGTGGTGGCACATGCTTTTAATCCCAGCATGGAGTTCCAGCCTGGTCTACATAGGGAGTTCCAGGTCAGCTGAGGCTACAGGGAGAGCCTGTCTCAAAAAGACAAAAAAATAAAAAATTCTATCAGCATCTTCCCTCACAGAAACATTCTTGTCACTTCATACTGTGAACAGAGCCTTCCCAATTAATAATGAAACGACTGATATCACAAAGTTCAAATAGAGTGTTCCAAGTTCTTTTCACTTTATTTTTGCAGTTCTGCTATCAGAGGGTCTTGCCCACTACAGGCAAACACTCTACCACTATATATCCCAGTCCTTTTTATATTTTTTTTCATTTTCACACAGTATGTCCTAAGTTGTCAGGGCTAGCCTCAAACTTGTTTGTGCTCCTGCCTCAGCCTCCAGAGTAACAGAGATTACTCATATTATACATGAAACAATAGTCTATTTCTTGAAGGTAGACTGTGATAAAGGTAAAAGTATAATGTAAACCCAAAGAAACCAAAAACTAAGCCAGCAGTGAGAATAAAATACATTGTAATCAAATAATCTACCCTCAATCCAAAAAAGATTCAGGAAAGAAAAAGAAACCAGGAACACAAATCAGGTGGGACAAATAGAAAACAACAAACTGGTAGATTTAAACTGAATTGTATTCAGACTGTTGCTGGCTTACAGAGACACAGGGGACAACAGTGAATGTTGTTCTGTGGTATAGCTGTTGCCTAGCATGCCCAAGGCCCTGGTTCAGACCCACCACTATCAACAAAACCAGAAAAGAAAAAAAAAAAAACAGCAGAGAATCCAGAAATAGTAATTATGCACAGTCACATGATTTTCAAAAAGTGACAAGACAATGAGACAGGAACAATCTTCAACATCAGTAACAAATCTCTACAGCCCACCAAACACAAATTTTAACTTGATATGGATCACAGACCTAAACCTAGCAGCTAAACTGTAAATATTCTGGAAGAAAAACAGAAAATTTAGACTGTATCATGGGCAATGTTCAAAGGACAGAAAAGGTGCTAACCATTTCTTCTTAAGTTGATAATAGAATTTACTGAAACCAACACCTTCTGCTCTTTAGAGATACCATTACAGAACTAAGAAAGCAAATCAGCAAGCTAATTGGAGAGAAGTTACATATATGCACACATAGTTTACAGACACACACACACACACACACACACACACAGCTGAACACAAAATGAAAACTCTAACGACTTACAGTAACTCACAAAAAGATGATAAGACATTTCTCAAAACATACACAAATAGCCAGTAAATATATGAAAAACACTCCATGTTGTGAAAAAAAGGTAAATTGAGTTACTACTATACACCTGATAAAAGTTAAGTTATAAGACCCAAACCACAAGAAAGCTTACATAATGAACTCTACATACAACTCTCAAGAGTCGTACAGACTTCTTACCTGTGAGCCAGTAACTCCATGGCAAGGTTTGAAAACATATTCAAAAAGGTGTGTATGTGAACGGTCATAGATTATTCATAATGGCCAGAAATTAGAGGGGGGAGGATCTCCAGGTAAAAGGCTAAGCAGACTATGATATATAGATAACAGTGGGATATATAACAGCAGCAAGGAAGAGCTACTGATACATGTAGATGACTCAAAAACAACTGATGGGAAGAAATTAGACACAAAGTATCTGTACGATTCTGCTCATATGAACTTCTAGAACAGATTAACTTAATTAACCTCAGCACTGAAACTACAGTTTGGGATACTCAGGGTTAAGGTAATTCAGATTTGTGATTTGATTCACTCTTCAATGTTTTGTTTGGCGGTGAATATTCAGGACACAGTAAGTTAAATGCCATGTGTGTTTGTCAAGAAACACTCATTTTTGTTCCTTTTTTGAAATAACAAGCACTCCATGATCTACTAATGTCACTTACTGCTTAATGTAGTAAAATAAAGGAGACAGAACTTGGCACTTTAAAATATATATATATATATATATATATATATATATATACACATTTCACCACACATAAAGTTTATTATATAGGCAAAAAAATGTAAACAAAATGTAAGCTTCAGGTAGAGTTAATGAAATGAAGTTGTACTGTTTGCTTATCTGTTTGTATTTTTCAGAGTTTTGCTATTGTAGCTCAGGCTAGCATTAAACTTGCAATCCTCAGGCTTCAGCTTTGCAAGTGCTGCTATTACCACCAAATCCGGATAGAAGCTGTAGTTTTGGGGGATAAAATGTATAGATGTTTACCAACTTATTTTCTTTTCATTCTTTGTGGTGCTGGGGATTGAACACAGAGCCTTGTACATGCTAAGCAGGAGCTCTAGACTCAGTTATGTACCAGGGCATGTCAAATTAATTTAAAATGAGTTTGAGTGTGATTGATTCATGCCTGCAATTCCAACACTCAAGAGGTGGAAGCAGGAGGATTCCAACTTAAGGACTCCCTAGACTACACAGAAAGAGTCTATCTCAAAAAAGAAGGGGTGGGGGGGCTATTAAAAGGCTTGATTGATGATTGATGGATGCTTAGATGAGCAGATGACTAGAAATCTAAAAAATAAAAAGCCAAAAACAGCAAATTACTTACACACAACTCATTCAATTTTTCTATAATGTTTGCCTTTTTTTTTTTTTTTTTTTTTTTTTTTGAGACAGGGTCTCACTATGTAGCCCTGGCTGGCCTGGAACTCACTATGTAGAACAAGCTTGTTGCCTGGACCTCACAGAGATTCACCTGCCTCTGCCTCCCAGGTGGAGAGATTAAAAGTGTGTGCCACAATGCCAGGCAATTGCAATCTTAATAAAATACTAGAAGGAAAATATTTAATGAACAAAACACCAGACACAAAGGTGTAATACTATACATGAAATTTCAGAACAAAGAAAACTAAACATCAAGAATCACACCAGTTGTTGTCTGGGATGGAGGTGACTGATAGCAAAGGAACACAAAGGAACTTTCTGAAGTGAAGGGATGCTTTACTTCCTGGCTGGTAGTTCATTACATGGATATATACATTTGCCAAAACTCATCAATCTGTAGAATAAAATGTGTGTCTTGTACCGTTAAATTCAATTGAATGCATACAGAAAAAGCATAGAGAAATCAAGTTCCTCCCTAATTTTATTACCAAATCTTCCTCAATAAACACTAGAGATAAAAATATACTTTGTTCTCCTAGTTAAGCAATATAAAATTAATGAATTCCTGGGGCTGGAGAGATGGCTCAGCAGTTAAGACCACTGACTGCTCTTGCAGAGGACCCGGGTTCAATTCCCAGTACCCACATAGTAGCTACGAACTGTCCTTAACTCCACTTCCAGGGGAATCTGAAGCCCTCTTCAGACCTCCAAGGCATTGCACAACACGGATGTACTCACATACATGCAGTCAATACACTCATACACATTAAAAAACAAAATGTAATCTAGATAACAGAAAATATGTTCTAAAGAAAGAAAATTGTAAAAGGAAAAAGATACTTTACTGACTAAAGGTAAAAGAATGCTGAAAACTGGACTGGAGAAACATCACACTGATTAAAGTGACTTTCAACTATATGAATAAAATAGTTATTTACCATGCAGGAGATTATGCTTGCCATTCTGCTCATGGACTACATGTCAAGAATGAATACAAAGAGGATAAAGGGTTCTATTCTGTAGCTGGTCTTCCTTCTCAGGTATCTGAAGACATGAGCATCTTGCTGTGATAATGTTCTGAGTCATTTATTTCCTCACATCATAGACAATACACACAAGCCTACTACTTCACCTGGTATTTAACAATAAAAATGTGATTTGTTCCAATACTGAAAGAAAAATAGCATTGGTAGACTTTGACATGCCCACCTCAACACACAGACACACACACAGACACACAGACAGACAGAGAGAGAGAGAGAGAGAGAGAGAGAGAGAGAGAGAGAATCATATACACAAAATAAATTTTTTAAAAGAAAATGTAATCTCTTAGAGGGCATGGTGGCACATGCCTGAAGCCCCAGTACTTGGGAGGTGGAAGCAGGCGAATCATCTGTGAATTCAAGGCCAGCCTGGTCTATTTAGTGAATTCCAGGACAGCTGGGGCTACAAGGAGACCCTGTTTCCAAAAGACCAAAAAAGAAAGGAAAATGTAACCAAATGCATAATAATAAATCATTTTTAATACATAGTCTCAAATATTTTATCAAAAATTTTATTAAATATTCTGTATTAAAGAATGTAAGTCTATTCACTAAATATGTAAAACCTGAATTTGCTTACATATTTAAACATGATTTTCACTAAGATTTTCAGAAAGCCCCATTTCATGTCTAACATAACTTAATCCTCATAAAATTGTCACACTTAAATCAAAAGTTCATTTTGTTTAAATACGGCAAATGATACACATATCTTTATTTTAAATCATCTTCAAGCCCCATTATACCGACACTTTTTTTTTTTTTTTTTGATCCACAATGAAAAGCAGGTAAGAGATGGCAACAAAAACCCTACCATTCGATTGACAGGAACTCCAGAGCAGAGGAGAGGAAAAGTGGCCAAGAAAGGAAAGGACCTGAGCCCTTGCTACCTCTGTCCTCAAAGTCTACCACTCTCCTCCCCACCTACTCCATTCCAGTCCCACCACCTCTTGGCTACTCCTCCAGGAGAAAATGCTATGACATCAAGCTGCCTGGAGTGCTTCTCTCTGACATATCCCAAGGGTCACTTACTCCCTTCTTTTTCCATCTGCACTTAAAAGCTTTCTTATCCAGCAGACCTGCACTAAACACTTTAATTTTTTTTTTTTTTTTTTAGTCTTTTTTAGACAGGGTCTCCCTGTAGCCCCAGCTGCCCTGGAACTCACTATGTAGACCAGGTTGGTCTTGAACTCACAGAGATCCACCTGCCTCTACCTCTGGAGTGGTGGAATTACAGGTGTGCACTACCACGCCCAGTCGTTATACCTAGTCTTTAAAATTAAAAAAAAAAAAAAAGTCCTACAGTCCTTAAAAATCCCAATACTAAAAGCACAACATCTCTGTAAAATAACCCAAAGTCTAGCTGGGCATGGTGGCACATGCCTTTAATCCCAGTGCTGGGGAAGGAGGTAGAGGCAGGTAGATCTCTATGAGATAGAGGTCAGTCTGGTCTACATAGCATGTTCCAGGCCAGCTGGGGCAACAGGGAAACCCTGTCTCAAAAAGACCAAAAAATAAAGAAATAAAAAAATAACCCAAAGTCTCTCAACTGTGGGCTCCTGTAAAATCAAAAACAAGTTAAATATTGTCTTACTTCAAAAGGAACACACATAAGAAAAACCAAAGTCCAACAGCATAGACATGATCTTCTGAACTCCAAAGGGCTTGGAAAGCTCCACTTCTCTTGCTCTGCCATCCATCAGTACAACACAGCTTGTCTCTTAGGCTCAGGCCAGCTCCATAACACACCTGCAGCTGTCCTTGGTGGTCATCCAACAGTCCTGGCATCTCCAAAGTACTGGTTCTTCACTCTTACTAAGGTTGCACCTTCACCAATGGCCTCTTCTAACTTCACACAGGGCCAAGCCTCAGATCTTCTCCATGACCCTGTCAATTCCGGGACCTTTACTGCAACTGAGGTTGTACCTTTACCAGTGCCCTCGAATGGTACCAATCCTCAGATTCTTTCCATGACCCCTTCAGGACTTCAAAATTAGTACACCTAGAAGACTCTTACACATAATCAGTCCAGCCTCTAGCTTGACCTGTCTTGGATCCCTCTGAACCACAGTTTCTATGTACTGACCCTGAGGAAACACTTCCAGAATGCTTCACCTCAATGATGCTGGTCTCTTTTAATCACAGTTGATTTTTTCAGTCCTAGTTAACCAGCATCCACTGACTATGTAAAGATTTCACTTCCAAAAATTCTTAGTTCAAAATATATCACCAAACAGACCTGGTAGTCTGCTTTCTTTTGAAACTTCACAAGTCAGACCTCCATCATGTGCACCTTTCTAATCATTCTTATCTTCCAAGCTCCATAGAACAGCCCTAAGCACTCAATGGCTTTTCCAGTCCGAAATTCCACAATCCTCCCCAAAATATGGTCATGTCTTTCAAAGCAATACCCCACAAACCTTCTATATTAGTTTACTTTCTATTGCTATGAAAAAACACTCTGACCAAAGCCAAGAGAAAAAGAGTTTTTTTGGTTTACAACTCACAGTCTATAATCAAGGGAAGCCAAAGCAGGAACTTAAGGCAGGAACCTGAAACACCAAGTGAAGACAGACCATGAAAGTACACTGCTTACTGGCTTACTCTTCTAACCGGTGTTCAGCCTGCTTTGCTATACAACCCAGGACTACCTGCCCAGGGGCAGCACCACCCACAGATGGCTGGGCCCTCCCACACTACTCAATCATCAAGAAAATGCCTCACAGACATGCCCACAGGCCAATCCAATAGAGGAAATTCCCTAATTGAGGTTCCTTCTTCCCAAGTGTGTAAAGTTGAAGACTGAAGCTCCAGCACAAAATGTAAACAAATCTCATTCTGATAAACTCTAAAATACGGGCAACTAAAATATGGGCAACAGGTAAAAAAGGCTTTCACTGGGCCAATCAATGTCAGTCTAAATTTGATAAAGAAGGGAATCTCATTTTGGGAAACAAGTATCTAGAGTAATGAGATGGAGCCCTCCTCCACCCCCAGTTTGCAATCCCCAGAGCTCCCAGACTCCACCCAGCTCCACCTCCAGCCATAAGACCATAAAAGTGCTGATTATCTCTATTGTTACTAATTTAAAAAAGATTTCTTTTTTTAACTATCCCTTTACACCCTGATGCTAAAGAAAGATTTTGCTTTTTTCAGTACCTACTCTCAATAATCAAGCATCTATGTCTGGATTTCAATGGAAAGTTCTCCCTTAATGTATGATCAATAGCCCCAATGGTGGGTAAGTAAGGAAATATACCCTACAAGACAAAATTTCCGAATACTTCTATATTTCATTATATGGATGACATCTTATTAGCCTCCTCTACTAAAGATATAAATCAAATTGCTTTAAAAGATGTACCAGCTTCATTACTATACTTTCATTTTCAGCTTGCCCCAGACTCTTATTCAACAGAGCTGAACCAGAACAATCTAACTTACCAGACAAGATCCTGGTATTATTTCTCAGAACAATTATATCTCAGAACAATTTCAACTGTCTTTTACAAACCACAGAAGAATGGCAAAATAGTTTTCCTGGGTTTAGAGGACTTTTTTTTCTTTTCTTTTCTTTTGGTCTTTTTGAAACAAGGTCTCCCTGTAGTCCCAGCTGGCCTGGAACTCACTATGTAGACCAGGTTGGCCTCGAACTCACAGAGATCCGCCTGCCTCTGCCTCCTGAGTGCTGGGATTAAAGGCTTGCACCACCACGCCTGGCTCAGGGGACAATTTTTAACATGTCAATAACTCCACCACCTGAGATGAGCTGTCACAAGAAACAACATGAATATTACCATTAAGTTCAATCTCCAACCTACCTCTGACCTGGAGAGACATCAAAAACCAGATCAGTGCAGCTGAACACATCCCTAGGACACGAGATTTGAAAATAAAACCCTGGAAAGCTTTCTTGCTATGATTGCTACAATCTCTTTCAATTCCAATAAAGTAATACTTTTTTTAAATTTATTATTTTTATTTTATGTGTACGAGTGTTATGCTTGCACGTAGGTAAGTGCACCCGTACCGTGCAATGCCAGCAGAGGACAGAAGAGGCTGTCAGATCCCCTGGAACTAGAATTACAGACAGTAGTTAGTTGCCATGTTGGTACTGGGATTCAAACCCAGGTCTTCTGCAAGAACAGTTAGTGTTCTTAACCACTGAGCCATCTCTCCAGCCCAAACTTTTTTTTTTAATTTTATTATTTTATGTGTATGGATGTATTGCCTGAATGTAGGTAAGTGCACCCATGTCATGCAATGCCCATGGAGGTCAGAAGAGGCTGTTGGATCTCCTGGGACTGGAGTTACGGACAGTTGTTAGCTGCCATGTGGATGCTGGGATTCGAACCCGGGTCTTCTGCAAGAACAACCAGTGTTCTTAACCACTGAGCCATCTCTCCAGCCCTAGTAATACTTCTTGACCTCTTTACTTTTCTGTCTCCTTCAGCTCAACATCTTTACTGGGCTCATATTCTTCAACCCACTCATTTAGACCAGTATTCTGGTCTGAACCCAGACCTCTAACACCAATGATACAATGGACACTGGAGGATATCATCTCCCTCCATAGCTCCCTTGTCCATTTACAGGATCATAAAGATTCCTCTTGGACTGAAGAGATGGCACTGACTGCTCTTGTAGAGGACCAGGGTTTGGCTCCCAGTACCCATATGGCAGCTAACAACATCCAAAACTCTAGTTTCAGGGGATCCGACGCCCTCTTCTGACCTCTGTGGGTATTGCGTGACATGGGTACACACATACGCAGGCAATACACTAATAATAATAATAATAATAATAAAAAGAATCCTAAAAATAATAAATTAAAAGATTTTTTTTTAATAGCCAGGCATGGTAGTGCACGCCTTTAATCACAGCATTTGGGAGGCAGAGGCAGGTGGATCTTTGTGAGTTTGAGGCCAGCATGGTCTACATAGTGAGTTCCAGGACAGCTGGGGCTACAAGGAGACCCTGTCTCAAAAAGACAAATACATACATACAAACATACATACATACATACATACATACATACATACATAAATAGATTTCTCTAAACAAACTCTATGGACTTCTTTGGAGAATATATGGAAATCTTTCCTCTATAGATTTACCTACAGATTTACCTCTGCCTACAATATCAAGTCATTTTGTGCTTATGCATAACCACAATGGTATATGAATCTCTTCTATCAAAATGACTCCTAAGTCTGGAGCATAGTCACCTAAATTCTTTTTTTTTGGGGGGGGGGGTCTTTTTGAGACAGGGTCTCCCTGTAGCTCCAGCTGTCCTGGAACTCACTATGTAGACCAGGCTGGCCTTGAACTCACAGAGATCTGCCTGCCTCTACCTCCCGAGTGCTGGAATTAAAGGCCTGCACCACCACACCCAGCTATCACCCAAATTCTTTAAAAACTAAGCCACCTCTCACTCTATGCTGTCACTCTATTGATAGCTAAAAGGACCCTCTTACCTTGATCTTAACTGGGATATCTGTAGCTCAATTAACTGTGAAGAACAATATCATCCAATAGAGGAATATTAGAAAACTGACAGCCTGCTGATCTAAAATTAAATTAAATTAAATTCCCTCTAATGTTAAATCATGGAATTATACCACGCCCTATCATGACAATTCCTCTGACCCATATTGGAACCTGGGACTTGCTGGATGTGTTCTCCATCTCTGCTACAATGATACCTTTCCACCATTCTACTCATTTCCTAAAACCTCTCTCTGGCATTTGCTCTTCCTAAGCTCACGTCATGCTCTTCATCTCTCGACCATTTACTCTGTTATCACTAGTGCTCATCCCACTTACCAAATATCCTCTTGTTACCACTGTTATCTCTATCTTCTGGCTCTATATGGCTTACTGACTAAACTGACAAAATGTCACATATTTTAAAATTATTTTTAAAAATTTTATATTATTATGTGTATGTGTGCATTGCCTGCATGTAGGTAAGTGCACCCGTGTCGTGCAATGCCCATGAAGGTCAGAAGAGGCTGTCGGATCCCCTGGGACTGGAGTTATGGACAGTTACTAGCTGCCATGTGGGTGCTGGGATTCGAGCCAGGGTATTCTGCAAGAACAGCCAGTGTTCTTAACCACTAAGCCATCTCTCCAGCCCCCTACTTTTTATTTTTTTAAATACATTATGTGTATAAGTATATTGCCTGTGTGTGGAAGTGCACCCGTGTCATGCAATACCCACAGAGGTCAGAAGAGGGTGTTGGGTTACCCTGGAACTGGGGTTACAGATGGTTGTTAGCTACCATGGGGGTGCTGGGAATCAAACCTAGGTCCTCTGCAAGAGCAGCCAGTGCTCTTAACCTCTAAGCTATTTCTCCAGCCCCCTTAACTTTTAGATAACTACTCCATGCCTGGGTTTCTGTTAATCTGACTCATTCATACATAGCATGAGGGATCTACTTTTGAAAACCTCAATTATGCCCTTGAATATATACATACAAAAAGATTGGAAGGTTGGAGAGATTGCTCAGTACTTATTTTTGCTCTACCGTACGACCCAAGTTCAATTCCCAGCAACCAGGTGAGTGGCTCACAATTGCCTGTAACCCCAGCTCCTGGGGATCTGATGCCTCTGGTCTCCTCAGGGTCTCCATGGGCACTCACATGCACATGCCCACACACAAGTACACATACACATAATTAAAAATAAAAATAGCCGAACACGGTGGTGCACGCCTTTAATCCCAGCACTCAGAAGGCAGAAGCAGGTGGATATCTGTGAGTTCAAGGCCAGCCTTGTCTACACAGTGAGTTCCAGGATAGCTGTCTCAAAAAGACCAAATAAATAAATAAATAAATAAAATAAAATAAAAATAAAATCTTAAAAAACAAAAAAGATGTGGCTGGGGAGATAGTTCAGAGGTTAAGAGTACTGGCTGCTCGCTGGGTGTGGTGGTACACACCTGTAGTCCCAGCACTTGGAAGGCAGAGGCACTCAGATCTCTGTGAGTTCAAGGTCAGCTTGGTCTACATAGTGAGTTCCAGGCCAGCTGGAGCTACAGGGAGACCCTAAAAAAAAAAAAAAAAAAAAAAAAAAAAGAATACTGCTGAATACTGCTGCTCTTGCAGAGGACCCATGTTTGAGTTCTGGCACCCACAAGGCAGCTAACAACCATCTGCAACTCCAGTTCCAGGTATCTGACGCCCTCTTCTGACCTCCGTGGGCACTGCACACAGGGTGCACTTACACACATGAGGCAATACACTCATAAAATAAAAATAAATTTAAGCAGGGCGTGGTGGCGCGCACCTTTGATCCCAGCACTCCGGAGGCAGAAGCAGGTGGATCTCTGAGTTTGAGGCCAGCCTGGTCTCCACAGCGAATCCAGGCCAGCTGGGAGACTCTGTTTCAAAAAGAAATAAAAATAAAAAGATTCATTGGAATGGTTAATGATTGTTGCAGCTATTATAGAAGTTACATTATCACTGCAACTGCTGCCACTGCAGCCATAGCCTTAGCTCAATCACTCCAAACTGCAACAACTGTGAGTTCTTATCTTCAAAATATCACTACTGAACTCCAGGAACAAACCCACATTGACCAACAAATTCTTAAGAGATTAGATGCCCTTGAAGCTGCAGTAATATGACTTGGAAACATCAAGAAGCACTTTGGCTACATCAACAACTTCTATATGACACTGGTTTTCATCATCTATGTGTTACTTACTGCCTTTCCTATTAACTATGCTCTGGGGTGGAAAAACATTTCTCAACACCCTGATATGGTGTTTAATTCCTTTTCAAAACAAAATGCTATACAGATACTAACGACTTTCTTCTCAACTTCAAAAACTCACAAAAAAACAAGCATAAAATGCATCTTCAAGGAGTAATTAAATGGCTCAACCCTTCTAATTGGTTTTCTGGTTAAATCTTAAGGTGTGGTATCTTTACAGGAAAAGCTGTTTGTTTACTTCCTCCTCCCCCTCCCCCTCCCCTTCCCACTCCTCCTCCTAGAAATGCTGTCCTGCCTCTGCCACCTTTAAGAATCACCCAAAATGAAGTAGTGCTGATTCATGCCACCCCTCCAGCATGCTACACCCTGACCAGCCAACCACATCCTCATCTATATATCAAGTTTGAAGCTATGTACATGAAACCCAGTCTCCAAAAAAGAAAAGGAAAAAGGAGAAACAGAAAACAATTAACAAAACACCTGTGTAAGAGTCCACGTGCCAAGGAAAGATGTTAGGTTCTACTGCACCTTTGTACCAAGTGTGGCACTTGTTTTAAGGAAGGGAACTTGTATTAATAAATGAAGTGAGCCTGTCACTTGAAGAAAAACTTGATATATAGATGAGGATGACCTAGAAATTCTGATTTTCCTGCCTTCACCTCCCAAAAGGCATGTGCCACCACACCAATTTGGAGCTGGATACTGAACCCAGAACTTCATGCATTGTAGACAGTAGGCAAGCATTCTACCAACTGAGTCACATCGCATACCCGCCCCCCACCGCCTCCCTTTTCTTTTGAGACAGTGTTTCTACACAGCCCAAGCTTGCCTAGAATTCCCTATGTTGGTCAGGCTGGCCTTAACTAACAACCATCCTGCCTCAGCATCTGAGTGCTAAGATTACACAGGCATGTACCACCATGCCTGGCTTTGTCACATGAAATATTACAAGAGATGTGTTCAAGGTAAAGTTTAACAAAATTAGTGACTTTTACTGCTCATAAAGGAGATTCTTAAAGAAACTGTCATTTTTTACAGTACACATATAGTGACTATGAATTTAATTACTACTGCGGTCTGATCACTATCTTGATTCATGCTGCAGCTGTTTTTGCACCATCACTACAAATGTCAACTACTGTTGACATTAGTTACACAGCAAATAAAAACTCAATGTCATTATGAAATAGTTTCAACCTGACAGACCTCTTGAAATACTCAAAGACCTCATGCATTTTGAGAACTGCTTTCTGGATATACACACAACACACATAAACAGTAAGAGAAATGTATTTCCAGAGAAAAGACCTGGGTAGGAAGGTGAAGACAGACAGCAAGGAGCTCTACCTCTACCTCTACATTCTTTGCACTTGGTGAATTTGTGCCTCATTTGAATTACCTAAAACAAAACTTCCTTAAAAAACAAGGAATGTGCCAGGCTTGGTGGCACACACCTTTAATCCCAGCATTTGGGAGGCAGAAGCAGGTGATCTTTGTGAGTTTGAGACCAGCCTGGTCTACATAGTGAGTTCCAGGACAGCTGGGAGACCCTGTTTCAAAAAGACAAAAAGAAAAACAAGAAATGTGGGGCTAGAGAGATAACTCAGTAGTTAAGAGCACTGGCTATAAGAGCACTGGCTATTCTTACAGAGGACCTGGGGTCCGGCTCCCTGTATTCATATGGTAGCTAACAAGTGTCTGTAATTCCATATCAAGGAGATCTGACACCCTCTTTTGACCTCCGTAGGCACTGCACAAACGTGGTGCACTTACATACATGCAGGCAAAACACTCATGCACATAAAATAAAAAAATTTTTAAAAAAGAACTTCAGAGGCCGGGCGTGGTGGCGCATGCCTTTAATCCCAGCACTTGGGAGGCAGAGACAGGCGGATCTTTGTGAGTTCGAGGCCAGCCTGGTCTACATAGTGAGTTCCAGGACAGCTGGAGCTACAGGGAGACCGTCTCAAAAAGAGACACACACACACACACACACACACACACACAAAGAACTGTAAACTAACATCAAGTAAATAGAGCCAAAGTGAGGTAGCACCTGCCTCAAATCTCAATGACTTGGGAAGTAAAGACAGGAACATCAAAAGGTCAAAGCCAGCCTCAGCTACATAGCAAGTTCCATGCCAAATTATGAGAGACCTTGCCTCAAATTTTAAAAAAGAAAAAGAAAAATACAAACATACTACCAAGAACTAGGAACACACTGGCTGAAAGGGTAAGGCCCTAAACTCAAGAAAGGAGAGAAAAGAATTATCAATGTATACACACACAAAAAAAAAATTTTTTTTTTTGTCCTTGCAGTGCTAGGAATCAAACCTGGGGGTCTGAGTATGCTAGGTAAATGCTCTACCACTGAGCTCATGTGCAGCCACCAGAATAATTTTAATTTTTATATTATTATATGCCCACACACAGTGGTAAAATGGTTGCAAAATATACCAAAATGTAACAGCAACTGCCTATAATGTGCTCTGCATTTCCAATATACATATAAATTCTAGGGGCTGGCTCAGTCAGTAAAGTGCTTGTCACAAGAACCCACCTAAAACAGCCAGGCATGGTGACACTTCCTTGTAATATCTGCACTGGGGAGGCTGAGACAGGTGACTCTCTGGAGCTCACTGAACAGTCTAGTTAAGTGAGTTCCAGATCAGTGACAGACCCTGTCCTCTACCTTTCCCCGTACCTTCCCTGCAAAGAAAACATAAGTGGACAACATATAAGGAACAACATGCAAGGTTGTCTGGCCTCCATACATACGTGTACACACACCAGCTCAAACACACATACATACAAAGACACAAGAAAATTCTATAACTTTTATTCTTTAGGGAGGTAAGAATTCTACTATTAACCATCCATACCCCATACCCCTTTTTCTGCAGTGCTGGGGAATAAACTCAAGGCCCTGAACATGTTAGGCAGGCATTCAACCACTGAGCTAAATCGCCAGCCCTTTTTTCTCCCTCAATCCTCAGTCTCCATCTCTACAATCTATGGGCATGTTCTTACATAAGCATAACACCATCATCATCTCCAGCAATATTACAATATCTTTCTAATTAATATTCATTGACATTTAATTCTTATAAGTATTCCTATAATTCCATACCTAGGAGGTGAGGCAGAAGGATCCTGAGTTCAAGTTCAGTTTGAGCTACACAGCCAGACCCTTTCAATGACTTTCGGGCTGACAAGATGGCTCATCAGGTAAGGGGGGGAGGGCTGTCTCTAAGCCAGACAACCTAAGTTCAATCCTCAGAACCCATAGGATGGAAAAAAAGAACCAAATCCTGAAAGTTGTCCTTGACCTCCACACTTGTACATACACTAAATAAAAATGCAATTAAGGTGGCTAGAGAGATGGTTCAGCAGTTAAGAGTACTAGTTGCTCTTGTGGAGGACCCAGGTTCAGTACCCAGCACCCACATGCCAGCTAACAACTATCCATAACTCAAGTTCCAGGGACGTGACACCCTCTTCTGGCCTCCATAGGTATTGAATGCATGTAGGGCACTTACATACATGTAGGCAAAACACTTGTATACATAAAATTAAAAATTAATTTAAATATCATTAAAAATGTTTTTTAAAAGACCTAAGATTGTTCTAAATTATGTGTATATGAGGTTGGGGGGCGGTGCACATGTAAGTGCTGGTGCCATTGGAGCCCAGAAGAGGGCATCAAATCCCCTGAAGCTGGAGTTACAGAAGGTTTGAGAGCTGCACAGTGCAGGTGCTGGGAACCAAACTAGGGTCCTCAGCAAGAGCAGTATGTGCTCTTAACTGTTGAGCCAGCTCTTCTGCCCCTTAAAAAGTCTTTTACACTTGCACCACTTGAATTAGGTTGCTTTACATAAAATATTTGTAATCTGGTGTCATCAACTATCAGCAGTTACAATAAACTTAACAGAGAAGCCAAACAATTCATTTATATATTATAAATTATATATAACTTTCCAGAGTGAAAATCAATCCAATGCATCTGCTATTCCTGCAATCGACAGCACTCTGTCTAGACATTGAGATCACCTACAAAAGGTGGCTGTACCTTGTCTCTTAATCTATGGAAGAACCTCACTTCCATTCATTCTCTAGTCATGATCTTATTTTTTTTATGGAACTTAACATTACCTATTCTGTTTATTTGATTTCCACTCAACAGAATGTCCACTATAAGAAGTTTCCTTCGTTACTGCAGACCAGTGACAGTACCTACAACATGAACCATTCAATAAATACTTACTGAATAAATCGTAATGTATCTCTACTTGAAGTGTAAGCTCTAGGAAGTGTTTTTAGACATTTGTAGCTTGTTCTTCATCTAACGGTAATTTCTGAATACCAAGAGAAACCTGGGCACACTATTAACAACAATCTGGGAAATAGAAGAAAAAATAGAGGGCAAGGTATTCAAACGTAATTCTGGACTTTGCTGAATAATTCCAAGTTTCTGAAAGAAAAGTAAGTTATTTAGGACTGTTTTAAAAATAATATCACAGGGCTGCTCAGCAGTTAAAAGCACTTGCTGTTCTTGCAGAGGACTCAGGTTTGGTTCCCAACATCAACTTGACAGGAAACAACTGTCCTTAACTCCAGTTCCAGAGGATTTGATGCCATCTTCTGGCCTTCACAAGCATTGTACAACACAGCTACACTTACATACATGCAAGCAAAACACTCACACATTAAAAAAGTTAGGAAAAGGAATTAAAAGTTTCATTTTTATCAACAGTGAGGTGGCTCATGCCAGTCATCCCAGCACTTAAGAGGGTAGAGGCAAGAGGATAAAAAATTCAATGTACTCCCTAGTTTTATAGCAAGTTCAAGAACAGCCTAGGATATATGAGACCCTGGTCTCAAAAACAAAACAATGGGAGCCAGGCCTGATGGCACGGGCCTTTAATCCCAGCACTTGGGAGGTAGAGGCTAGCAGATCTCTGTGAGCTCAAGGCTAGTGAGTTCCAGGCCAGCTGGGGCTACAGGGAGACCCTGTCTCAAAATGACCAAAGCAATGGGGCTAGAGAGATAGCTCAAACATGAAGAGCACTTGCTGTTCTTCTGAGGAACCAGGGTTCAATTCCCAGCACCCACATGGTGACTCTGTCACCCTCTTCAGGTCTTTCAGGGCACTACACACCTATCAGTATACATACCAACAATCAAAACACTTACAAATAAATTAATTTTAAAAAAAAACAAAAACATTTTCACCAGGCGTGGTGGCGCACACCTTTAATCCCAGCACTTGGGAGGCAGAGGCAGGTGGATCTCTGTGAGTTCAAAGGCAAGTTGGTCTACATAGTAAGTTCCAGGACAGCTGGGACTAAAGGGAGACCCTGTCTCAAAAAGACAAAATAATAATAATAATAATAATAATAATAATAATAATAATAATTTCTTGGGAGGCAGAGGCAGGTGGATCTCTGTGAGTTCAAAGGCAAGTTGGTCTACATAGTAAGTTCCAGGACAGCTGGGACTAAAGGGAGACCCTGTCTCAAAAAGACCAAAAAAATAAATAAGAATTTCATAGTAAGAACCTCCTCAAAACTATAAAAAATTGCTAAAGCAGGACACTTTGGCTCATGCCTGTAATCCTAGGACTTTAGAGGCTGAGGCAGGATTGTTGTGACTTACAGGCCAGCCTGGGCTATATATTAAGAACCAGGCCATAGCAAGACCCAATCCCAGGCAAAAAAACAAAGAAAACAAAAAAACCTTGAGTGATTTCTACAATGGACAGCACCAGGAACAAAAAGCATGGCTTTTATCATTGGCTCATGCATGTATGTAAAACTCCTTTATTTGCATATATGCATCAAGAAGGAATTCATACTCTCAATATAATATTTCTTTCTGGAGATTTGATCCTGGATGAATCCAACAGTGAATACCAAACTAAAAGTAGAATTCATTAAATCTGGGACCCATACTCCACTCCCCCCAAAAAATAGGCACCTAGAATAAACACCATTTATCTACCTTATATTCATTACACCAGTTGAGAAAGGTATAAGCCCAAGCCCAGATCTAGCATATAACAGCCAAGTTACACCTAAAATCCAGATCGCCTTTCTCTAGTCCTACACTCTTCTTCTAAGAAAATGTCACTCACAGAACATTAACGTCAAGTTCCGGCAAATTTTAATTACTATTATTTTTTGAACTGTCATATTTCCTGCTACTGAAGTTCCAGTCAATGAGGGAGGGGGGAGTCAAAGCAGGAGCACATATGCCATAACTAAAGATTAATACTAAAGCCCTTTCTTAACATGACATAAATAAAAGAAACATTAACACTCTAAATGGTTTGATTCAGTAAGTTTTCTGGTCTACATTTTCAACTTGAAAGAAAAATATGTTCTTAGAAGCACTGCTAAATGACTACTCCTTTGCTTTACACAAGTAAACTGTTGTTCCCTAACTATAAACATCAGCATAACTATGTCTCCATTACATATAAATAAGGAGTACCAGGGCTGGAGAGATGGCTCAGCAGTTAAGAATACTGGCTGTTCTTGCAGAAGACCCAGGTTCGAATGCCAGCACCCACATGGCAGCTAACGACTATCCATAACTCTAGTTCCAGGGGATCCAACAGCCTCTTCTGTCCTCCACCGGCATTGCATGACACAGGTGCACTTATCTACATGTAGGCAATATGCACATACACATAAAACATAACAATAAATACATATTTTTAAAAATAAAAGTAAAAATAAATAAATATGGAGTACCGAAGTGAAGCTTGCCAAGGTCTAACTTCTGCTACAATATATTTTCATTAAAATGAAAAATGTTTTTAATTATACTTTTCTTCAAATGCAAACTCTAAGTCCAAGTACAATGGCAGGAGCCTGTAGTCCCAGCTACTCAGGAGGCTGAGGAAGGAGGATCCCTTGAGTCTAGGAGTTAGAGGCTGTTTCTAAAGATCTAAGACACAAGTGACCAACAGACACCCATAGGAAAAGTGAAAGAAGAAAACCACACACATAAGACAACAATCCTGGGGCTGGAGTGATGGCTCTGCAGTTAAGAACACTGGCTGTTCTTGCACAAGACCCAGGTTCGAATCTCAGCACCCACATGGCAGCTAACAACTGTCTGTAACTCCAGTTCCAGGGGATCCGACAGCCTCTTCTGACTTCCAAGGGCATTGCACAAGACAAGTGCACTTACCTACATGTAGGCAATACACAAATACACATAAAATAAAAATAATAAATAAAATATTTTTTTAAAAAGACAACAATCCTGACAAGCCTCGTCTTGTTAATTTTTCCTATATTATTATCAAGTCCAATTCATGAATATCTCATTTATTCAAATACTAAGAATCTTTAGGTGGAAAGCAAGCAGGAGACAATAAAATTTGTCCAAGGTTAAAAGGTCAGAGAGTATATTTAAAGCTTAAAAATAATTTAAGCCGGGCGTGGTGGTGCACACCTTTAACCCCAGCACCCGGGAGGCAGAGCCAGGCGATCTCCGTGAGCTAAAGGCCAGCCTGGTCTACATAGTGAGTTCCAAGACAGCTGGGGCTACAGGGAGACCCTGTCTCAAAAAGACCAAAACAACAACAACAACAACAACAAAAATTTAAGCTTCTCTTCAGAGTTGAAATGCTTCCTCCTTATGTGTTACAAATGTAACCAAAGACTACCCTTTAAAATGAAAACTGTTTCTAGTAATATGAACATTTTCACTAAACGAAAAAAACTGTAGCAGGTCGAGTTCAGCTCCCAGCACCCTCCTAGGGAGACTGGAAACTGCCTGTAACTCCAGCTGCAGGGAACCCAACACTGTCTTCTGGTCTCTGCAGGCCACCTATACTCACATGCACATACCCACACAGAAGACACACACAAATACTCCTAATTTTTTTTTAAAGTGTAATGTAGATGACTACCCTAATAAAGCTAAGTAAAATCAAGATTATGGAAAGAACTATGCAATCTCAAAATCACACCATAGCTTTTACAAACACATAAATGGGAAAGCAAAGGGAACTGCCTCGGCTCATCTTTCTCCCCACTCTGTTCTGTTTGGTTAACGAGGTTCCTAAAACAGGTAAATTAAAGGGCTGCTCTTGCAGAGAACCCAGGCTCGGTTCCCAACACCCACATGTCGACTAATAACCATCTTTAACTTTTGGTCCAGGGGATCCAATGGCTTCTTCTGGCCTCCACGGGTATTGCACTACACACGTACACGTACATGCATGCAGGCAAAACAAATAAAAATAAATAAAAAGAAAATTCAAGATAAAAGGGCAAATGAAATAAAGTTTGGATCAAGTCAGGTCCAACGGCTATAAGAACTCACAATCAAGTCTGTCAGCCGACACGCTCGCTGCTACTGACCAGAGTTCTAAATTCATTCCGCACATCAATCAGGAACTGGAAAGCTTCCAACACCACAATGGAGTCACCCCACACTACAGACACGAACAAATTAAACGATGTCCTATACTTCCTGCTATTTGTTTTCACCGTTGAAACTTAACACTTGTGCCCAGGCAGACCCGTGAAGCTCTTACAACCTAGGACGCGGTGACAGACCTGTTTCCCCTTCGTCCGCACGCCGCTGACTCCGATCACATCCGAGCAGCCCAACGACAAAAGCAGCTGCTTCCCCACTGACTAGGAAGCCAGCTCCTCGCAGGAGCCGGCGTGGCGACTCCCACCACTGGCGGCCACGGCCGCAGCCCGATTCCCTGCCTTCCTCCTCCATTGTCAGTCCCCGCCTCGGTCCTCAACCCCCATCCCTACGGGAAGGGGAGGCGGGGAGCCCTCCCCTCACCCACACTCCCTCACCGGAGGCGGTGGGTGTGTCAGCAGGGCGGACGCCCGCCCCGACACAATGGGACCGCCCGACCGGCCCGGGAGCCGCAGTCATCCCCCTGCCGCCGACCCCGCCGCCGCGGCCCTTCCTCTTTCTCCCCACAGGCCGGCCCCTCCCCCGTTGCGCACGCGCGGCCGCGGCCGCTCCCCTCCCCCCGGCGCCCTTACCTTAACCATTAGCCACCCCGCGAACAGGGTCCGGGGATCGCTGACCCGCGAAGGCGGCGAGCAGGGGGGTTTTCCCGGAGAGGCGGAGGCGGAGGCGGAGCGCGCCCCGAGCCCGGCCCGGTGGCTCTCCTCAGAAGCGGCGTCTGTCACCGCCGCCACCGTGCGTGCGGCAGCGCCCGGCCTTGGCCCGCCTCTCCCGACCGGACTCCGAGCGCCTGGTCGAGGCCCACACACGGGTGCCCGCGCTCCCGAACGGCCGGCGTCTCTACCCTGCGCAGCCCCGGCGCGCCGCCACCTTCACCATCGCCGCCGCCGCCGCCGATCTCCCGGCCCTGCAGCCGCCGCCGCCGCCGCCGCCGCCGCAGCCTGACCAAGCCCTCCCCTACTGCGCGAGCGCGACACTTGGGGCCTTTTACGACAGTTCGCAAAGCGAGCGCTCCGGAGCCCTCACGCCTTCCTTAACATCTGGGTCCTGCGCGTGCTCAGATTCTTCCTGCTGGATGTCCCGCCCCCTGGCCGGGGGCCCTCCCCCTTTGTACTCGCTTTACGGGTCTGTTGGACAAGTCCGGCGACGGTAAAAGTAAACTCATTTCTTCATTTTCTTTGTTACTTACGCGTTCAACGATACTTAGACATGATTCCGGTTACATCTTGGTTAGTTTTTCGCTAAAAAGTACAACTACAGAATTATTGTCTACACTTAACGATACTCAAAACAAAAACACGGTTTAGTGTCTTTCACAACAAATGCTACCCGAATTAGTCGCGCTATTGACGTAAAGATCAAACCTCACTGTTCAGGTGAATTGTTTCCAGAATCGGGTCAAACGTGTTATTAGATAACCTGGGAACTCTGGCTATACAATCGCAGAAGTCTTTTTACTTCGTTACGGGACGTCGCAAATACTTCATTGTGTGCCTTATGAAGCTGTAAGGACGGAGCCTGGGCTCTGGAGTCAATCAGTAGACTTCCGGTCAAAAGCCGGTGATGCCGCCTAAGAGCTTTCTGATTTATTACACCTTTGTAAATCTCAATTTCCTCTTTTATAAACCAGGATAGCATTATATGCTTCAAGCGGATTTGTGAAGTGAAATAAGATGATTTATATAAAGTTCCAAATATTACTTATAATTAAATGCTCAACAAGCATTAATTCGCTCCTTTTGCGCCAGTTCATTTTTCTTAATCGTATTCACCCATGTTCTCCATATTATTCAGTAAAGGTACTTTTAAATTATAAACAAAGGGAAAATGGAAGAGCATTGAGTCAAATTCCCAGTTTTCCTAATTGCCTCGCTCTAAATGTAGAATTCCACCTGGATTGTCGACACCCACGATTTCATTATTGACTCGTGACACTGTATCCTATATTTCCAGCCCTCTCCTTTTTTTTTCTAAAGCTTTGACCTGCGTTCTTCAATAAGGTAGAGGCACTAGCCACATTCGGTTCTTGAACACTTGAAATGTAGCTAATAAGAATTGACAAGTGCTTTAAGTGAAAAACAGACATCAGCTTTCAAAAATACAGTACAAAAATGGGAAATCTCAATATTTTTTACTCTTGATTTTATGTTGAAATATTTCCAATTTGGGGATTAAATTAATGGATCTTAAGACGATCTTTAGTGTCTTTCACAACAAATGATACCCAAATCATATGTACTATTGATGTAAAGATCATGACACCTCGCTCTTCAGGTGAATTTTTTCTGAAGTCAGATCAAATGTGGTATTAAATAGACTGGGAACTCTGGCTGGGACACTGCAAGTACTAATTCACAGAAATCTGAACATGCCAAAATACAGATGGGATGATTCTTCCCACCACGCCTGAGACCGCTTAATAACATCTGGAGCTTCTTCAGTTGTCCTAACTCAGGGAGGATGAGCATCTATTAGGCAGAGGTCAAGGATGCTGCTGCTAAACACTCTAAATGCACAGGATAGACCACCACAACAAAGAATGCATTATCCCCAAACTGTTTCTTCTTTTGTTTGCTTGTTTTCTTTTTGTGGTGCTTAGGGTCAAACTCAGAGCCTCATGCATGCTATCACAGAACCACAACCCCAGCCCTGGCCCAAAGTGTTATCAAAGTTGAGAAACCCTGGGTTAAATAAAACATATTGTTAAAATTTATTTCACCTGTTTAAAAAAAAACATTTAGTATCACTACCAGATAATTAAAAGGTGGTCATAGATATCTTTAGCATATTGTATCTGCTCCCCAGACATCCCATCCTTTCCTGTCTCTGTCAATAGCAGTATCAAGTTATCCAAACTAGAAACCTCAAAGTCATCTTTGCTATTATTTCTTTCTTCTTGCCTACCTCTAATTAAATAATAAACCCATCCAATTCTGCCTCTGAGATATTCCTCTGCATATTCTCCACCTGTCTGAGCTTTTGGTGTTTGGGGGTTTAATAAATGTTTAATCAAGTATTTGCTATTTGCTAGGCATTGTGCTGGACACTGCACGTACTAAATACACATCCTACGGGCAGTGTTTTCATAGGGTCCAGGAAGTTAATCTATCCTTTAAACTCAGTGTGGAAGGGCTAAGATGGCATGACAGTGCTGACAGAACATGAAAACAGAACACCTCAGAGAAACCTAGAGGAGGTAAGGCTTAAACTGGTCAACATGAGGAAAGTCAGCTAAATGAAACAGAGACGGCACCTGGGGAGAAAGCTCCGCACGTGTTAAGATACAGAATCTTATACATGAGGCAAATTTCCTACTAGGGGTAAGCAAAAGACAAGGGGAGAAGAGGAGAGAGAAATGGATCAAAGGTTTTGATAGGTTTTGTTTTGTTTTGTGTTTTGCTTAGACTAAGAGAAGTTTTAACTACTTTCTCCTTAAAATTATAGCAAGCCACCAGGCATGGTGGCACACACCTTTAATCCCAGCACTTGGAAGGCAGAGGCAGGTGGATCTTTGTGAGTTCAAGGCCAGCCTGGTCTACCTAGTGAGTTCCAGGACAGCTGGGGCTACAGGGAGACCCTGTCTCAAAAAGACAAAAAATAAATAAATAAATAAATAAATAAAATTATAGCAAGCCATTAAAGAAAATGAATGTGAGCAATGATAATGAGACGACTATTAGACACAATTATAGAAGCAAAGTAGAGGGTTGGCTGGGAAGGAGACAAGAGTTGGGGTAGAAAACCAGCTGGGATGACAATTGACTATGAGGATGGTAGAAATGAGAATGAGAAGACAGATGTGAAAGATAAGGAAGGGGTGGCTAATGGTATATAGGGTTAAGGAGCAGGAGAAGCTCGGAGTCTTTCATGTGTATGGTGGCAAGGTAAGTCGTTGAATGGTCTTGCCATTCAAGAGTCACAGGGCCAGGCATGGTAGTGCACACCTTTAATCCCAGCACTCCAGAGGCAGAGGCAGACAGATCTCTGTGAGATTGAGGAGGCTAGCTTGGTCTACATAGTGAGTACCAGGCCAGTTGGGGCTACAGAGAAACCTTGTCTATAAATAAATAAGAGAGAGGTTTACAAAACTCAACTTCTTGGGTTTAGGACATTTTTAAATATTTATTGGGGCTGGAGAGATGGTTCAGCAGTTAAGAACACTGGTTGTTCTTGCAGAAGACCCGGGTTTGAATCCCAGCACCCACATGACAGCTAAGAATGTCTGTAACTCCAGTCCCAGGGGATCCAACAGCCTCTTCTGACTTCTGAGGGCATTGCATGACACGGGTGCACTTACCTACATGCAGGCAACACGTGCATACACATAAAATAAAAAAATATTTTATTATTTTTATTTAATGTGTATGCGTGTAATGCCTGCATGTATATAGGTGCATCTGTGTTGTGCAATGTCCAAGGAAGTCAGAAGAGGGCATCTGATCCCCTGGAACTGGAGTTACAGATGGTTGTTAGTCACCACGTGGGTGTTGGGAATCAAACCCTGATCCTCTACAAGAGCAGCCAGTGCTTTTAATTGTAAGCTATCTCTCCAGCCCAGGTTTAGGACTTTTGATTGGAGATATACCTTGTCTTTTCTGGACAAGTAGAGTTTGAAGTGTGTAATATTTGCCCAAAGTGATGATTCCAGTAAGCTGTTGGATGTATAAGTCTAGCAGTCAGAAGACCACTGGGCTAATGATAGAGGTTTGGACTCATTAACTTACATGTGATAGCTGAAGCAATAATATTAGTGAAGTTAACCGCAGAACAAGATAAAGGAAACAGAAACCTGGGATGTCTGCCATTTTGAGTTGAAGAATGGAAAGGAATTCCAAAAGGAACTGGATGTGTTGGGACAAAAAGAAAGAAAATACAAATAAAACCCAAGATATATAGGAAGTCAAGGGGGAAGAGTTTCAACAATGAAGTATGTGATTAAGGATTCATAAAAGGCCTGTTTGGCAACAAGGAGATCTATAAACACATCTGGCTTAGTGGATTATCTTGTATATTTTGGAACAGAACTCTCAGTTTAGGGTGACCTTGACACTTGGGGATTATGTGACAAAATCTGGAGATAGTTTTGGTTCTCACAACTGGAAAAATGCTACAAATAGCTGAAAAGATGTGCTAAGCATCCTACAATGCACAGGACAGTGCCCACAATGAAGAATTATCTGGACCAACATGTCACTCTCTCAGGTGAGAGGTCGTAGTGTAGAAAGTAGTAAACACTAGCTACACAAGAACTGGTACCATTTCATGAAACTAGTAGTTAATGAAAAAGAGAAACCGTTATAACAGGACTTGAAGTCAAAAGGGGGTAATGCTTTGAATTCTTTTGCTACATTGAAGGGGAAAGAGCCAGTAGAAAAATAAAAAGATAATGGGCTAAATGATGCGCTCTAGTGGACAATCAGGCTCAGATGGAAAAAATTAGTCAGTCCACGGAAACAGGTGAGGAGTGAGTGATTGTACAAATGGAATTAGGTCTGTTAGCTTGCAGGGACAAATCAAGTCTGCTCATTGGATAACCTTGATTTTTCCATGAAACACAAGGAAGGGCTACTTACCAAGAGGTTTGGAATCAGCTGGGTAAATAGTGGTTACACAGCAGAATTAAAAACATGAGACTAGCCTCTGATGTGGGGAGAACAACAAACCGAAGCAGGAATCTCAGAGCTGAAAGGCCTGAGACGGAAAGGACAGGTGCTGCGGGTTGTATCTACGGAAAAATGGGAGCTTAGAGGACGAGAGATAGCTCCAGTGGAATTAATGCAAAATCCCCTCTCCTGATTTCCTGCTTCTGTTTTCCACCACCATCACATATCACCTTCAGTTCTACCTTAAATAACTGTCCAAGTATAGCAGAAACTAATCAAGACAACAAATTGCTTAAGATTCTTCAGTGACCCTCCATAATCATAAATTCTTGGCGTACTAAATAAAGCCAATAAAATCCAGGTTCTCCAATGCCTTTTCACTCCAGGGCTTCGCCCCAGTCTGTCCCTGCCCCGCCCCCTACCCTGGCTCCACCCCCGGCTCCTCCACTAGCCCGCCCCCCTCCACCTCCGCACCTCTGGCCCCACCCTCTTCTTAGGTTTCAGAGGCCTCAAACTTCTTGTAACTTTTTTTTGAAAACAAAATGAAATAAAATGTACATTGTAGCATTCCAATACCAACTTTGAGTTTGTTCCCAGAAGTTAAAAAACCTAATCGCATCTGCACATCCTTCTTGCCTGTTCTAGTGGAAGGAGCACCGTTTCTCCTACGTAAGGCTAGTTCTTCCCTCTGATCTTTGAATGTCATTTCATCTGCCTCCATAGGAATTCCTCTCCGGTGACATCCCTTAGCTCCCATTCGTTTTCGCAGCTCTCTTTTTCTTCCTTCCTTCCTTCCTTTTCCTTTCCTCCTTTTCTTCCTTTCCTCCCTTCCTCCCTTCCTTTCTTTCTTCCTTTCCTTTTTTGATCTTTTTTTTTTTTTTTGTCTTTTTGATACAGGGTTTCCCTGTAGCCGCTGGCCTGGAATTCACTATGTAGACCAAGCTGGCCTCCATTTCAGAGATTCACCTGCCTCTGCCTCCCAAGTGCTGGGTCTGAAGGTCACCATGCCAGGTCGCAGCTTTTTCTACTGGCTCTTTCCCTTCAACATACTAAGAGAACTAGAGCCTTGCTCTTTCCTAACCACATCTGCAGGACGTATGTCTTCATTTCCCATCAGTCCTATCTTGGTCTGGAAACTACCTTTGTTCCCCCTCACATTCCTACCCATGCAGTCTTCAAGGTTTTCCTCCCCAAAACCCTTCCTTCTCTGAACACCCTTGAAACAATCACTCCTTTTGTAATCTCTTCCATTTATGGTTATACTTAATTATTTATGTACACACATCTAAAACACTAAGCTTGAAGAAAATATCTCTCTTCAGCAGAAAAACAGCATTTAATACATATCAAACTGTACTGAGGGAGGAACTTATGATTCTGGTGTCAGTTTTACCACTAAAACCCACAAATCTGTAATTTTCACAAAAATCACTTGAAAATCTGACAGCTATATTCACTGGAAGGATCAGAGTCTCTCTCTCTCTCTCTCTCTCTCTCTCTCTCTCACACACACACACACACACACACACACACACACAGACACACACACACACACACACACACACACACACACACACACACACAACCAGACCAAATCTGCTGTCTTCAAACTGCAGCAAATAAGTTTATTGCATTGGCCTGAGCACATGGGCCAGCAAGCCGTGTCTAACTTTCTGCCAGGCAGGATTTCAGGAGTTTGATCTAAACAGGGAAATACTGAATGGCTCAGTTAGTGGGTCTCTTGCTGATGAACCTGATGACCTACCTGAGCTGGATTCCTGGAGTCCACATGGAGGGAGAGGACAACTTCCAAGGGTTGTTCTCTGACTTCCATATGTATACGCACATGCACACACATGTGTATGTATACACACAGAATAAATGCAAAAATAATAAAAATTTAAAATGTTAAATTATAAAAAGTAAACATGAAAATACTGAGGTGAATCAATGAGTCACTTGGAATAAAAGAAAAAAAAGTTTCTACAAGTTACCAAAATCGGAAGGAAAAATACTGTGGTACCCACTATCCACTGCATATTTTTACATGTATAAACTTCATGATAGAAAGTAACCAAAGATGTGGTCAGATTTGTAAAGAAATAAAGAAAATAAAGCAAAATTTAGAGATTCAAGGAAATGAGATAAGGAGACGTTGGGAACTTGTCAAAAGTATTTACTGAACAGTTTTCTCCTGAGAGGTGTTTTGGGTAGAATGAAAAGGATCTCAGAAATGCATTTCTCAAACACTTGGTTATTCACAATGTCTTATTTCTTTGAATGCACTGAAAATAGCATGATCCAGATCCCACAACTACATATTCACTTCAAGCAGTGCATCTCCTCATTTAAAGAAAAAAAATTGTGTGTGTGTGTGTGTGTGTGTATGCGTACACATGGATGTGTATGAGAGTGCATAGTTATGTAGCTCGTGCAGGTGCATGTGTGTGTTCAGGTGCTGATGGAGGCTAGGTATTAACCTTGGAGGTCATTCCACCTTGAATGAGCTATCCACCTTGATTGTTGAGATGGGGTCTCTCACTGAACCTGGAGCTTACTGGTTAGGCTAGGCTGGCAGTCTTAGGATCTTCCTGTCTTTACCTCCCTAGCACTGGGATTACAAGCTTGAGTCCCAACACCTGGCTTTCTACATAGGTTGGGGGGGTGGAACTTAAGGTCTCAATTGCTTACATGGCAAACACTTTTTGACTGAGCTCTCTACCAAGGCTCTAAAATTTTGTTCATATAGAAATGTGATTTTGGGTTACATGATTGCAAACACAGACTGTGTTTATTTTATGTAGTACTATATGAGCCTTCTTGTATAATACAAAGACAGAGATAAAGACAGTCAATAGATACAACCTTCATTTTCTTCTACTAAACTGCTTTAAAATTAATGATCATATATTTTGAAAATTTGAGTTATTTGATATAATGATAACCTCAAAAGAGAATTTTGTAAATATTTACCAACCTGCAGGTTTCTCTAATTTCATTGACTATGACCTTCAAAATATATTTGAATTACCAGTAACTAGTGTTACTAGCTTTTCAGTGTCTGAAAAGACTACAACATCAATTATGGTCTAATAAGGTGATACAGAATACCTTGAGTTTAAGTTGGACATGGTGGCTCATACTGGTAATCCCAGGAATCAAGAGGTAGAGGCGGGAGGATCCTGAGTTCAAGGCCAGTTCTGGACTGTATAGTGAGGCCCAATCTCAAAACCAGCAGCCCAAACCTCCCTACCCTCAAACAAAAAAATATGCCTGGAATTTTGAAAATAGGCATTTGAAAGTTCATGCATCTTCAAACATTTCTGGTTATGAGGCCAAATGCTGGGCATATTTGAGGCCATCTTGTTCTATGAAAGTATTTTAAAAGAAAATTGTAGATAGGTGAAAGAGAAAGCCAGCATCCATCATTGGCGAGAAACAGCCAGAACCACAGCTGGTGAATCGCAACTGATGGGAAATAAGTTTCAGAAGTTTTGTTTATCCAGTTAATCGTAGGCTTACCACTAAACTTTTACATCAGGTTGCTTTAACTCTTTTCGGAATGTTTTTGCAATGCTGTTTTGAAATCCCTAATTTCTCAAGTGCCACCTCTGTTAACAGTAAGAAAAAAAATGAATACTGCAATAGGATGCTGGATAACTGGCAAAGTCTCTTAGAGTGACAACTTTTCATGTTTCATTTGAAACCCAGTAAGATTGATGTGAACCTTATAACTGTGATTTACATACTGGTTAATTTCCTGCAAATTCAGAACAGGAAGTAAAGATACTTCTATGTATTTGTTTGCTAATATTTATAGATCATGTAAAGTTTTCCAAAATCATTAAGAATTTCACTAAAGTGCCTTAGCATAAAGTATATCTTGACATGATTTGTATGTGCTTTGTTTAGTGATTATCTAGTATGTGTAAAGGACTTTAAAAGACTAATATCTGTAACAGGTATGGTGGCACATGCCTTTAGTCCCAGCACTTAGGAGGCAGAGGCAGGTGGATCTCTGTAAGATCAAGACTGGCCTTGTCTATATAGTGAATTCTGGGCAAGCTGGAGATACAGGGAAACCCTGTATCAAAACATAACAAAACAAACAGACAAACCCTGATGTCTGAGGACTATTCAGAAATAAAGCTATAAAAGGAGAAAGAAGAGAATGAAATGTTATGCCTGTGTACTAAACGCAGATTTATTTATTATTTAAAGTTTTATTTTTAATTGTGTGTTTATATACATGTGTGTAGGTGCTCATGGAGGCCAGAGGTGTCTGATCCCCTGGAGCTGGATTTACAGCCAGTTGTGAGTCATCAACATGGGTGCTGGAACCAAACTTGGCTCCTCTAGAAGAACAGTACATGCTCTTAACCTCTGAACCATCCCTCCAGCCTCCTAAAAAGGGACTTATAAAGTATTAACAGCTTGACTCTGAATGCTTTGAGTTCTCAGTGCTGCATGTAGCATTGTTGAGGTGCTGGGGTCAGACACAGGATCTTAGTGCAGGCTTGGGAAGTGTTCTACCAGGAAACTATATGACCAGACCTGTCTAGCTTCTGATAGAGCATAAGTCACCGTTATGCTAATGTTTTAGAAACTTGAAAATACCTAGATTTTGAATTGATTTAATTAACTCAAGATTTTAGCTGACTTTTAGTCAATTGGTTAATGTTGACAATGACTAAACTCCTAAGTACTATTTATTTTAATTACACAAGCAAGTAAAACTCAGAGCCCTTCTAATACAGGATTGTGTTAAACTAGGAAATAGTGCCACCTACTGAAACAAAACTGTTTATGTATTTCAACACTGAGTTCACTTCAGAGAACATGTGAAAGCTCTAAGATATTTTTCTTCCCCAAAATGTATACTTTTTAAAAGTTTTATTAGAAAATTAGAAAATTTATAACAAAATCAAAAGTAGTTATTGTGAACAATAATGATATTATCTCATTCAGTGTATTCATCAAATCAGTGGCCGGTCCTGTCCAGTTCCCACTGCACTATTGCTATATGGAATCAAAATGTGTGCCCCAAAAGGACAACACTTACTGGACTTTTATGGCATAGAATAATGCTTCCTGTTACTTCAATATGCAGAAAATTGAATATATCCATTGACCATGGTGGGCGGAGTACATTTAAGGGCCTGTGAGATGGCTCAGCAGGCAAAGGTACTTATTGCCAAAATTGACAACTTGAGGTCAATCTGCAGAACTCACAGGGTGAAAGGAGAGAACCAATTCCTGCAAATTATCTTCTGACCTCCCTCCACATGCATGCTTCACACACACACACAAACACACACACACACACACACACACACACACACACACAGACACCACTCTAAATTTTTGGAAAATGTACATTTAAAAGGACTTTCACATAGCTGGGTATCCCATGTTTTTAATCCCAGTGCTTGGGAGGCAGAGGTAGGTGGATCACTGTGAGTTTGAGGCCAGCCTGATCTACATAGTGAGCCCTAGACCAGCTAGGGCTACAGGGAGATCCTATCTCAAAAAGACCAAATAATAAATAATAAATAAATACATAAATACATAAGGACCTTCACACAATAAATAATTGTTTATTTAACTAAATTTTCCCTTCCAACAAAGATAAAAGATTGTCTATATATGTTGTCATCCCTAACATTACCCTAACAATTGGCAAAGGAATTGAAAAGGTACAAGCCCAACAGTTGCTGATCATGTCATCAGCAAGTCAGTTATTCCATCAAATATCTGGAAGACAGAAATCAGGGAGCCAATGACTGCTGTAGTGCTATGAAAAAGGCAACACCATAAACTCCTGCCAGAGGGGGTGGGAAGATGTGCCTCTCAGAATTCAAGAGAGCCAAGGACAAAAGTACGAGGCATAAATGGTAGAGGAAGAAATCAATTGTAATCTGTATGTGTCAAAGGACAGACCTTTGCACCTGTCTTCTCACCACACACAAAGAATGGGGCAGGGAGTTGGCCTTTAAGTACCGGCTAGGAACCTTCGGGAGAGCAGAGAGGAGAAACACACTAAACTAGTAGCTGGGAACTAGGGCAGCTGGTGCAACAAACTGTGATAAACGCTTCACTTTCTAATACAGAGAGGCCCCACCTGCCACACCTGCCTGGCAGTAGCTGGCACCCATTTGTGCAGACTTCACATTCAGTTTTTAAGCTACAACATTTGTAAATATTTATTGACAGCCAAGAAATGCCAGGTATATGAGAAGCTTGTAACATGAAAGAGACAAAGATAAATATTGTTAAATGACTGCAGAGGGTGGAGGTAATTCAACAAATAAGAGGAAAATATTTTAAACATAATATGTTCCAAAATTAAAAATGGCACTGCAATCTTACAGCAAGGAAAGGGTGTCATGAAGGAATTGAGGAAAAATGCTTAGAAGTTGAAATTTTGATTTCTGAAATTAAAATTCAATAGAAGGGAGCTAGAGAGATGGTTCAGGAGTTAAGAGCACATACTGCTCTTCCAGAGGACCTAAGTTCAGTTCCCAGCATCCATATCAGGCAGCTCACAACTGCCTGTAACTCCAGCTCCAGGGGATCTGACACCTATGACCTCCTCAGGCACCTGCACATGCATACACATACCCCACATAATTAAAAATTAAATATTTTAAAATGTTAATAGAAGAACCGAAAGACAAAACAAGGAAATCTTCCCAGATTTAAGGAAAAAAAAAAAGAAATGAGCATGAAAGAAAAGGTAACGTTTACATATGGAAAGTTTAAGCCTAGAGGTGAAATATCTAATAGGAAAAATAAAGAAGAAGAAATTATGAAGCAAATGTAAATTCCCAGATCTACAGAAGAATTTAAAATTGCAACCCAACTTATTTAGATGTTGAGTGACCTTTTACCCACTATGAATAATGCACTATAAGCATTTGTGTACAGGTGTCTGTTTGAATTCCTGCATTCAGTCCTTGGGGGTATATGCAGTGGAGGGAGATTTGCTAGGCCAAAGGGTTATTCTGGGATGAGCTTTCTGAGAAACCACTAAACAGTATTCCACAGCAACTACCCAACTTTACATTCCAATCAGCAACATTAAGAGAGCTCCAATTTCTCCACAGCCTCACCAACACTTGTTATTGTCCTTTTTGCAAGATCTCACTATCTTGCAAATAATTTTTTGGGCTGGCCTTCATCATGTGGGCTCAAAGGTTTCTGCTGCCTAGGCCTCCAAAGTAACTGGGTTCACAGGCACAAACTCAGGCCCAGCTTTTTTTTAAGAAAAAAAAAAAGTAGTTATGCAAGGGGGGGTGACACACCTTTGTGGCATATTACTGATTCATTCTTTTAGATTGACTATCTTGGAAATTATCACAATTGTTTTTATCAAAACATAATGTTGTTACTTTTAGATTTCCTGATAAGAATTTATAAATGGCTCAACAGCATTTCCCACACACACACTGGCTGCTACCCCCAGTTTTACCATGTGTTGAAATTCTATAATATTTAAATCTCACAGGGCTACTGATTTGCATATACAACCCTATTTTCATAATCAATATGATTTAAGTTTGTGCTCATAATTCCTTTTTTAGTTTTTTAAAATAATTTTTAATTGAATTGCTGTGTATTTCATACACAAAATCATCCTTACACCCCCTTCCCCTTCCCCTTTGGCACCTCCCATAGCCCCCACTGGAGTTCATACATTTTGTCATTTGTGTTAAGGCCTATTACGTAAAGTTAGTGTCCCAAGATATCCCTCAGTGCAAGTTCATCCTATTTGAGTTTTGGTTTTTGGGGTTTTTTTTTTAATGTGTACACATGTATTGCCTGCTTGTAGGTAAGTGCACCCGTGATGTGCAATGCCTGTGGAGGTCAGAAGAGGCTGTCAGATCCCCTGGTCCTGAAATTACAGTTGTTAGCTGCCATGTGAGTGCTAGGATTCGAACCCAGGTCTTCTGCAAGAACAGTCAGCATTCTTAACTGCTGAGCCATCTCTCCAGCCCTCCTTTTTTAGTTTTTTAAGTTTTTTTTTTTTTTTTTTATTGTCTTTTTGAGACAGGGTCTCCTTGTAGCCCCAGCTGTCCTGGAACTCGCTATGTAGACCAGGCTGGCCTTGAACTCACAAAGATCCGCCTGCCTCTGCCTCCTGAGTGCTGGGATTAAAGGCGTGTGCCAACACACCCAGCTTAAGGTTTATTTTTATGGGACTGGAGAGATGGCTCAGCAGTTAAGAAAGCTGGTTGTTCTCGCAGAAGACCCGGGTTTGAATCCCAGCACCCACATGGCAGCTAACAACTGTCCGTAACGCCATTCAGAGGGGAACCCACAGCCTCTTCTGACCTCCATGGACATTGAATGACATGTGTGCACTTACCAACATGCAGGCAGTACAGGAATACACATAAAATAAAAATAATAACTTTTTTTAAGATTTATTTTTAATTATGTGTATATGTGTATGTCTGTATGTGTGTACATGCATGTGAGTGCAGGTGCCCATAAAAGCCAGAAATATCAGATTCTCCAGGAACTGGAGTTACAGGCAGTTGTGAGCCACCCAACATGGTTGCTGGGAAATGAACTTAGGGCCTCTAGAAGAGCAGTGCCTGCTCTTAACCACTGAGCCATCTCTCCACACCTGGAAGGCAGAGACAGGTGGAGCTCTCTAAATTTGAGACCAGCCTGGTCTAGAATGAGTTCCAGCCTGGGCTATAAGATAGTGTTAGGGTCCGAGAGTTGGGAATAATTCCCACAGATATGAAGGAAAAAATGCATTAAAAATTTTATTCAGAAATTTAAAGTATAAAGTAACCAAATTAGCGGCTAACCTGGCACGGACTCCACAAGCCAAAGATGGCATCTGGCCCCGAACAATAGCAGGCAGGGGGTTTTATTGAAAAACTTCACACAAACCCGCACGCACTCCAAGCATCTTTTAAAATAATTGAATGGCCCCATATCCTGAGTACAGGGAAGTTTTGATTGGTAGGGGCTGTCTTCAGGGTGTTGGAATGTGCTGACTGATATCTTTAGGGCCAGAAGTTTTTGTTCATACCTTATAATGTTGTACCTCATCCACTGGACCCCAAAAAGACCACCGAGGACCCAACACACCAAAATGCAAAAGCAAAGGTTATCCGTGCTGAGAGCCCAGAGTAAGGGAAGGAGGAGCTTTTTATAAGTTTTAGACAAAGGGAGGAGGGGGATACCAAAGTTACATTTTGGTTGGTCCAAGGAGCCCGCACGTGCCAACATAGTTTTAAACTGGTTGTACAGGATGTAGCCCTGGAGGTTCCTTATTGGTGGGTGCTATTCTCAAGGTTATGGAACGTGCTGACTGTTATCTGTGGGGCCAGGAGTCTCTGTTTTTACCTTATAGGGTGGTTTCATGCCTGGGCTTGCTTAATCTTATAGTTTCCTGAAGCGGGGGGTAGTAGGTGGGGGTCAGGACATGTCAGGGCATGTCTAGGCATGCCTAAAGCAGCAACCAAGCATTTTACAGAATCTAAAAGAGCAATTAGTGGGGTCTGGAGGGATTGGGGGGTAGCGGGTGAATGAAGAGGGTCTCAGGGTCCTACATTCCCCCCTTGTCTTGTAACTGGGGAACCCAATCATGGGTTCTGGTCGGCCAACTCACAGGTATCTGGGGGAGATCGTGCTAAGGGGCATATGGGGATATATGTTACTTGCAGGAAAGGTGCCATCAGCCGATAAGCAGTTCAATGTCAACAATAGACAGGTTAGCAAGAAGGGTCTTGTCGGATGTGGAGCTTGAATGGATTTGAAGGGTGTGGGGATGCCTTCCAGGTTCCCCCCTTGTAATCCTCTGGGCCTGCAAACGGGTCGGCGGTTTTTGCGGGGGAGTAGTGCCCCCAAGCCACGACGCCATCCACTTTGAGTGTGGTGGGAGTCGTCAAGAGATCACGAAGGGGCCCTTCCATCTTGGCTCGAGATTTTTCCATTGGTGTCTGTGGATGAAGACCCAGTCGCCGAGTTTAAACCTGTGGGGTTGTGGGGGGACAGCAGCTTCATATATGGCTCTGAGTTGTGGCCAGACCCATTGGTGGATTAGCTGCAACCATTGGAGTGAGTCCAGTAGGTCCTGGTCTCCCAAGGTCGATACTAGGTCAGCTTGGAGGCTAGGTATCATAGGAGGGGGGTTTCCATACATGATTTCAAAGGGGGTCAAACCCATCTGGTATGGAGTGTTTCTTACTCTGAAAAGGGCAAAGGGGAGGAGAGCCACCCAGTTTGTGCCAGTCTCTAAAGCTAATTTGGTTAAGGTCTCTTTTAGAGTTCTGTTCATTCTTTCTACCTGTCCTGAACTCCAGGGTCTATAAGCACAGTGCAGTTTCCAATTGGCCTCCAGTGCAGTGGCTATTCCCTGGCTTACCTGAGAGACAAAGGCTGGCCCATTATCTGATGTGACCTGGGCAGTGGATTATGGCTAGTTTTGTTGGGCCCCAGAGGGCTTGCAGGAGGTCTAAGATCTCTTGTTTATTTTTAATAGTCTTTCCCTCTGCAGTAAGGAGGCCCCTCTCTTGATAGATGGCCCCATGAATATGGGCAGTGGCAAATGCATATCTGCTATCTGTGTAGACATTGAGTCTCCTTTACCCATCTTTAGGGCTTTGGTAAGCGCTATCAGTTCAGCTTTTTGGGCCAATGTACCTATTGGCAGTGGCTCGGCCCAAATGACTCTTGAGGTGCTAGTGACCGCTCCCCCAGCATGCCTTTTACAATTTCTGATGAAGCTGCTTCCATCCATGTACCAGGTTTCTTCGGCGTCAGGCAAGGGAACATCCTTCAGGTCAAGTCTGATGCAATGCACCTGTGCCAGAATTTCAGTACAGTCATGGAGTGGGTCCCCGAGATCGGGGTCTGGCAACAGCGTGGCTGGGTTCAGGGCCGTCGGTACCTGGAAAGTGATCCTGGGCAGATTTAGGAGCAGAGCCTGATAATGAGTTAATTAGGCATTGCTCAACCATCCGATCGGAGGGTTGCTTAAGCACACCCTCGAGGGCATGAGGGGTTGCCACAAGCAGATCCTGTCCCAGGGTTAACTTGTTAGCATCCTTAACCAGCAGGGCCACTGCTCCTATAATTCGCGGGCAGGGGTCCATCCAGCCACTACAGGATCTAATTTCTTTGATAGGTATGCAATAGGTCTCTTCCAGGGGCCTACTCTCTGGGTGGGGACCCCTTTTGCAATACCTTTACGTTCATCCACATATAGACAGAAAGGTTTACTTATGTCTGGTAGTCCTAGGGCAGGGACCTCTAAGAGCTTGCATTTTAGGGTTTCAAAGGCCTCTTGCCTTGCCTGTGTCCAGTTGAAGTCCTGTCCTTCTTTGGTAGCCTCATATAGGGGTTTTGCAATTTCGGTGAACCCTAAAATCTAGAGGTGGCAAAACCCCGCAGTACCCAGGAATTCCCTCACCTGTTTTCTGGAGGTTGGTGCAGGTATCTTTAGCACAGTCTCTTTGCGGGCCTTAGTCAACCACCGCTGCCCCTCCTTGAGGATGTACCCTAGGTAAGTCACTTCTTGCAGACATATCTGAGCTTTTTTTTGCTGAGGCCCGGTATCCCAAGTCCCCAAGTATGTGGACTAAGTCCTCTGTCCCCTCCAAGCAGGACTTCTGGTCCGGTGCCATGGTCAATAAGTCATCTACATATTGTAACACAAGTCCCCAAGTATGTGGAGTAAGTCCTCTGTCCCCTCCAGGCAGGACTTCTGGTCTGGTGCCGTGATCAATAAGTCATCTACATATTGTAACAGGTTTATATCAGGGTGTTGGGCTCTGTACTCACCCAGATCTTCATGCAGGGCCTCATCGAATATAGTTGGAGAATTTTTAAACCCTTGAGGCAGTCACGTCCAGGTCAACTGGCCACTGATTCCTGCCTCTGGATCATGCCATTCGAAGGCAAAGTAGGGCTGACTGCTGGGAGCTAGTGGCAAGCTGAAGAAGGCGTCCTTGAGGTCCAGAACTGTATACCATTGCCGATCTGGTGGCAGGGTACTGAGTAACGTATAAGGGTTGGGGACAGTGGGATGAATGTCAGTGACTTTCTTGTTCACCTCCCTCAAATCTTGTACCGGTCTATAGTTCCCAGATTGGGGCTTTTTGACAGGCAGGAGTGGGGTGTTCAGGCAGACTGGGTTGTTCTCAGCACCCCCAGTTCCATTAATCTTCTGATATGTGGAGTAATTCCACGTTTTGCCTCTAGGGGCATAGGATACTGGCGCACTTTAACAGGGTCCACCCCTGCTTTGAGTTCAACATATACAGGAGGCCTGTGTCCTGCCAGACCCATACCCCCTGTTTCTGCCCAGGCTTGGGGAAATTTTTGGAGCCAATCTGATATATCAGGGTTTGGATGGATCAGCTCCTGATGGAGTCTATATTCCTCAGGTTGTTGGTGACTAGAACCTGAACCGGTGCCCCGTTGTGAAGCAGGGTGGCTCCTTTAGCTGTGAAGTGGATCTGTGCCCCCATTTTTGACAACAAATCTCTGCCCAGAAGTGGGTAGGGACATTCTGGAATTACTAGAAACGAGTGGGATACCTGGCCCTTCCCTAAATCTACTGTTTTTTGGGTAGTCCATGAATAGGGCTTTGTTCCTGTTGCCCCCTGTACCCATGTAGTTCTTGAGGACACTGGCCCTCTTGGCTCCAATAAAACCAAATTCTGGGCACCAGTATCCACCATAAACTCAATTAATGGAATTATGAGAAACTAGTGGTATACCTGGCGCTTCCCTAAATCTACTGTTTTTTGGGTAGTCCATGAATAGGGCTTTGTTCCTGTTGCCCCCTGTACCCATGTAGTTCTTGAGGACACTGGCCCTCTTGGCTCCAATAAAACCAAATTCTGGGCACCAGTATCCACCATAAACTCAATTGGTTTCCCCTCTATTTTCAGGGTTACCCTGGGCTCAGGAAGGGGACCTGAGCCCCGTCTCCCCTAGTCACTGTCTTCACCCCCAATTAGAGCCAGTAATACCTTAGCTGATCACTTATTCTTCTTGGGGCAGTCCTTCACCCAGTGCCCTTCTTCCTTGCAGTAGGCATACTGGTTTTTCCCTACCTTATTTCGTGGTCTGGATCCCACCAATGAGCTCCCTCCATACTGGGGGTTGGTTGCCAATAATATCTCTCTGAGGTCCTTCTTGTGGCGGGCCTGTTGTCTCTCCAGGACCCTGGTCAGGCTTGCTTCCTTTCTTTTTTCTTTTT
>NW_008341422.1:757052-761597 GCF_000622305.1 Nannospalax galili | reverse complement strand
AAAGCAAACATCACAGTTTGAGCTGATTCCTCCGCTTCTGGGTCATATGGAGTGAACCGCCAGAAGGCATCTTGTAACCTCTCTAAGTATGAGGCTGGGCTCTCTTTGGGCCCCTGTCTGACATCATAGACTTTAGACATATTGTCAGGTTTTCGAGCTGACATTTTGAGACCCGCTAACAGAGTCTGGCAGTAGACCAGGAGCCTCTCCTTACCTTCTGCCGTGTTGTAGTCCCAGTTGGGATGGCTAGGGGGAAAGCTGGCATTAATGATGCCTGGGTCTGTGGTAGGGTCCCCGGTGGGGCCCGGAACAAATTTCTGGGCTGCCTCCAGGATCCTGTTTCACGCCTCAGTAGTGAACAGGACACTCAGGAGCTGGTGGCAATCGTCCAAGGTGGGCTGGTGAGTGAAGAGAACAGTTTCCAATAAGTTAATCAAGTCCCTGGGGTTTCAGAGAAAGGCGCATTCTGTGAGCGCCAATTGTAAAGATCACTGGTGGCAAAGGGCCAGTAATGAAAGGGCTGATTGCCCTCTCTGTCTGGGGTCCCCGCCGGCTGGAGGGGTAGGACAATGGTTTCAGGCTGGGGGGCTGCCCCCCTCTGGCTCTGCATGGCCTGCGCAGGTCCCTGTGGAGGCGATGGTGGCTCCTCAGGGTTAGGAGGTGGGGCCTGCACTTGTGGTACCATTGGTGGGGTGCCCATCTGAGAGGAGTAGGGTGGGGGAAAGATGTCATTCTCCTCTGTGCCTCCCTGGAGAATGGGTTTCTCTTCCACCTTTGGTCTGAGAGGGAGAACTGCAGAGGTGGAGGGGGAGCAGTTGGATTAATTGGAGGAAGGAAGGACTTGACCCTGGCAGGGGGGGCCATTGGGTCATTCAATGAGGCCTCGCCAGGTCACAATGTATAGGATCTGGTCCTGGTGGCCCGTCCGTAGGCGGAAGACGTGGTCCTCTACCCTGGAAATCAAACTCAGGTTAAAAGTTCCTTCATGGGGCCATCCAACATTGAAGGAGGGCCAATCAACTGAACATAAAGTTGTCCATTTCTTTTTCTGTATATCTACACTATTGTTATGGGCAATCTTCTTAACGTCCCCCCAGTGGACTAGTGTAAGATCTAGAAGGGAAGATGGGGTGTTGCCCATAGTATTTATCAGTCCCATCCGTTTCGTCAACAAAGAAATTAGAACAAAGATCACAAGACACAAGAACAACACAGACAGAAGGCCCAAAATAAACTACCACGGGTTTCAGATGGTCTGGACTCTCGGCCGTGTGGATTCCCTGGCTCGATTGTGCCAAAGACCGTACAGATAGGACACGTGTGTCCCAACAGGGTTGCGAGGTCCTCTGAGGTTTCAGATGGACTAGTGTCCTGGTGGGGTGTCTGGTGGGGAACACCCACCCTGACGAGGATGGGGATGTCTCCCGAATCTTCCAGGTCACCTTGCTAGAATTCCAGTGACAAAAAAACTGAGATCAGATGGCTGTGACCAAAGGGAAATTATAGAAAAGACAGGCAGACAAACACAGTTTTACAAAAACTTACCTGGCCAGTTGATCACAAACCTCTTGGGGTCAGTTCCTCTCGGGGGTTTCTGGGGGGATCCCAGATGAGCCCCCAAATGTTGTACCTCATCCACTGGACCCCAGAAAGACCACCGAGGACCCAACACACCAAAATGCAAAAGCAAAGGTTTATGGTTTATTTGGGCTTAAGCTAGGGCTCTCAGACCTCACCAGCTCAACGGATCCATGCTGAGAGCCCAGAGTTAGGGAGAGTGGAGCCTTTTATAGGTTTTAGACAAAGAGAGGAGGGGGATACCAAAGATACGTTTTGGTTGGTTCAAGGAGCCTGCACGTGCCAACATAATTTTAAACTGATTGGATGTATAAGATGCAGCCCTGGAAGTTTCTTATTGGTAGGTGCTATTCTCAGGGCTGTGGAATGTGCTGACTGTTATCTGTGGGGCCAGGAGTCTCCATTTTTACCTTATAGGGCAGTTTTCCTGCCTGGGCTTGCTTAATCTGTAGTTTCCTGGAAGGGAGGGGAATGGCAGGCGGGGGTCAGGACATGTCTAGGCATGTCTAAAGCAGCAGCCAAGCATTTTACAGAAGCTAAAAGAGCAATTAGTGGGGGTCTGGAGGGATTGGGGGGTAGTGAGTGAATGAAGAGGGTCTCAGGGTCCTACAATAAGGCTTTTACATGTTTAGGGCTTGCTTAATCTATAGCTTCTGGGGGGGGTAGCAACTGGAAAAATTTACAATATGCCTGAGCTTGTCCAAGCTTGTCTGAAGAAGTTAGCCAAATGGAGTCAGTGCATTCTGGCTCTTCATTCCCCCCAAGAGTTATGGCAAGGGTTAAATCTTTAAGCCAAGCAAATTACAGAAGCGGAAAGAAGCAGTTAGACGGCGCATTTAGGGGGCTATTGATATTGCAACATTCCCCCCTCTGAAGAGGTAGCCCCAAAATCTTTTTGGGATAAGGGCTCCCAAATACTTGTAACCATTTTGGCATTTGAGATAGAGTACTTTGTTAAAAGGCCCAAGGACATTTTGACTTTTAACCAAGAAAGAAATTGGCTACTTTAGGGTCTTTTTACCCTAGCTGCCTAGCCAATTTCTATCTCCTATTCTTATCATACCACCCTCTGAAGAGGCTTACCCAAATTGCCAGTAGGGAATTGGGACACAGACCCCTCTGGCTTCTTCCATGCTGAACAGGGACACAGGATGAGGCAATTGGGGTACCCCCTTCAGTGGGTCTATCTAAAAGACTCCCAAATTGTATAACTCTTAACTATAGGGAGAAAAGAAAGGTGCTTGACTGGTACCTGGGAGATATGAAGGAAAAGTAAGGGTAAATGGTACCTGGGAGATATGAAGGAAAAGTAAAGGTAAGAGTAAAGGCAAGAGTAGTTAGTATTACAATTTCTAGACAGGGAACCAGAAAATGTCCAAATCAAAGTCCATTGGAATTTGTTGATGAGGGCTTCCAAAAGCATCCATCTAACGGGTTTCTCCTCATTTTTCTTTGTCTGTTAAGGCTGGACTGATGATTATGAACTCAGGATTTGTTGTCAGGCACTTTGATAACTGGCTAGAGTGGCTAGAATCAGCTCCCTCTTAAACGGCCTCTGGATAGGGAGAGAAAACAAGTTTATCCATCATTTTAGAACAATAGTGAATTGTTTCCCTCAGCTGCAGGTGGGCATTACAGTATTGTAGACTACCATTTAAGGTCCTACACCTGAGTAGTGCTGTCCTATTAGGAACAAAATCTCCAACGAGAAATAATTGTCTAAATAACATAAGAATTTAATGTCTGGGATGTGTAAGCCCTTGAATTCTTAAATATATTGATGACTTTAATCTTTGGTTATACTTTCATTTTGGGTGTTTAAGGCCATACAGTTGGCCCAAATAAACCAATATATTATTACTTTTAAGGTCATATGAGGATCTGTTCCTCAGGGGTCACATGGGCTTTGGGGGAGCCCTTGGCTCCTCAGGCTTTTACCAGTTCCATCTGCATGAAGATAAGTCAAGAGGTCCTGCTTGACCTGGGCTTCTCTTGGAGGCATGGAGGAAATGTTTCCTCTGTGTTGACCATCCTCTTTGTAAACTGGACACTGGTTCAAGTCCATCTTCTGGGGTCTCCATGGCCTCCCTGAACAAGAGGACAGGTGATTCACCAAAGTTACAGGACATTTTGAGAGATGCTCTATAGCCCCTGGAACTTGTTTCACCTTGGAGGGCAAGGAACAAAATGTTGTCCCTTTAAGTCCCTCTGACCAAATTAGTATAGGCCTCAAAGTCTGGCTGTTAAACATCCAAGAAGGTTAGTTATACCAATCTGGTACTTTTAATTACCATGTGTTATGTAGATAGAGCTTGAGCAAAACCCAAACATTTTAAAATAAACCTTGATGAGACACCCTTAAACTAATTGACTAAGCTATGACCTTAGAAATTTTAAGATCTTTTTTATGCTTGATAAATCATAACAAACCTATATAAGACCTCTATCATTTGCTTAGGCTTTCTCATTTTTTAACAAAATATCTCTATTCCTGTATCTTTCTAACATCTTTTACCTTACCATTCTTTTTTTTTTTTTAATAACCATGAGACATAATAACATTAAGAAATAAAATTTCCATCTGTTGTGAGAATTCTTTTCTGGGGACATTAAGCAATGTTTTTCTCCTTTTTAGGTTGTAGTATCAAATCAATGTTTGATTACACTGGAGTTTTTCTGGAGAACCAATGAATTTATTGAGCTTAGTTACAGAGATGACTGAGGGGTTGCTGGGGCATCTGAGTGACCTAAGAGTATTTACACTGGAAAGCCTTAACCCAGCATGGATCAAGCCTCCTCTTCCTAGCCTTCCACAGATAATATACTTTAGTCCTCCCCAAACCCAGGAGACCATGTATGATTAGGGCCAAATTACATACAGTTGGTTGGGAAGAGCAGCTGGATACTCAGGTGAGGGTCCAATGACCCTGTTTACCCCTCCTCCCTTAATTAGATTCTTAAGCCCAC
>NW_008341422.1:749810-756042 GCF_000622305.1 Nannospalax galili | reverse complement strand
AATTCTAGGGAGAAAATCTTTTTTTTTTAAAAAAAAAAAAAAAAATCTGTTGTTTATTAAGTAGTTAAATTTATCTTTGTATGTATCATACATTTTACATTAGTCTGTGTTAGTGACCAAATAGAGAATCCCATTAACTACTTTTACTATGGACAGTAATACCCTCTGTTGCAATTAGTTTACACCTTAGCTTAGTTTTTAATTGTATAGTGTATTTACTCTTAGGCTGTTTTGTTGTTCTCCTTTTCTTGTCACAGGGTCAGGGGGCCAGCCTGAGCCTGAGAAATCTTAAGGTAATAGGCTTGTGTCTGAAATGGGAGGGCCAATCCCATCTCCAGAGTCAGCATCTCAGTGAGTTCAAACAGCATGTGACAATTTTCCAATATAATTAATACAAAAAGGCATTTTTTTGTTTGTTTGTTTTTAGCCTCGAAGTTTTTAAAATTGTTTATCCATATTTTACTTTTAAACTACGGCAAGACTGTTAACTCGCATGGTGAATTCCTTTGAAGAGGGTTGTCAGTCTGGATTGGAAAAATCATTTTATAATTTATTATATATGATCTTGGATTAAGTACCCATAACCTGGGGAATAAGAAACACAGAAAACAATGGTACCTAAAAGAAAATGTAAAGAGACAATATCATAATACTTTTTTTTTTTTAGTCTATCTATGATATTGTAACTAGAAGGTACCCAGGGAATGATGTGGAAGGGACAAAAGCAAGCATACAGCAACTGAGCATCAGAGAGGGAAATACTCTATTCCAGAGAAAAACAGGCTTAGAATCATAATGTAGAAAGTGGAGGAGTTAAGACCAGTAGAGATGGCATCTCAAGCCTCTCACTCAAGTAGACTATTACTTTTTACCTCTCGTTGTAACTATGTGTTGGTAGTAGCTTGTCTCTTATAAGGTTTTGGCCCTGGAGTACATCAAATTTTTATCTGCTTCATAGGTCCAGTCATCACAAAGTGTCAGCTCCCTTTGCACCTTGAAGGCAAATAGCTGAAAGCCAAGTTAGTGGCACTGGAGAAGTCTAGGTGGGACCCCCCCCCGAAGCAAGAACCGGGTTTTGGCACCATCCGACAGATAAAAAGCAGCCTCACAATGAACAGGGTTGATCAGAAGAAAGCAGAGTTTATTAGCAAAGGAACACATGGGACAGATTCCCTTCTGAGCAGGGAAAATGTCTGCCAGGTCGTGAGCTGGGGTGTTTTAAAAAGGGAGGCTTCTGCTTCTGTTAAACCCTGTTCTCTTTAGAGATCAAAGGGGAAGCCTGCTGTGTTGGCCAAACAGTGGTGTTGGTGAGGGGGCAGGGCTGTCTGAACCTTAACACCTAGAGGGGGAAATGAAAATCTTGCAGCACGTGGAGTTAGCCGAGAAGGCTGCCTCTGTCCCTTTTCCAAAAAGATTTGGCCAGCCTGGATTCCACATCAGACTGAACTAAAATCTTGTGTCTGGCCTGCCCGGATTCCACATCAGGCAGGGCCAAGACTCTGGGCCAGTCCTGTCTGGATTCTATGTCAAGCTGGAGCATGACCCCCATCAGAGGAGGAGTTGGGGCATCCCCCGTTCTCCTCTGGCTCTGAGATCAATAGCGTGTCCACCTGATCTCCATTGAGCCCCAGGATGTCCAGACTACCAAAAAGCAAGAGCAAGAAAGAGAGAGAGAGAGAGAGAGAGAGAGAGAGACAGAGAGAGAGAGACAGAGAGAGAGAGAGAAAGCGAAAGCAGGCAGGACTTACCAAGGCCGGCTCTGGTGGTGCGCTCCTGTGAGTCTGGGTGGCAGCCTCTATTCCCAATCCCGGACGAGCCCCAAAATGTTAGGGTCTGAGAGTCAGGAATAATTCCCACAGACACAAAGGAAAAATGCATAAAAACTTCATTCAGAAATTTAAAGTATAAAGTAACCAAATTAGTGGCTAGCTGGGCACGGACTCCACAAGCCAAAGATGGCGTCCAGCCCCGAACAATAGCAGGCAGGGGCTTTTATTGAAGAACTGCACAGAAACTTGCATGCACCAAGCATCTTTTAAAATAATTGGATGGCCCCATATTGTGAGTACAGGTAAGTTTTGATTGGTAGGGGCTGTCTTCAGAGCATTGGAATGTGCTGACTGATATCTTTAGTGCCAGAAGTTTTTGTTTATACCTTATAAGGCTTTTACATGTTTAGGGCTTGCTTAGTCTATAGCTTCTGGTGGGGGGGGGGGGCGGTAGCAACTGAAAAAATTTACAATATGCCTGAGCTTGTCCGAGCTTGTCTAAAGAAGCTAGCCAAATGGAGTCAGTGTGTTCTGGCTCTTCACTGGTCAGATTAGCCCTGAATTTGCTCTACACTCCATGCAAGCTTTGAACTTATCCTCCTGCCTCAACTTCCTGAGTGGTTGAAATTATAGGACTAGGCCATGAAGCTCATCTATAATTATCATTTCTTTGAGTGCCATTGCTTTCTACATTTCTTGTTTTTCTTTTGCTTTTATTTTTATCCTTAAAAGTTAGTGTATGTGCACATGATGTATATGTAGATGGCACACATGCCATGCTGCATGTACAAAGGACAAAGGAAAACTTTGTGGAGTCAGTCTGTCCTTCCACCTTTACATGGGCTCCAGCGATTGAATTCAGATCACCAGGTTTGTGCAGCAAGCATCTTTACCGACTAATCCATCTCATTGGCCCAACTCTGACTCTTTCATGGAGATTATTGTCTCTCTGCATGATGAACAGCTTACAAAGCATATTCTTTAGTGGTTATTTGCTATTGGCAGTATAGACCTTTTCTTTTACTTGAATGCATATTAATGCATTTTTATTACAGAAGAATTTCTGTAGTGCTTACTGTTTCCTCACAGCATCTTGAAGGTACAAGTTCACTGACTTTGTTTTTTTGTTTGTTTGTTTGTTTTGAGGCAGTGTTTAACTATGCAGCCCTGCTTGGCTTGAAACTTGGTATGTAAACCAGACTGGCTTTGAACTCACAGAGATCTACCTGCCTCTGCTGTGATTAAAGGTGTGTGCCATTATGCCTGGTCTTTGTTGAAGTTTTATTTTGATGTTTGTTTACTTGAGCATTTATTTTTATTTATTCTGCTTTGACTTTGTCAAGTTTCCTGAATTAGTAGATTACTAGCCATTACCACTTTAAAACATTGCCTCAGATTCATTCTTCCTTTTCCTTCCCCTGGAACTTCAATGAAATGTGCTGTACCTTCTTGTTGTGTCTAGTATTTTTTTATTCTTTATTGCTATATTACCTTCTTTTAAAAAAATGTAGATGATGCTGGAGATTAAACCTAGGGCCTTAAGTATACCAAACAGGCACTCTACTGTAGAGCTGCACATTTCCCAGTTTCTACACTATTTTAAAAATATTTTATTGTTATTTTATATGTATAAGTGTTTTGACTGTATGAATATAAGTACACCACAAGTTCACCGTGCCCATAGAGGCTAGAGGAAGACATCAAATCCCCTGGAACTGGAGTTAAGGACAATTGTTAACAGCCACATGGGTGCTGGGAACAGAACCCAGGTTCTCTGCAAGAGCAGCCAGTGCTCTTAACCACTGAACCATCTCTCCAGCCCCTACATTAACTATTTTTAACTGACTCCTGGCTTCATTCTGGATAGCTTCTTCTGAATTTCATTCCATTATTTTTAGTTGGGGCTAATCTACTGATCCCATCTTTAAAGGATTTGGTATTATAATTCTTCATTTCTGGAATATTTTTGTCCCAAATCTGCTATGTCATTGTTTTTATGGTTTCCTGCTGAAGTTTTTTATTTTTTGTCCCTTGAACACAGTAATCATTGTTTTTTTTTAAATCTGTGTCTGGTAATTCCAGTTTCTGGAATCCCTGTGAGACTCTCCTGTTGTTTGCTTTTCCTGATGACCCTGACTTGTGACCTCTTGTCTCTCTGTACCTCCTTCACTGGGTTCAAGACATTGTGCATGAAGTGCTATCTAGAGACATCATCTCAGATCTGTTATGATGCTGACTTCCTCCTCAAAGGATTCTGGTTGTATCTCCCAAGCACAAAAAGTGGTAAACAGGGGCTGGAGAGATGGCTCAGCAGTTAAGAACACTGGTTGTTCTTGCAGAAGACCCAGGTTCGACTCTCAGCACCCACATGGCAGCTAACAACTGTCTGTAACTCCGGTCCCAGGGGATCTGACAGCCTCTTCTGACCTCTGCGGGCATTGAATGACATGGGTGCACTTACTTACATGCAGGCAGTACACACATACACATAAAATAAAAATATAAATAGGGAAATTTTTTTAAAGTGGTAAACAGTGCAGGACAAAGGTGTGTGGTCCCCATCCTCACCACCTGGTATGAAGGACAACTGTGGTCCATACCCTCTGTCTCATGGGACAGTTCTTCATGGCCTTGTCCACCCACCATCTGACATGGTCACCATCCTTGGAGGGCAGCTCTCACATACCAGTCTTAACTCCTCCCCACAAGGTTTCTACAAGTGCAGCTTAGTGGCTCAGCTGCTTCAGCTGCTTCACAGGGTCAGCACAGAATCCAGGGCAACACGGTCTTAAGTAGCGCACTCTGGGCCCAGTCCTAGCTCGTGTCTTGCTTGCAATTCCAAACTAAATTACAAGTTATCTCATGATTTGTTAAATATTTGTGAGTAATCTGAACCTCATATCCCATCTTCAGTGAGATGGCAAATACAAATTATCAGTCCAGATGGTCTCTCTGTACAGTCCTTTCTTAAGTATTTTTTTTATACAACTTCACTGTATGTCAATAACTCAAACTTTTATATTTCTGTCCAGATCTTTTTCTGAACACCTGATGTATATGTTCACCTGCCTGATGTCTACATCTCCACCCTATTGTTTCAAGGGAACCCCAAGTTCAGGAAAGATGGAATCAGATTTATATCTATGCGCTATTCAATTCCTGCCGTGTATCTTAAGGTCAATGCTGATTCCAAAGTTTCAGTTTATGATCTTTAAAAAATTTATTTATTTTCATTTCTATTTTATAAGTGGTTTACCTGAATGTATGTAAATGCACCATGTGCATGCAATGCATTCTTTGAAAAGAAAATCCAGGGGCTGGAGAGATGGCTCAGTGGTTAAGAGGAATGGCTGCTCTTACTGAGAACCTGTATTTGGTTCTAGCACCCACATGACTGCTACAAACAAATAAACAGTCTCTAACTCCAGTTCCAGGGAATTCAGTGCCTTCTGCTGGCCTCTGAGGGCACTACATGAACTTGGTGCACATAACACAGATGCAGGCAAAGCGCTCATACATAAAATAAAAATAAGGGGCTGGAGAGATGGCTTAGTGGTTAAGAGCACTGGCTGACCCTGCAGAAGACCTGGTTTGAATTCCAGCACCCACATGGAGGCTAACAACTGTAACTTCAGTTCCTGGGGATCCAACACCCTCTTCTGTCCTCCACAGGCACTGCACAACACGAGTGCACATATATATATATATATATATATATATGCAGGCATAACACTCATACACATAAAATAAAAATAAATAAATAAATAAATCCAAAAAAAGTTTTTTAAATTGAGGGAGAGACAGAAACAGAGATGGAGAGCCATTTGATCAAGAGGGTTCAGGAGGGATACAGCTCAATGTATGTTTAGCATGCATGAGACCCTGAGTTCATTCCCCAGCACCCTCCCTCTTCCCCAGAAAAGAGTATAGAAGACATGAGTAAGATAAAGAATTAAGTGGAAAACAAAAAAGGGGAAAAAACGAACCCACATTCAATTTCTGTAGATGAAAACACAATATCTGAACCATAAACTATACTAGATGAGATTACCATACAATGAAACACCACTGGATTAAAGATTAGTAAACTTGGGGCTGGCTGGATGGTTCGGTGGTTAAGAGCACTGGCTGCTCTTGCAGCCATTCCCAGCACCCACACGATGGCTAACAACCCTCCATAACTCCAGTTCCAGGGGACCCAATACCCTTTTCTGACCTCCATGGAAATTATATGACATGGGTGTACTTAGATGCATTAAGGCAAAACACCCATACACATAAAAATAAAGAAATGCAATTTTTAATTTAAAAATATTAGTAAACTTAGCCAGGCGTGGTGGCGCACACCTTTAATCCCAGCACTCGGGAGGCAGAGGCAGGCGGATCTCTGTGAGTTCAAGGCCAGCCTGGTCTACATAGTGAGCTCCAGGACAGCTGGGGCTACAGGGAGACCCTGTCTCAAA
>NW_008341422.1:730566-749793 GCF_000622305.1 Nannospalax galili | reverse complement strand
AAAGCATACAGAACAAAGAATGGAAGCAGAACAATGAACAATGACATATCAAGCCACAGAAGATGCATGGAGAAAGATGAAGTAATGATCCAGAAATGTCCAAAGTTGATGAAAAATACCAATTCTCAGATCTAATACAAGAAACCCTCGGAAAGTAACATATGAAGAAAACCACACCAAGGCTCATGATAACCTGCTAAAACCTGATAATTAAATATTTAAATCAGGAACAGAAAAAGACCCATTATACATGGAAGAAATATACAAAGACACAATAAATATGCATTCCCTGTCATAAGACGGCCTGGGAGAGCAGGACTCTACAAGCAGGACATCTCCAAGTATAACCCTCAACTATGAACTTCCAGAACTGAGCCAAAGTAAACTTGGTAAATACAATAAAAATAGCCCATCTCATTAAAAGAAATTCTAAGTGACAGTAGGGATGGCATCTTGCTCATTTGTTTGCTTGCTTGAGTTCTGTTGTTTTTTGAGACAGACTGAGTAGCCCAGGCTGGCCTGAAACTTGTGAGCCTCCTACCTCAGCCTCCCAAGTGCCGGAATTACAAGTGTGTAACACCACTTCTATCTAATGGTGGCATATTGAAGTAATGAAAGAAAAAAAATGCCAATTAAGAATTCCATGCCTGCCAAGTATGGTAGCACACTCCTTTAATCCCAGCACTCAGGAGGCAGAGGCAGGCAGATCTCTGTGAGTCCAAGGCCAGCCTGGTCTACATAATTTACTGAGCTGGAGAGATGGTCTTCTGGTTAAGTGTTCATACTGCTCTTTCATAGGATCTGAGTTTGCTTCCCAGCACCCATGTCAGGTAGCTCATAACCACCTATAACTCTAGCTACAGGGGACCCTCTAAGGGCATGTGCACTCATGTGAACGTACACACAGACACATTCACACACATAATTAAACAAAATAAAAATAATTTTTTAACAATTAGCCAGGCATTTGTGGCACATGCCCTTAATCCCAGCACTCAAGAGGCAGAGACAAGCAGATCTCTGTGAGATTAAGGCCAGCCTGGTCTAGATATCAAGCTCCAGGCCAGCAGGGCCTACAGGGAGACCCTGTTTCAAAACGAATAAATAAAGTTAAAAGAAGTGTTTATCATCTAAGTAAATATTCTAAATAAATACAGAGTTTGCCAAAAGGATATAAAAGCAAGGATCAATTATATACTACCTAAAAAAAAAAAAACTAAACTTAAAGACAATTAGAATTAAGTAAAGAAATGAAAGAAGATATACTATGCTAATACAAAAGAAAAGAAATTTGGAATAGTTATATGAGACAAGGCAGATTTTAGAGATAAATACTGCTATAGAAGAAATTCACTGTGATAAAAGGGACAAACTTACAGACTAAAGCAGTTCTCAATATGTGTTCTGTACAGTTCAGATACTGACCTACCCTAATAGCCATTCTTACAGGGTTTAAATTTTTTTTAATTTATTTAATAATTTTTATTTTATGTGTATTATTGTTATGCCTGTATGTGTGTAAGTGCAGCTATGTTGTGCAGTGCCCATGGAGGATAGAAGAAGGCATTGGATCCCCTGGAACTGGAGTTACAAGAAGTTGTTAGCCACCATGTGAGTGCTCAGATTCCAACCTGGGTCTTCTGCAAGAAGAAAAAACATGGTTGAATCATCCTTCCAGCCCCCAAACTTACCATGTTGAATGAGTGGGTTTATTAAGTACATAGCAAGTCAAAGTAACAGAATAAATAGCAAGCTAGCAAGAAAGATGAGAGAGAGAGAGAGAGAGAGAGAGAGAGAGAGAGAGAGAGAGGAGAGAGAAAGAGTACAAATGCAAAACATCATCAGATTGCATGCCAAAACATCCAGAAGAAATCAACTGGGGGAGGCTCATTGAGTCAGTCAGCTGGAGTTTCCAATAGAGAGTCCCCAAAGGACCATAGTGTCCCCTTGGGTGAGGCTTTCAAGTAAAAGCAACAGATAGAGATGACATCATCAAGTGAGGGCTCACAACATCCAGCAGAAACCAACTGGGTAAGTTGAGGCAGTCAGCTACAGTTTCTGACTGAGCTTTCTCTCCATGGATGAGCTTCCCGAGGCTGAACTTCCCATGGCTAAACTGGCTTCTCCCTCCCACTAAAGGTACTTTCTTATCATGGGATAAACAATAGTAACATCTGTTGGAAATAGTTTACCTTCCAGCTGTTTGAAGGACAGAATGTTGTTACTCTTAGGCTGTTTTGTTGTTCTCTCCTCCCTCTCACAGAGATGGAGAGGTGGGCACAGATGACCTCCAGACAAGGGATCATGGAGGACATTTGACATAAATATGCTTGGGTCTGAAGTATGGACAGGATGAGCCACCCACCTTCTCAGTAAGCTCAAACCAATAGAATGTTCATTACAGGGGCGGAGAAATGGCTCAGTGATTGAACGTGTGTTGCTCTTGCAAAGGACCTGAGGTTAGTTACCAGCACATGAAGCTCACACCTGGCTTGTAACTCCACCTCCAGGGGATCTGACACCTCTGGCCTCTATGAGCAGCTGCACTCACATGTACATAGTCCTTCACACACACACAATTAAAAATAAAAATCTTGCTGGGTATGGTGGCACACACCTTTAATCCCAGCACTCAGGAAGCAGAGACAGGCCGATCTCTGAGTTCAAGGCCAGCCTGGTCTACATAGTGAGTTCCAGGACAGCTGGGGCTACTGGGAGACCCTGTCCCAAAAAGACCAAAAAAAAAAAATCTTTAAATAAATATATATACAATATGTATGCATTTAATGGCAAAGGAATATATTACTCAAAACCAACATAATTTGAATTATAAAATGCACAAGTAAATATTGTTAGAGATTTTAACTCTGCTATTGATAATTGACAGAAAAAATTTATATAAGAATATGGAAAAGTTGACAACATCAATTGACTTATGTCCAGTAACAACATAATGTATATTATGTTGTACATTTACCAGATATACTACATTTTGAGCCATTAAAACAAGTATTCATAAATCTAAAATGAATGAATTAAATTAGATTACAGAAACATATTTGGAAAAATCCCCCAAGTAACTAGAAATTAAAATAACACATAAATATCTGGGTCAAGGATGATCAAAAAAGAAATAAAAAATATTTTTAATTGAATAAAGATAAAAATCACAACTACTGAAAAATTTGTGGGATGTCATTAGAGCAGTGTTCTTAGAGAAAATTATAGCATCAAATATTTATGTTAGAAAAGAAGGCGGCTTTAAGATCAGCAACCTGTGCTTTTATTTTAAGAAATTAGAAGAGTGAATTCAACAGAAAGCAAGCAGAAAGAGGGGGTAATAGAACTGAGGTGTGCAGGCACCAGCTCCTAGTCAGCAATCTCCTGACAGGCTATGTGCCCCACTCAGAGCTGAGCCAGGGGCTCTCTGGGACAAAAAAAAAAGTTGTTAAAGGGCACTGTGGAGAAGGATTATGCTTGCCAGGCAAAAATGAGGACTTGTTTGGGTCTCCAGCACACACATAAAAAGCTAGCTGAGTGCACATCTATAATCTCAGCACTGGTAGAGACAGAAGAATCCCTGTGGCTTACAGGCCAGCCAGCCTAGCCAATCAGTGAGCACCAGGTTCAATGAGAGACCCTGTCACAAAAAATAAGGTGGAGAATGATTGAGGAAGTACTCAACATTGACTGACTTTTTGCCTATACATGTATATACACAGGAAGAGAAGGGAGGGGAGGGAGGCGAGGGGAGGGAACAGAAGGGAACTTATTCAAAAAATTTGCCTTAAAATTCAAAATCCCTTCAAGGATACCATGTTACATTTAGTTGTGCATCTCTTTAGGTTCTTTTGGGCAGTGATAATTTCTCAAACCTCCTTTGCTTTTAGTGACTGTGTGAGTTACTGTGATAAAACACATGACAAGGCATAAGGAAGAGTTTATTTGGGTTTACTTTTCCAGAGGGATTAGAGTCCATCATGGCAGGGGAAGCATGGCAGGAGGCAGCCAGAGCAGAAAGCTGAGTGCTCACAACTTCTAGGCACACCAAAGAATCAGAGAGATGACAAACTGGAAGCAGAGCAAGGGGCTATGAGCTCTCAAAGCACATCCAACCCCAGTGATGTGCTTGCCTTTGGGGAACACTTCTCATTCAAACCACCACAATAACCTTGACAGTTTTAAAGAATGCCAGCCCCCCCAAAAAGCTTTGGTTATAAAGGTCTTTTCTTGAAATCTCACTTTAGACATACATACATACATACATACATACATATGTATACACATATACATATATGTATATTCAAACATAAATATTCCAAAATTGACTTTTATTTGTTTATTTAGGTACTACTGAGCCTTGAACACAGGGCCTTGTATACATCGGGCAAGTTGTTTGCTTCTGGCTATACCCTAAGCCCCCATGTCAAGTGAAGAATACTTCCAAGGAAACTATAGAGGACCATCTACATTGCAGGACACTGATCTTCTCTTACAGCCCTGATAGTTTGCTGTGTGCCTCTGGAGTGATCTAGGAGAGCTATGACCCACCAGTGTAAATTTCCAAGATCTCTGTGACTTTAGTCTTCTGGGCTGACCCTATATATTAGAAAACAACTCTTTTTTGCTTAACAATGAGGACCCAGAGGACATCTTACTGTAAAGCTATCTTATAGTAAAGACATGGAATATGTCTTCTGGAAACCAATCCTAGCACCTCCCATGTGCCAGCCAAGCACTCTACCATTGAGCTACATCCCCAGTCCAAAACTTTTTTCTAAAATCTTCTATTCAGATGTATGTGGGGGCATGTACCACAATGTGTTTTCAGAGGTCAGAGGACAGCATATGGGAGTTGGTTCTCTCCTTCCACCGTGTAGGTGGCAGCAGGCACCTTTACCCACTGAACCATCTCATTGGCCTTTTATGAAACAAGGTCTCATGTATTCTAGGCCAACCCCTAAAAGTAGCTGATGTAGCCACAGATCTTGAACTTCTGATCTTCCTGTTTTTACTTCTCAGGTGCTGAGGTAACAGATATGAACTGCCTACCATGTTAGTGCTGGGGCTTCATGCATGCAAGACAAGTGCTCTACCAACTGAACTACCTTTCCTCTAGACCCTGAGAAATATGCCACTAATATTGTTGTTAAGAAACAGGGTCAGCCAGGCGTGGTAGTGCACAACTTTAATCCCAGCACTGGGGAGACAGAGTCAGATGGATCTCTGTGAGTTCAAGGCCAGCCTGGTCTACATAGTGAGTTCCAGGACAGCTGGGGCTACATGGAGACCCTGTCTCAAAAAGACCAGAAAAAAAAAAAAAGAAAAGAAAAAGAAACAGGGTCAGCTCTATTCAGCTCTAGCTGGGAGTGACCGGTTACTGCCAGTTACTGGTTGTAGATCTCCAAGTGGAAAAAGAAGACCTTATGCACAGTGCCTCTAGAGAATCTAGGATTCTGGACAGTTCATTGCCACAGGAAAGTCTGTATCAATCAGTTACAAGGCATTGAACAAGAAAATAGTAGAATACTAAATACAGAGAAAGAATTTGGAAATTTGAGCCCAGTGTGGTCCAGAGTATAGTTGGAATAGTTCTCTGAGTTGACAAAGCCTGTAAAAGGGAAAAAAGAAAGCAAAGCCGGTCAGAGGTGGTGACATTTCCAGAAATTCCTGTACAGGTGGAGTGACTGGTAATGACCTGGTTGATGACCATGGATGTGTTAGGAAACATGTTAGGATGTGAGTATGAACTACCAGAGAGGAGAACTGGGGGTAGAGACAGGAGGCGGCAAAAACAACCTGGCAACCTCTGACCAAAGTCAAGGACAGAGTGAATGAGGCTTTTTCTCTGTTTTCATAAATTCTTCAAGGGGCTAAACTGGTGCAGACCAGCATCTGCCTTAGGCATCTGGACTGTGTGTGTTTATGTACAAAGAATACTGCTCATACATAACATGAGCTCTTCTTTGGAAAATAAAAATAAAATTTTAATGTCTCAGATGGGAAAAAAAGAGTAGAAATCAATGGAATGGAAAACAAAACCAATAAAGCAAAATCTGATTCTACAAGAAGATCAATAAAACAGCTAGACTCTCACTTTAAGAATTTAAAGAAAGGAGAGGAAGCAAACTGCCAATGTCAGGGATAAGACAGAGGTCATGAATTCAGATCAATATTTTGAATTCATTTTTTTAAACTTAAGACTCAAATGCCTTTTCCAGTGACTTGTAAAAAATTCAAGGAAGAAATAATACTAATTCTACACAAACTCTCTAGGAAATAGAATGAATGCTTCAACTTGTATGCCCGGCACCAGTCTAAAAACAAAGCCAAAAATACTGAAAGAAGATTCTACAGCAACACAATTCATGAAGATACAAAAATCCTTAATAAGATTTTAACAAATTGGGCTGGAGAGGAGACTCAGCAGTCAGGAATATGTGCTGCTCTTGCAAAGGACTAGAGTTCAATCCCTAGCACCCATGTGGGGCAGCTTACAGCCACCTGTAACTCCAGCTCCAAGGGGAATGTTGTGTGTACAACCTCCCTGCCCCCACATAATTAACAAAAAAGGTTTTAACAAATGGGACTATAGAGATGGCTCAGCTATTAAGAATGTGTACCATTCTTCCAGAGGACCTGAGTTCAGTTCCCAGCACCTATGTTGAGGGCCTCAAAACCACCTATAACTCCAGCTACAAGAGATCTAACGCCATCTTTTGGACTTCACCAGTACTGCACTCACTTGCACATAACCCATACCAATACACACATTTCAAAAATAATAAAAATAACTGTGGCACATCTACAATGCAACCTCCATACCGAAGGCCCACAGAAGATAGAACAATGGGTAAAGAAGTCAATAATGAATATCTCAGTTCTCATTAATGAAGCTCCCTCATGAAACAGAGGATCAGGAGCTCAAAAGGTCACAAATAGCCAAAGCATTGAGACTAAAAGTCTGAAGAATGCTGGTCCTTGGACAGGACTTCTATATTAAACTATACTGGGGCTCAGGGACCATTGCAGAAGAGGGGGCCAGGAAGACTGTAAGAGCCAGGGAGGAAGTACCGGACCATATAGAAATAGAGTCCTACAAGCTCCTGGGACCCTGCTCATACGAACCTATAGTAATGGTGTCAGCATGCACAGGACCCATGCAAACACAAACAGACAAAAACCCAGCATAGAACTGGGGAAATGCACAGCTGACCCCAATCTTAGCTGAAGAAATATTGGCAACTGATTACTCTTAAAAATATTTTAACAAGCCGGGCATGGTAGTGCACACCTTTAATCCCAGCACTTCGGAGGCAGAGGCAGGGGATCTCTGTGAGTTCAAGGCCAGCCTGGTCTACATAGTGAGCTCCAGGACAGCTGGGTCTACAGGGAAACACACCCCACCACACACACACAAACATATTTATCACAGGAATACACATTTGACTCAATTTTATTTATTTATTTATTTATTTAGGTCTTTTTGAGACAGGGTCTCCCTGTAGCCCCAGCTGTCCTGGAACTCACTATGTAGACCAAGCTGGCCTTGAACTCACAGAGATATGCCTGCCTCTGCCTCCCAAGTGCTGGGATCAAAGGTGTATGCCACCACACCCGGCCCAATGTCTTATTTTTAAAAAGAAGACATGAAGTTGAGAGGGGGATGTGTTTGGAGGGGTTCAGGGGAGTGCAAGGTAGATACAATAAAAATACACATATGAAATTCTCAAGTACAAATATATTTTTAAAATTTGTTTTTACTGAATTTTTGAGTATTTCATAAGAACATCTCAAATAATCTTAATCATCTTTATACCCACATCCACACTGGCAACTTCCTATAGCCCTCTCACTGGAGCCCATATACTCTGTCATCCCTGTTAAGACCCACTGTGTCAAATCAGTGTTCCCAGACATTCCCAGTGCAAGACCATCCACTGAGTCTAGTCAGCCTATCTAGAGTCCCTTGTTTTAGGATGATCAGGTATTCTTCATCTAGCAGCAATCAGTTGCCAATATTTCTTCAGATAATATTGGGGTCTACTGTTCATTTTCCCAGTTCTATGCTGGGTTTTTGTCTGCCTGAGTTTGCATGGGACTTGTGTATGCTGACACCATTGCCGTAGAATCATATGGGCAGGTTCCCAGGAGCTTGTAGGATTCTGTTTCCATGTGGTCATGCACCTTCTCCCTGGCTCTTAAAATCTTTCTGCTCCCCTCACCCTGAGTTTTGGGTGGGTGAAGTTTAATAAAGGAGTCTGGTCCAAGGACAAGCATTCAGTAGACTCTTGATCTCTATGCTTTGGCCATTTGTGACCTTTTGTGTTCCTGGTCCTCTGTTGCATGAGGAGCTTCATTAATGAATTAATGAGAACTGAGAGATTCATTGGTGTCCTCTTCTGTACCCCTCTTTTATGTTCCATGAGCCTTAGGTGTAGAGGTTGCATTGTAGATGTGTCACTTAGGCCTGGCCAATTCATAAACAATGTGTGACCTGTTGTGGTACTTGGTAATAATAGGCTCCGACTGGTGCAAAAGAAGTTTCTTTGATGAGTGGTGACTGGGATATTTGTCTGCAAATATAAGGATACATATTTTGTACATAGTGAAAAATCACATTCGTCTAGTCTTGGGGTTTTCTCTGAGATCTATGACCACTCCAGCCATGTGTATTTGGTTATGTTTACAGTACCACACTTGAGTTTCCTCCCATTGAGTGGGTTTTTAGTCCAATTAGGTAGCTGTTAATTGCCCCCAAGATAAAAGTGCCACTACTGCACCAATGTCATATGCTGTGCTGGCCATTGATGTGGTAATTTGGTCTTGAAGCAGGTGTTGGATCATCGATTGATGTTTTCCCTTGGCATCTTCATACTTCTCTTCAAAGCTATGAAAGCTCGCCTTCAAGGAAAGTGGTTTCAGGTCAGTTGCAGCTCTATTGCTCCAAATCCTTGAAGGTAAGACTCTACTGCTGAAGACAGAACATACTTCAGACACAAATATATTTTAAAAGGTCCTCAATTGGCTAGGCAGGGAGGTGCATGCCTTTAATCCCAGCACTTGGGAGGCAGAGGCAGGTGGATCTCTGTGATCTTAAAGCCAGCTTGGTCTATATAGCAAGTTCTAGACCATTCAGGCCTATATAGTGAGACCATGTCTTAAACACACAAAGCAAAACAAATAAACAAAAGGCCTTTAATTAAGAAAAGACATTTACAAATTACCTATATCAGGGCTGGAGAGATGGCTCAGCAGTTAAGAATACTGGCTGTTTTTGCAGAAAACCCAGGTTCGAATCCCAGCACCCACATGGCAGCTAACAACACTGTAACTCCAGTTCCGGGGATCCTACAGCCTCTTCTCTCCTCCCCTGGCATTGCATGACACGGGTGCACATACCTACATTGTGCAGGCAATACATGCATACACATAAAATAAAAATAATATTTTTTAAAAATTACCTGTATCTAGCATTATACTTTACAGTGCAAGTCTAAAACCTTTTCTTGTAAGACTAGGAACAAAGAAAGTCAGTCATAGTTTCTGCTATTAGAGCCATTTTTCTCCTCAGTTTCAATAAATTATGTTCATAACCTCTGTGAGAGTACTTACCACATTTTATTCAATTAATCTTCTCTTTCTTACCATACCAAGACCTTTTTTGGGGGGGGTCTTTTTGAGTCAGGGTCTCCCTGTAGCTCCAGCTGACCTGGAACTTGGTATGTAGACCAGGATGGCCTTGAACTCACAGCAGAGATCCACCTGCCTCTGCCTCCCGAATGCTGGGATGAAAGGCGTGCACCACCACACTGGGCTGACCTTCTTAAGGACAAGTCTTTATCACTGACAAACAACAAAACAACAAAAAAGGAATTGTAAACTGTCCTGCATTTAGTTCATCAGATAAGTCTAGTCACTTGTCTAATATACCACAGCAACATAACAGGAATAATCAACCATGCCTTTTCATTAACAAGGAACTATCTCTGTAAACTAGTGAGTGAAAAAGCCAGGCCTTATCCCCATCATAAATTAAAATTTGTAGCTGAGAAAGTTTGTTTGTCTTAGGTCAATATTAAATATTAATACAAAGAGTACACAAAGACAAGAAGTTTAATATTAAAATAGTTTCATTTCTTTTTTAAAATTACATTTATTTTTTGTCGGGCGAGAGGCCATGTGCATGCACGTATACCAGGGTGCACATTGGAAGTCAGAGGATGACTTGCAGGGGTCTCTTTTCTCCTTCTACCATGTGGGTTCCAGTGATTGAACTCAGGTTGGGCAAATTGGTGGAAGGTGCTTTTACCTGCTGAGCCATCTCTGCATCCCAACATTTGCATTTCTGAAACAAGAATATTTCCCACTGATTCACTTCTGGTTTGTGCAGCAAAAACCTTTATTGTTTGTTTATTTTCAGACAGGGACTCCTGGGTCCAAGCCTACCTCAAACTCACTATGTATAGGAAACTGACCTTGAACACCTGATCAACCTGTTTTACCTTCTGGATTGCTGGGATGACAGGCATATGCCACTACCCCCAGCTAAAACTCTTATCACCAGAAAAATGAGCTAGAGATGTAATCTGAAAACCTGAAACTTGTACACCTGTACTTTAAAATGTGAAACACACATTCCTTGTTGCCAGTGCCACTTTCAATGAATCTATTTTTTTTTAAAGGAAGGTCTTATGTAGCTCAGGATGGCCTTGGACTCAATAAGTTCAAAGGCAACTTTGAACTCTTGATCCTCCTGCCACCGCCTCTACCACATACTACAAAGGATAGTGGAGGATGGCAGAGAGTGTAGATGAGCTCTAGGTTCTGTGAGAGACCCTGTCTCAAATATAAGGAGAGCAAACAAGGGAGACAGCTATAAAGAGTTATCAAAACACATGAAAGGCAACTCACAGAAAGTAATTACAGACAGGCTGTGTGTATGAAGAAATTACTCATCTTCAAAAGTAGAAAGATTAGGAATTAGGAGCTGGAGAGAGATGGCTCAGTGGTTAAGAACACTGGCTGCTCTTACAGAGGACCCAGGTTCTGTTCTCAGCATTCACATGGCAGCTAACAACCATCCGTAACTCCAGTTCCAGAGGATAACATCCTCTTCTGGCCTCTGCAGGCATTGCATGACATGGGTGCACTTACATACATGCAGGCAAAACACTCATACACATAAAATAGAAATAAATATATTTTTAAAAGTAGAAAGATTAAGTTGCATACACCATAAGCTGGGTATGGTGACACAGTACGACAATCCTAGCATTCAGGAGACTGAAGGAAGACTAGATTCTGAGATGCCAGGGGCTACATAGTGAGAACTTAGCTCTAAATAAATAAATAGACAAACAAAACAAATTTTTCTCAGTGTGGTAGAATAGAAACAAACAGCACTCTTCTGTGTTACCATGAAAGAAAACACCTCATCCAACCCAGCTCAATTCCCAGCATCCATGTTGGGTGGCTTTCAACCACCTATAATGCTAACTGTAGGGGAATCTAAAGTCTTTGACCTCCTTGGGCACATACACTCATATGCACATATTCTCTGTCTATCTGTCTCTGTCTCTGTCTTTCTCTCTCTCTCTCTCTCTCACACACACACACACACAAAAAAAAAAAAAAAAAAAAAAAAATCTGATCCACGGAGAGGTCACAACCATGGAGAGGCAAGAGAAGGCTAGAGAGAATAGCAGAGAGTAAACACAAAATCCAGAAATGATGAACATAAAACTTATAGCAGTCAGGGAAACCCTGTCTCAAAAAGATAACAAAACCAACCAACCAAACAAAAAAACTAGAGTAGAAATAACAAACTCCAACTTAGAGTGCCAAGTGGAGTATCAGAACAGATACTTCTCCATCCCCTAACTCTGGACCATAAACAGGATAGAGGAGGAAGGTTTCCAGACGCAACTGTATAAACAACACTTTAGACATTTATGCAGGGCCTGTGAAGCAGACTCTTGGAAAAAAACTTGTCACCTGCTGAACCTCTCATCCTCCCAGTCTGGTACAGAGGGGAGAACCATTCTTGAGGGAATGTGGTATCAAATTGCTCTGCCAGGCAAAAAGAAAATTCAGCACTCTTACATCTCCAAACCCCAGAGCTGCTGCCAACCCCTTCAACTAATAAGCAAGCAATGACTATCCACCACAGGAACACAAAAACCGATCTGAACCTGAAATGACTGGTGGATACAAATATGCTTAGGAGGCCGGGTGTGGTGGTGCACACCTTTAATCCCAGCACTTGGGAGGCAGAGGCAGGGGGATCTCTGTGAGTTTGAGGCCAGCCTGGTCTGCATAGAGAGTTCCAGGTCAGCTGGGACTACAGCTCAAAAACAAAAAAAAAAAAAAGGAAAAAAAATGCTCAGGAAGGCCTGTGGGCTATTGGGGGAAAAGCAGCCTGGACCCTGGGTGGGATGAGTATCCAGCAGGAAAGATAAATGCTGGTGCAGGTACCTCACTCCACACCCAGCTCAGGCACTGAAAAATCACACGTGAAAAGGACAATGTCAATCACCCCAGAGAGAACATTGTAAGGGGGAACAACTCCCAGGAGGGCTGGGAACACCCACAGAGGGCTGATTCTTGTGTAGGAATCTAACCCAACAGGGAAGACATTCTAGTCTAACTTGTTTGACCCACACAAAGACTAGCAACCTCTTGTCATCTGTAATCACCAGCAAAAGATGTCAGGTATGGGGGAAACTACATCCATCCCATTAAGGAAAGAGTACTGACATGTTGTCCTTCAGTCTACTTTGATATTTTACATTAAAACTTTTTTACATTTATTTGTGTGTATATGTGTGGGCATGCATACCACAGCACGCATGTGTAGGGGTCACAGGATAATCTGCAGGAGTCAGTTCTCTCTTTCTACCATGTGAGTCTCAGGAATCGAACTCAGATCATCAGGCTTGGTAGCAAGTGCTCCTAATTGCTGAGCCATCTCGTTGGCCCATGTGTGTATTGTGTGGTATGTGGAGGCCAGAGGTTGATGTCAAGTGATTCCCTCAGTTGCTCACCACCTTATATATTGAGGCAGGTCTCTCATTTGACACTGTAGCTCACCAACTCAGCTAGTCCAGTGGCCAGCTTGTTTCAGGGATCCTCTGCCTCTGCCTCCCAGGTGCTAGGATTACAGGCAATCCAGCATGACTGCCCAGCATTTACATGCATGCCAGGGATCTGAATTTGGGTCCTCACACTTGTATGGCAAGCACTTACCAACTGAGCCATCTTTCTCCTCAGACTCTATTTCTTTTTTTCTCAAAATGTTTGCTTTTGTATGTTTTTGTGTTGGTTTTATCTTTTCTGCTTCTTTTCACTCTTTTTCCTGCACCTATTCTGTAGTGGTTTTTTTCTTTTATTCATTTTTGTTATGTGGTGTGTATGAGTGTATTGCCTGCATGTGTGTAAGTGAACCCATGTCATGGAATGCCCTCAGAGATAAGAAGACGGCATCAGATCCCCTGGAACTGGAGTTACGAATGGTTGTTAGCCATCATGTGGGTGCTGGGAATTGAACCTGGGTCTTCTGCAAGAGTAACCAGTGCTCTTAACTGCTGAGCCATCTCTCTAGCCCCATGTATTGTTTCCTTGACATTTAACACCTGTAAATCATTGCACTTTCCCTCTTGTTTGTACTGTTCCTCCTCTTCTGTCCCTTCTCCATTCCTTCCCTTCTCTTCTTTTTTGTTTTGTTTTTAAATTTTGTTTTTATTGAATATTTCTTTATTCATTTATTGGTCTTTTTGAGACAGGGTCTCCATGTAGCCGCAGCTGGCCTGGAACTCACTATGTAGACCAGGCTGGCCTTGAACTCACAGAGATCCACCTGCCTCTGCCTCCCGAGTGCTGGGATTAAAGATGTGCGCCACCCCGCCCAGTATCTCAATCAATCTTAATCATCTTTATACCCACCAGCACCTTCCCATATCCCCCCCACCCCACCGCTAGAACTCATAGATTCTGTCCTTTCCGTTAAGGCCAGACATTCTTCAGTGCAAATTCATCTACTGAGGTCTAATCAGCTTATCTAGAGTCCCCCGCTTTAGGAAGATCAGCTCTTCCTCCCCTAGCAGTAATCAGTTGCCAATATTTCTTTAGCTAAGATTGGAGTCTGCAACCTGGGCGTGGTGGCACATGCCTTTAATCCCAGCACTTGGGAGGCAGAGGCAGGTGGATTTCTGTGAGGTTGGTCTCCATAGTGACTCCAGAATCCAGGCCAGCTGTGGCTACAGGGAGACCCTGTCTCAAAAAAAAAAAAAAAAAAAAAAAGAGAGTCTGCTATCCATTTCCCCAGTTCTATGCTGGGTTTTTGTCTGCTTGAGTTTGCATGAGACTTGTGTATGCTGATACCATTGCTATTTATTCATATGAGCTGGGTCCCAGGCACCTGTAGGACTCTATTTCCATATGGTCGTGAACCTCCTCCCTGGCTCTTACAATCTTTCTACTCCCTCTTCTGCAATGCTCCTTGAGCCCTGGGTGGGTAAGTTTAATAAAGGAGTCCTATCTAAGAACCAGAATTCTGCAGACTCTTAATCTCTATGCTTTGGCCATTTGTGACCTTTTGTGTTCCTGGTCCTCTGTTGCATGAGGGAGCTTCTGTAATGAGAGTTGAAAGATTCATTAGTGACCTCTTTACCCCTGTTCTATGTTCCATGAGCTTTAGGTTTAGACATTGCATTGTAGATGTGTCACTTAGGCTTGGACACTTCATAGACAATGTGTGTGACCAGTTGTGGTACATGGTAATAGTCTCCAACTGGTGCAAAAGAAGAGAAGCTTCTTTGATGAGTGGTGACTGCAATATTTGTCTGTAAATATAAGGATACATATTTTGCATATAGTAAGAAATTACATTAGTCTAGGGATGTGATAGTCTTGAGGTTTTCTCTAAGGTTTGTGACCTCTCCAGCCATGTGGATTTGGCTATGTTTACAGTACCACACATGAGTTTCTTCCCACTGAGTGGGCTTTAAGTCCAATTAAGTAGCTGTTGATTGCTCCCAAGGTAAAAGTTCCACTACTGTACCAGTGTCGTATGCTGTGCCAGCCATTGATGTGCTAATTTGGCCTTGAAGACGGTATTGAACTATGGATTGTTTTTCCTTGGCACCTTCATAGTGCTCCCCAAAGCTATGAGAGCTTGCCTTCAGGGGAAATGACTTCCAGGTCAGTTCCAGGTCCATTGGTCCAAATCCTATGTCCTAAGTATGCCTATCTTCAGCAATAGGGTTTTACCTTCAAGTTCTGTGAGGTAATCAAGGGCTATGGCAATACCCTGTATAATTTGGGGAGTCTCTTGGACCACCTTATCCAACAACTCAAAGGAAGGTTTCTCCTGCCTGGCACAGGTTTTTGTTATGTAGCTTTTAGCTATATACTTAGACTTATGTAGAGATACTGTATGTGTAATTTGTCCTTAGGTTGTTGGTAGTATATGAGTCCCTACAGTTTTTTAAAACTAGATAAGGCATTGTTCATCTCTCTTCTCTCTCCCTATCTAACCCTTACTCCATGGCTTCCCCATTTAAAGTTTTTCCCAATTTCTTCCTTGATAATACCAGTTCCTATGGCCCATCTCTCCTGAGCTCCTTTTTCCTCTTTATCCCCAAGATTCCTTGTATAACCATCTCTTCCCCTCCCATTTAAATAGCCTCATTTTTATCCATTTCTCCCTTAGCAACACCTGTCTCCTACTGTTCTTCTCTCTCTCAGGTTCTTTCTTTCCCTTTACCTCCCTGATTCCTTTTCGTTATCCTGGTTCCTGTAGTCATATCTGTATACATACTCACATATAAAGATTTGGTGCTAAGATCCACATTTGAGGGAGAACATGTCATTTGTTTCGTCAGACTCTGTGTTACTTCACTTAGTATAACAGTTTCTAGTTCCATTCATTTACCTGCAAATTTCATGATTTCATCTTTCTTTACTCCTAAGTAGAGCTCCATTGTGTAAATGTAACACATTTTCATTATTCACTCGTCAGCTAAGGGGCACTTAGGTTGCTTCCATCTCTTAGCTATTGTGAAAAGTGCAGCAACAAACACAGATGTACAAGTATCTCTGCAATAGGATGAATCCTTTAGGTTTATGTCAAGCAGTGGTAGGTTCAAATGGTAGGTTCATTTTTAGTGTTTTAAGAGTTCTCCACACTGCTTTCCATAGGGGTTGCCCAAGTTTGCAATCCCACCAGCAGTGGATGAGTGTTCCCTTTCCCCACATCCTCTCCAGCATTTGGTATCATTTGTTCTTTTGATCCTAGCCAGTCTGACTGGGGTAAGATGATACCTTAGGGTGGTTTTAATTTGCATTTCCCTAATCATTAATGGTGTTGAACACCTTTTAAGATGTTTCTTAGCCATCTTTATTTCTTCTTTTGAGACCTTTCTATTAAAATCCTTAGCCCATCTTTTAATTGGGTCAATTGCTTTCTTTTTCCTTTTCTTTCTTTTTTTTTTTTTTTTAACTCTTTATATATCCTGGATGTTAAAGCTCTGTCGTTTGTGTCACTGATGAAGATTTTTTCCCACTCTGTGGGGTTTTCTTTTCACTTTCTTGATTGTTTCTTTTGCTGTACAGAAGCTTTTTGGTTTAATGAGCTTCCACTTGTTGATTGTTGACCTTAATTCCTGAGCAACTGCTGTCCAATTTAGAAAGCCCTTTCTGGGGCTGGAGAGATGGCTCATCGATTAAGAATACTGGTTGCTCTTGCAGAAGACCTAGGCTCGAATCCCAGCATCCACATGGCAGCTAACAACTGTCTGTAACTCCAGTCCCAGGGGATCTGACAGCTGCTTCTGTCCTCCTAGGACATTGCATGACACGGGTGCACTTACCTACATGCAGGCAATACATGCATACACATAAAAATAAAATAAAACATTTTTATAAAAAGAAAGTCCTTTCCTACACTATGCCAATGAATGTTTTCTTCTAATAGTTTCGGAGTTTCCAGTTTCACATTGAGGTCTTTGATCAATTTGGAGTTGACTTTTGTGCAAAGTGAAAGATAAGGATCTAGTTTCATTCTTTTACAGGTGGAGATCCAGTTTTGCCAGCACCATTTGTTGAAGATGCTGTCTTTCCTCCATTGTGTGTTCTTGGCACCTTTGTCAAATATCAGGTGGCTAAAATTTTGTGTACTCAGTTTTGGGCCTTCAATTATGTTTCATTAATCTGTGTCTATTTTTGTGCCAGTAAAATGCTGTTTTTATGACTATAGCTCTGTAGTATACTTTGAGACCTGTTCTAGTAATCCCCCCAGCATTGCTCTTTGTGCTCAGGGTTTAGTTGGCTATCCAGGGTCTTTTGTACTTTCATATGAATTTAGGATTGTTTTTTTCTAATTCTGTGAAGCATGACATGGGGATTTTTTTTTTATGGGGATTGCATTGAATCTATATATTGCTTTTGGTAGGATGGTCATTTTCACAATATTAATTCTTCCAATCCATGAGCATGGGAGGTCCATCCATCTTCTGGTGTCTTCCTCAATCTCTTCTGGTGTTGCTTTTAAGCTTTATTGCATTGTGGTCTGATAGACTGCATGGAATTATTTCAATTTTTTGTATTGGTTGAGGCTTGTTTTGCCCAGTATGTGGTCAATTTTGGAGAAAGTTTCATGGGGTGCCGAATAGAAAGTATATTCTTTGATGCTTGGGTGGAATATTCGGTAGATGTCTGTTAGGTTCTTTTGATTTATGGTGTTGTTTAATTCTGATTATCTCTCTGTTTTTTGTCTGGTTGACCTGTCTAATGGAGACAGTGGAGTATTGACGAACCCTACTATTACTGAGTTGGGATTAATCTGTGTCTTAAAGTTCTGGAGTAATGTTTTTATAAAGTAGAGTGCACCAAAGTTTGGTGCACATATGTTCATGATTGTTAATATTTTCTTGGTTAATTGTTACTTTGATCAGAATAAAGTAATCCTCTTTAAATCTTCTGATTAGTTTTGGTTTGGAATCTATTTTGTCAGATATTAGAATTGCAACCCCTGTTTGTTTCTTAGTGTCATTTGCTTAGAATATTTTCTTTTCCATTCTTTCACCTTAAGGTAGTGCCTGTCCTTGAAGGTTGGTTTCTTGCCAGCAACAGAAGGCTGGATTTTGTTTCTTAATCTTCTTGTTTTGAGATAAGGTCTCCCTGTAGCCCCAGCTGGCTTGAGACTCACTGTGTACACCAGGCTGGCCTCAATCTCACAGAAATCTGCCTGCCTCTGCCTCCTGAGTGCAGGGATTAAAGGAAGGTGTCACCATACCAGCCTCTTATTACTTCTTAATTGTTAATACCCTAAGCTTTAAAAATATTTTTTGAAGAACTTTTTAAACATTTTTTAAAAAATTTTAAATAACTGCATGATTAGAAGAAGCATTTCATTACAGCTTTAACATATTCAGTAACACACTCCAGAGCAAGAGTACATCTCTTTCACAAGTGGGTGCAAGTTTCTAGGTTCACAGTTGAATTAATATAGTTATACAATATTGAACTCAGTATAAGCCCTGTAAGGCATAAAATTGAATGAGTTTTTAACCTTTAAAAAAGATCTCCATTTCATTTTAGAATATACTGTTCCTTGCAGAAAGACTCATTGTTTTTGCTACTAAGACTGAGATGTTGGCACATGCATCTCTAATCTGTATGTATCTGATTATTACTAGTCATAATCGGTTGCATCTGGATCCTTGGAGCCTGTGTATTTCTATAAAGTCATTGGGTAGATTTCAATGGTAATGTTTATCACCTCTACTAATTAACATGACATAAATTTCCATGCTTCCTCCTCAAATATAATACATTTTTTTTAAATTTATTGATTTTTTTTGTGTGTGTATATCACACAGAACGTTCCAACCCATCTTATTCAACTATATACCCACCTCCCAGATGGCACCCTCCCATAGCCTCCCTCGCCTAACTAGAGCCCTTATACTCTGATATCCCTGCTACTGTCTGCTGTACTGTCAGCACCCCTAGCCATTCCCCACTACAGCCTGTCTAGAGGTCTTTGTTTTAGGAAGGTCAGCTGTTCCTCATCTAGCAGCAATCAGTTGTCAATATTCCTTTAGATAAGATTGGGGTCTGCTGTTCATTTTCCCAGTTCTATGCTGGGTTACTATCTGGGAGTCCCTTTGGGCCACCCTGGCCAACAACTCAAAAGAAGGTATCTCCTATCTGGCATTGTTGCTT
>NW_008341422.1:728312-729062 GCF_000622305.1 Nannospalax galili | reverse complement strand
GATGAAATCTTAAAGTGGTTTTAATTTGCATTTCCCTAATTATCAGTGATACTGAACATCTTTTAAGATGTTTCATAGCCATCTTTACTTCTTTCTTTGAGAACTCTGTTCAGCTCCTTAGCCCATCTTTTAACTGGGTTACTTCTTGTCTTGATTCTCTGTTTTTTTAGTTCATTATATATTCTGGATATTAAACATCTGTCAGATGTGTTGCTGGTGAAGATTTTCTCCCATTCTGTGGGTTTTCTGTTCGCTGCCCTGGATGCCTCCTTTGATATAAAGAGGCTTTTTAGTTTAATGAGGTCCCATTTGTTAATTCTTTCCCTTGTTTCCTGAGCAATTGATGTCCGGTTCAGAAAATCCTTTCCTACACCTATATCTTGTAGGTTTTTCCCAATGTTTTCTTCTAGCAGTTTCAGAGTTTCAGGCTTTGCATTGAGGTCTTTAATCATTTGGAATTGACTTTTTGCAGGGTGAAAGATAGGGTTTTAGTTTCATTCTTCTATAGGTGGAGATCCAGTTTTACCAGCACCATTTGCTGAACATGCTGTCTTTCCTCCAGTGAATATTCTTAGACCCTTTGCCAAATATCAGGTGGTTGAAATTGCATGTACTCATATTTGGGTCTTCAATTTTTTTCTGTTGATCTATTGGTCTATTTTTGTGCCAGTACCATGCTGTTTTTATGACTATAGCTCTGTAGTATACTTTGAGATCTGGTATAGTAACCCCCCCCCCCCAGCATTGCTC
>NW_008341422.1:718687-728179 GCF_000622305.1 Nannospalax galili | reverse complement strand
CTTAGTGCTCAGGGTTGCTTTGGCTATCTGAGGGCTTTTGTTCTTCCATATGTGATGAATCTTAGGATTTTTTTTTCCAATTCTGTGAAAAATGTCATGGGGATTAAAAATATTTTAACTACATTTATTTGAATAGTATCATACTTTCTTTTTCCTAACATCCTTGCTGAAGTATGAATTGAAGTACACAGATGTGTTTTTTGTTTGTTGTTTTTTGTTTTTACTTTTGGCTTAGGTTATACCTAAAATCCTAAATCCTATAGTCCTGCTTTAACCTCCTGAGTGCTAGTTACAGGCATGAGTCATCACACCTAGCCACAGTGCTTTATACTGTATTTGAATTCTATGACTGTTATTAAATCATTTTTCATCTTATTGCTGTGAATTTACTATTGTGTGAAAACTACACACCAAGAAATATGACCCAAAAAAAAAAAAAAAAAGAGTAGGGAAAACGAAACTTGACCAGGCATGGTGGAGCATACCTTTAATCCCAACACTTGGTAGGTAGAGGCAGGTGACTATCAGTGAATCTGAGGCCAGCCTAGTCTACATAGTGAGTTGCAGACCACTCAGGGCTACATGGTAAGACCCTATCTCAAAATTAGATTAATACATAAATAAGATATAAACAACTTAAATCGACTCATAACAAGCATTCCTTCATGGCCTGTGCTCCAGCTCCTGCCTCCAGGTTCTTGCCCTGAGTTCCTACCTTGGGCTCCCTGATGAACTGTGACCTGGAGATGTAAGACAAACCCTTTCCTCTCCAAGTTGGTAGTGGTCAGAGTGTTTGTCACAGCAATGGAGAAACAAGCTAGAACAGAAATTGGTACCAGAGACTGGGGCATTGCTGTGACAGACCTGACCTTGGTATTTTTAGGAGGATTGTGGAAGCATTCAGAACTTTGGGCTGAAAAAGCCATTGAGTGCTTAGAGTTTGTTGCTGTGGAGCTTGGAACAGTTATGCTGAAAGAGTTGTGAACAATGGAAGCCTGGCTTGTGAAGCTTCCAAGGGAAGCAGAGATTATCAGGGCTGTTTGTGTGATATTTTGAATTGAGAATCTGTGGGTTCTGATCGGCTGGGGCTGAAGAATCAGCTGTGATTAAGAGACTAGTACCTGAAGTAAAACCTTTGCTTTACTGGGATAATTGATGCTCCTTAGCTGGGGCTGAAAAATCAGCTGTAAATTAACAACAGACCAGCACGAGTGTGTTGAAATCCTCTGGGTAGCATTTCCTCAGGGTCTGCACACAGAAGCTGTGGTTGAGAGGGGACCTGAACCTCCATCTCTAGCTGAAAGCGGGACCTGGTAATGTGTAAGAGTCTCCTGCATGGTTCTGGTGTTGAAAGCATGAAAGGGTCACAGAGAGCAACTGAGGCTTGGCACTCTGAGAGGCCAGGAAAGGCCATAGGTGAAAGTGCAGCTTCAGTTTCAGTGAGGACCCCAGGATTGAAGGGGTCATGGAGAGAATCAGGCTTTGCACCTCAAGAGGCAAGAAGAGGCCACTGGTGAAGGTGTAGTCTCAGTTGCAGTGGAGACCCCAGCTTTTTGGAAATGCCAGACCATGAGATGACCACCAAGGGCAGCGGCAGGTGTGGAATGGAGGAGGCCTGGGTCTGCAAGATGAGCTCTGTGTGCTGTGGACGGCAGAGTCAGAGAGGTGGAGCTGCCAGTACCTTTTGGAATCCAGAGGATCATGAGTGAATCCCAGATGCCCAGCCTTGAGCTACTTTGCTGGACTTTGGTTTTACTTAGGTGTGCCTGATTCTTCTGTTTGGAATAAGACAGTATTTGTTTTGTATTTTACAGGTACCCCCAATTAAGAGACTTTTAAAAGAGACTATGGACTTTTAAGTGTTTGGATTTTTTAAGGACTGTGAGGCTTTTAAGGTTGTACTGTTTTATGTTGTGATATTAATGTTAACATCATATCTTGGGGATAAGAATTGGAAAGGTTATGGTTTAATAGTGATGTGTTTGTGTGTCAAGTTGACAAGGGGTCAATTGTGCTGGATAGCTTTAGTATCAACTTGACACACCTGGGTTGAAGGAGCCTCAATTGGGGAATTGCCGCCATAAGACTGGCCTGTGGCCATGTGTGTGGGGCATCTTCTTGATTGTTGAGTGATGTGGGAGGGTCCAGCCCACTGTGGGTGGTACCACCCCTGGGCAGTTAGGCCTGTGTTGCATAAGAAAGCAGGCTGAGCAGGAGCCATGAGCATGGACCAGGGGAGCAAACCAGTAAGCAGCATGCCTCCAGGTTCTTGACTGAGTTCCTATCTTGGATTCCCTCAGATGAACTGTGACCTGGGAGATGTAAGCCAAATAAACCCTTTCCTCCCCAAGTTGGTAGTGGTCAGAGTGTTTCATCACAGCAATGGAGAAACAAGCTAGAACAAACATATATGTAAAAGTTCACAATAAAATACTTGAAAGCCAAATTCAAGAACACATTAAGAAGATTATATGGTATTATGAAGTTGGTTTCATCCCAGGGATACAAGTTGTTTCTACATATACAAGTTGATAAATCTAATACAACACAGATACTTCAAGAATAGAAACCACATGATTATCTCAATAGATGAACAAAATTCAATATTCCTTCCAGACAATAGCCTCAAAGAAACTAAGAACAGAAGGAACATATTTCAACATAATGACGCTTTATACAACAAACCTATAGTCAACCTAATACTAAATGGGGAAAAACTGAAAGCATTCCCTCTAAAATCAGAAGTCAGACAAAGATTCTCACCTTCACTGCTCTTTTTAAATGTATATTATTTATTATTTTTATGTGTATGAATGTATTGCCTGCATGTACGTAAGTGCACCTGTGCTATGCGATGCCCATGGAGATCAGAAGAGGGTGTTGGATCCCCTGGAACTAGAGTTACAAACAGTTGTTAGCTGCCATGTGGGTGCTGGGAACTGACCCAGGTCTTCTGCAAGAGCAGCCAGTGCTCTTAACTGCTGAGCCATCTCTCCACACCTGGATGTATTTTATTTTATTTTATTATTATTATGTGTGTGTGTGTGTGTGTGTGTGTGTGTGTGTGTGTGTGTGACATGAGTGTGCCTGAAGAGGCCAGAACAGGGTGTTAGGTCCTCTGGAGTTGGAGTTATAGGCAGTTGTGAACTGTCCAATGTGGGTGCTGGGAACCAAACCTGGGTCCTCTGCAAGAGAAGTATATACTCTTTTTTTTTTTTTTTAAGCTTTTAGGACAATTGTATTTGAATTTTAAGGAAACTCCTCAGGACAGGGGAGCTGGTAATCTCTCTAGTTGCCTTGAGTAGAATGGAGAGGGGAGAAGGACAGCCATGAGGCCATGAAGGTTTAGAGCCTGCATGGAGGTCAGACACAGGGCTGACTGACAGCCACATGGCTGGGAGAAGGAAGCTTTAGAGAAAAAGTAAAGAAATACAAGATGGTAGGGCAGCCCAAAGCATTAAAGAAAGCATGTTTAGAAAAGGGATATGAAGGCCAGGTGTGGTGGTGCATGCCTTTGATCCCAGCACTGGGGAGGAAGAGGCAGGTGGATCTCTGTGAGTTCAAGGCCAGCCTGGTCAACATAGTGAGTTCCAGGCCAGTTGGGGCTAAAGGGAGACCCTGGCTCAAAAAAAAAAAAAAAAAAAAAAAAAAAAAAGATGTGAGGAAGAAAAGGCAAGATTATGTTTTTCTGAAGAATTCAGAAAAGTGGGCAGACACAGAGGCCCTACATGATGTCTGTGGCCGGATCTAGAAGTATTGCCAGTATATACTCTTAACCACTGAGCCATCTCTCCAGTCCTACCTTCACTGCTTTTATTGATATATGGCTTGATGTCTTAGCTATGGAAATAAGTCAAGAGGAAGAAATAAAAGTGATACAAATAAGAAAGAATGAAGACTATGCCAGAAAACTCTGAGGCAGGCCTGATAGCACTTTCAGAAAACTTTGTATGATACAAAAACAATATGTAGAAATTAGTAGCCTTTCTTTACACCAATAATCAAGCTACTGAGAAAGAAATCAAGAAAAAAAATCCCATTCACAATAACTTTTTTCTTTTCTTTTTGAGACACAGTCTCCCTGTAGCCCCAGCTGGCCTGGAATTCACTATGTAGACCAGGCTGGTCTTGAACTCACAGAAATCTGCCTGCCTCTTCCTCCCAAGTGCTGGGATCAAAGGCGTGCACCACTATGCCTGGCTCTACAATAACTTTTTAAAAAATCCTAGGACTATGGAGCTGGAGAGATAGCTCAGCAGTTAAGAGCATTGATTGCTCTTGCAAAGGACCCAGGTTCAGCTCCCAGCACCCACATGACAGCTAACAACTGTCTATAACTCCAGTGTCAGGGGACTGGATGCCTTCTCCTGACCTCCATGGGCACCATACTACATGAGTGCCCTTACATACATGCAAGCAATACACTCATGCACATAAAAAAAAATAACAGTAATAAATAAAATATTTTTTAAAAAACCCTAGGACTGGGGCTGGAGAAATGACTCAGCAGTTAAGAGCACTAGGTGTTCTTGCAGAAGACCTGAGTTTGAATCCCAGTACCCACATGGCAGCTAACAACCATCCATAACTCCATTTCCAGGGGATCTGACATTGTCTTCTGTCCTCTGAGGGCACTACACAACACAGGTGCACTTACATACATGTAGGCATAACACATACCTAAAATAAAAATGGATAAAATCCATAAACCAACTAGGAAAAAAACCCCTAGGACTGACTCTAACCAAAGAGGTGAACCTGTACAATTAATAACTTGTACAATTAATAACTTGAAGACACTGAAGAGCTGACAGTACACACTTTTCCTACATAGTGGTTATCATTATCTACATAGTGAACTGAAGGCTAACCCAGGCCGTATGAGTCTTTGTCTCCAAACAAATAAAGAAAAATTAAAAAACCCAAATAAACAAACAAAACCAAAACATTGAAGAAAGAAATTGGAATGACCTCCTATGTACATGGTTGGTAGAATTAAGATGGTGAAATGGTTGTAATGCCAAACGCAATCAACAGATTCAAAGCAGTCCCTATAAAATTCCAATGACATTCTTCACAGAACTAGAAAATAAATCCTAGAATCTGCACAGAAGCATGAAAGACTCCAAAATCAACTTAAAGCAGAAAGAAAAATGCAGAAGGTCTCACAACATCCAATCTTAAATTACGCTACAGAGCCTTGTAGCAAAAACAGTATAGTACTGGCACAAAAAAGCAGCCACAGATCAATGAAATAGAAGGTCCATAAAGAAACCCACAGAGCCAGGTGTGGTGGTGCACCTTTAATCCCAGCAGAGGCAGAGGCAGGCTATGAGTTCAAGGCCAGCCTGATCTATATAGTGAGTCCCAGGACAGCTGGGGCTATAGGGAGACCCTGTCTCAAAAAGACCAAAAGAAAAAGAAAAAGAAGAAACCCACAGAATTATAGCTAGCTAATTCATGACAAAGGTGTCAAAAGACACACATTGCAATAAAAAAAGAGCCTCTTCAACTAATGGCAGTGGGAAAGCTGGGTATTCACATGTAGAAGAATGAAGCTACATCCATTCTCTCTCACTCTACACCAAAATCCATTAAAAAAATGGATCAAAGACATGATTGTAAGACCTGAAACTTTAAACCTGGTACAAGAAAACACAGACAAAACACATTAAGATATGAAAGCAGGCAAGGACTTTCTAAACTTCACACAAATAGCACAGAAAATAACCCCAAGAATTGACAAATTGGGTTACATAAAATTAAAAAGCTTTTGTGTAGCAAAGGAAACAGCAGAGCGAAGAGACAGCCCACATCATGGGCAAAAAAATCTTTGCTAGCTACATGTCAGATGAGATTAATATCTATCCAGAAATTAAACACCAAAAATAATTTAATTAATAAATGGGCAAATGGGCAAAGCTAGTAGTCAAAAAAAGAAATACAGTGGGTGTGGTGGCTCACACCTTTAATTCCTAAATTTGGGTGGCTGAGGCAGGAGGACTGCTTCAAATTAGAGATTGTCTGAGCTATATAGCAAGACCCTGAGTTGAACAAACAAAAAAAAAAACAAAAAAACGAAAGCAACACAAATGGCCAATACACATGTGAAAAATGTTCAACATTCTTAGCTGTTAGGAATATGTAAATTAAATCTTACCTAGTCAGAACAGCTTTCATCAAGACAACAAATGCTGATGAGAATGTGGGGAAAGAGGATCCCTTTGTTCACTTGTGGAAATAGAAACTGGTATAGAAACTGTGGAAATCAGAATGGATGTTCCTCAGAGAACCTAAAATAGAACTACCATATGATCCAGCTACACCCCTCCCAGGCTCACACCCCAACAAATTGGTGTCAGCACACACAGTGGTACTTGCACATATATGTTTACTGCTGCACTGTTCACAACAGCCAAGATATGGAGCCTAGCTAGATGTATGTCATCAATAGATGAACAGATAGGGAAAATGTGCATGTGTGTAATGGAATTTTATTTATGTGTTAAGAAGAATGAAATTGTCATTTTAAGAAAAATGGATGAAGCAGGGTGTGGTAGCGTATGCCTTTAATCCCAGCACTTGGGAAGCAGAGGCAGACAGATCTCTGTGAGTTCAAGGCAGGCCAGCCTGGTCTACCCAATGAGTTCCAGGCCAGCTGGGGCTACAGAGAGACCCTGTCTCAAAAAGACCAAAAAAAATTTATTTAAATTTTATGTGTATGAGTGTTTTGTTTGCATGTATATAAGTGCATCACATATATGCAGTGCCCATGGAGTTCAGAATAAGGCGTTGGATATCATATAAAGACAAGAATTTCCCTAGCATTATTTTTTTTTACTCATAACAGACAAATTGGAAATGACCCAAATGTCTGTTAAGAGGAAAACAAATAAATGTGGTCATATAATGTAATAATAGGTTATGGTGGCATGTACTTTTAATCCCAGCACAAGAGGCAGAGGCAGTCAGATCTCTAAGAGTTCTAGGCCAGCCTGGTCTATATAGCGAGTTCCAGCCAGCCAGGGTTACATAGTGAGACTCTATCTTAAAAAACAAAACAATAGCCAGGCATGGTGGCACACGCCTTTAAGCCCAGCACTTGGGAGGCAGAGGCAGGCGGATCTCCATGAGTTCAAGGCCAGCCTGGTCTACATAGTGAGTTCCAGGCCATTTGGGGCTACAAGGAGACCCTGTCTCAAAAAGACAAACAACAGCAACAAAAAAAAACAAACAAACAACAACAACAACAACAAAACAAAAAGCCGGACATGGTGGCGCACGCCTGCAGTCCCAGCACTTGGGAGGCAGAGGCAGGTGGATATCTGTGAATTCAAGGCCAGCCTGGAATACAAATTAAACAGATTGATACATGCACCAGTATCATTTTACACATTATGCTATGTAAGAAAGAACCCCTGAAAGAGTAAATAAATCCATCTTAAGACATGCAAAATTAATGGACCATGATGTAACTCAGAAGAGGACTGATCTTGGAGAAGGCAGGTATTGACTGGAAAGAAGCATGAAGAATTCTTCCTGGCAGCTAACATGTTCTCTATCTTGAGTTGGGTGTAGTTACACACATAAAACAGTGTTTGGCAGTAGATCCCATAAGATTCTATCTTGTGGCTGGAGAGGTGGCTCAACCGTTAAGAGCATTTGCTGCTCTTGCAGAGGACCCAGGTTCGGTTCCCAGCACCCACATGGTAGCTCACAACCGCTTGTAACTCCAGCTCCAGGGTATCTGAAATCATCTTCTGGGCGCTGCAGAAACCAGTCATGTACCTGGTGCATATTCAGACAAATACTCATATACATAAAAATAAACACAGGGTGGAAGAGATGGCTCAGTGATTAAGAACACAGGCTGCTCTTGCAGAGGACTCAGGTTCCTTTTCCAGTACCCACGTGGTGGCTAACAACCTCCAAAACTCCAGATCCCAGGGATTTGACACCCTCTTCTGGTTGCCGTGGCATTGCACAACACAAGTGAACTTACATACTTGCAGGCAAAACATTCATACACATAAAAATAAATAGGTTCTAGCAGTGTGAGGCATCAGCGAGAAAGCTGGGGGGTGGCAGAAGCTGTTACCAGAGCCAGAGCTGCCAGGTTAATCCCAATCAAGATGACAACCTCCTAAAAGCATAGGGACTTCGTGGCAACAATCCATGGGGATAGGCTGGAGAGACGGCTCAGCGGTTAAGAACACTGGTTGTTCTTGCAGAAGACCTGGGTTTGAATCCCAGCACCCAGCTAACAACTGTCCATAACTCCAGTCCCAGGGGATCTGACAGCCTCTTCTGACCTCCATGGGCATTGCACGACATGGGTACACTTATCTACATGCAGGCAAGACATGCATATACATAAAATAAAAATAATAAAATATTAAAAAAAAAAAATCCATGGGGAAAAGCCAGTGAGGAGCCTGGCCAGAATTGGTGAAGTACTGGGCAAGAAGCTGGAGGAAAGGTGATTTGACAAGACCTGTGTGGTCCTTAGCCACTTTCTGGTGCTAAATAAGATAAAGACTTCTTTCAGGAATGGCTGAAGGACACATGTGGCACCAATGCCAAGCAGATCCGGAACTGCTTTGGTTGCCTTTGGTGTGACGCCTCCTTGTGATGTCCTCTGGGGACCTCTCAGACCCCCAGCCCCAGCATCCAGTCTTCAGAGTTTGTAATAAAATGGGGCACTTTCCTGTCCTCCACAAAAGAAGACATTACTGTTGTCACACTCCCCTCCTCTACTTTGAGGTCTTTTGAGAGTTCTCTCCCCTCAACATCTCAACCTTTTTGGAATTCTTGCTCTTGCATTCATTGCCCTTCCTTCTCATTTCCCTACAGTTTCATGGCAATAGTTACCAGCTTTCCTGTGTGAATTCCTGGTCCTCCTTCCATGGGCTTCTTCCCTTCCTAATCTATTGGATACTATTTGACTCCTTTTTTTGGCTTAGCAGTCAGTGTCTTTATAAAGTTTTTAAAATCAAAAAACTCAGTGGCCTTCAAAAAAATAAATGAAAAAAAATAACAAATCTTTTTTTTGGTCTTTTTGAGACAGGGTCTCCCTGTAGCTTCAGCTGCCTTTAACTCGCTCTGTAGACCAGGCTGGCCTTGAACTCACAGAGATCTGCCTGCCTCTGCCTTAACAAATCCTTTAAAAAAGAAATATTATCTTGCAACTTTATAGCCATATTAATTTATGTATACTCTATAATGTTCACATGTGAGAAAATTAACACAGCCCCATCATTAGGCAACACATGAAAGAGTATGCATATTTCTGTAGTTGTGTTGTGAAAGGGTGTGTCGTGAATGCTTTTTTCTGTTTCTTTTTTATGAATATCTGTCTATCCCACAACTGTTCTACAACCTCCTAGATCTTCAGGCAACCAATCTTTTTTTTTTATATTTTACTTATTTTATTATTTTTATTTTATGTGTATGCGTGTATTGCCTGCATGTAGGTAAGTGCACCTGTGTCAT
>NW_008341422.1:701831-718583 GCF_000622305.1 Nannospalax galili | reverse complement strand
TTTCTCTAGGAACTATTTTTTTTAATATTTTGTTTATTATTTTATGTGTATGAGTGTGTTGCCTGCATGTATGTGAGTGCACCCGTGCTGTGCAATGCTGCGGAGGTCAGAGCAGAAGAGGCTGTCAGATCCCCTGGGACTGGAGTTAAGGATGGTTTGTAGCTGTCATGTGGCTGCTGGGACTCAAACCCGGGTCCTCTGCAAGAGCAGTCAGTGCTCTTAACCGCTGAGCCATCTCTCCAGCCCCTAGATTTTATTTTTATTATTTTAAACTTTGTGTGTGTGTGTGTGTGTGTGTGTGTGTGTGTGTCTATGAGTGCAGGTTTCCTGGGGCATCAGATTCCCTTGAAGCTGTTGTTATAGGCAATTGTGAAGCACCCAACATGGGTGTTAGGGACCAAACTCAGGTCCTCTGTAAGAGCAGTGTTCATTCTTAGCTGTGTCTCCAGCCCCCAGCACCCCTCACAGCCAATCTTATCAGTTCCTGGTGATGTTGTGACTTGGTATACTGATTATGAGAATACAGATACAGTCTGCCACAACTGATCCCCCCTCCCCATTAGAGTGAGTCAGTGTTGCAGGGGTGTACTTCTCAATGTGGACTGGTTCTTGTTCAGGTGAACCTCTGCTATCTTGCAGCTGTACCATCTGGATCATGAAGCCTCTGAGGCCACAGTAAAGACTGGGTTGGAAGATTGCCCAAGGAGTTTTTAATGGCCAGGCATGAAAACCGCTTACATGTTTCACCCACATCCCATTAGCCAAACTCCTAAAAAGAGGTTGCCACCTAACTGCCTGTGCACCCATGAAGAAGAAAGCCAATATAACTACTTTTCTGTGGTTATCCATTTAGAGTTAGTGACAGAGGACTTGGTGGTATAGCTCAGTAGTACTGTGCTTCTTTAGCATGGATAAGAGCCAGAGTTTGATCCCCAGCACCACCAAATGATCGATGGATGGATGGATGGATGGATGGATAAATAGATGGTGAACCCATTACAACCACAGAGAAACATCCCCTTAAATATACAGCAACTACAGGAAATAAGAAAATATGGAGAGACCTTCCCAAACTACCACACAGGGCCAGTTCAGATTATCCACATATCTATATAGAGAAGTATTCTTTCTCATCCTCCTTTTGCTTATTCACTCTTCCTTTATAAAATAGGCTGACACCCACAGAACACTCAGCATTTGCTAGACGGTTGCTCTCCAACATGACCATGATTTCTGCCTGAGAAGTCAGGCTGTACACTTACCATGAGTCAGATGTATTATATTACAAACCTGCTTTTCCAGTTTTAAGTGTTACTCTAATTATGTGATTTAATTAACTATTACTCAAGTCTAAGAAATATAAGTTCCAAAATTCAGAGAAAAGGCTTTATCCCTTTGAAGAGCCACGGGTAGGCTTGCTTCACTGAAACTTCAAGTAGGCTTCTTGAAGCCATATGAACTGGAACATGGGGTATTAAATGATGGCATGGGAGGGATCTGCTCATGCAGCAATAGGGCAGGCTCGAGCACAGCTGTAGTTACAGTGTCTTGCCTCACTCCAGCTTTAAAATAAAATCAAAGGCAGCTGCTGGTCCATCGTTCCGGTGCCCCTGGCCTGGGAGACTTGTCAATTCCTGGGGCATCTTGGACTCTTGACCATCATGAAGAATAAAGGTAGGCCTGGGGGGACCATATTTATTCCTATGTTGGTCTTACATATATAATTGTTCACAGCTTCTTTACAGATGTGATACCAGATAGAAAATCTCTTGTGATCACTTTTACAGTGTCTGAACCTAAACAGGCTGTTTGGTCCAGACTGGTTCTGTATATTTTAAAAAATTAGTGAACATTTTTATATTTTAAATTATTCAAAGATGTGTCATTAGTAAAACAGAGCTGTAGCAGAGCTAGACACCCGCCTCCAAAAAAAGGTGTCTAAAAATCTTAGCTGAATATGTGGATTTGTGGCTGCTTATACAGATAGCAATAATAAGAAAGGACAATGGGCCCTTCTGATGTCAGGTAGAATCATCCTCAGATCTCACATTCCAGTTGGAATCTTTGGCAGTAACTATTCTTCAATCAAACTCTCCGGTACAGTCATTTCTTTTTTCTTAGGATGGTGAATCTCCACCTCCATTGCTAGATGAGTGGATTTACAATTGCAGGACAGCTTAGAATAAATTTGGAGATAGGTAAATGCCAGATAGAGGATACAAATGTGTTTTGTATAGAAATTGCTTCTGTATAGTCTTTAAAATGTTTGGTATGCTTAAGAAAATATCTCGGTTTTGTTCATTCAACCTGGAAGGCAAAAGAAAATGTGCATATTTCTCAGAGCTGGAAGTCCAAGTGGAAGCTGTAGTAGAAAGCTGGACATGTGGCTTGTGCGTGATAATTATAGTCAAGATGGAAAAGAATCTCCCTCTACCATAATGGAAAATGGAGGGGTTGTCCAAGAGCACAAACTTCTACTGGCTAGGACTTTAACTTGACTAAGAACAAACTCACGGTGTATGTTATGCACTTAAGAAAACGAGGTAAGCAGCACACTGTTGCCAGCTTACAGATGCCAGCATGCAACCATCTTCTCCCACATCATCTTTGTATGTTTCCCCCTCAGTTTTTTACTAGATTTAATTTGCATTTATATGTATGTGTCTATGTCTCTGTTTCTGTTGTGTGTATGCCATGAGTGTGTAGGTATCCTCAGGCATCAGATCCCCTAAAGCTGGGATTATAGGCAATTATGAGCTGCTCAATGTGAGTGCTGGGAGCCAACCACTGTCCTCTGGAAGAGCAGCAAGCACTCTTGACCACGGAGCCATCTCTGTAGTCGCACACAGTCATCTTGAAAGATCACAAGTACCCTTCTAACTTGACATGCATGTTCTAGGCAGAATGATGAAATTAAAATCTTCCCTTTGTCGGGTGTTTTATTTTTTGCATTGCTGGGCACTGAGCTCAGGCATGCACATGTTCAAGGCCAGCCTGGTCTACATAGTGAGTTCCAGGACAGCTGGGGCTACAGGGAGACCCTGTCTCAAAAAGACCAAAAAAAAAAAATTTTTATTTTCAGCACTTAGCAGGTCACAGGAGAATTTAGGAAGAGCAATTACAATGTGGTAGTAGATAGAGTAAGTCATGCCAAAAGGAGTTAGGAAATGGAAACATGAGGAAGGAGAAGCAGCAAATACAGAACACATGTAGATGTCTCTTGGAAAGCTCACTGTGTGAGAAAATACAAGAGCACAAAAATCAGAATTTTTCTTCTTTTAATATTTTATGGTTATTTTATGTGTATGAGTATATTGCCTGTATATAAGTACACCTGTGTCCTGCAATGCCCTTGGAGTTCAGAAAAGGGTGTTGTATTCCCCTGGAATTGGACTTACAGTTATTACCTACCATGTGTGTGCTGGGAACCAAACTCGGGTCCTCTACAAGAGCAGCCAGTGCTCTTAACCACTGAACTATGCCTCCAGCCCCTCTTTCTTCTTTTTTAGACAAAGCCTCATATAGCCCAGTCTGGCTTCAAACTTACTATATAGGCAAGGATGATTGTTTCTGATGCTGAGTGCTGGGATTACAGGTGTATACCACCTTGTCCAGTTTTCATGAATGCTAGGCAATCACTCTATCAACTGTTACACCCCCAGCCAAAAAACAAACAAATTAGGATTTCCCTTTCTCTTCTCCCCCATGTTCTTCCTCTTTTTCTTCCTCTCCTCGCCCCCTTCCTCTTCTTCCATTGCTGGGGGTAGAACCCAGTGCCTCTGGCATACTAAGAAAGTACTCTACTCCTGAACTACACCCCTAGTCCTTCTTACCATATTCTGGATCCTTGAGGTTCCCAACTTCCAATTCAACTCCAATACTTTTCTCACTATGCATTTCCTTTATCTGAATTCAGCATCTCATAACAATCTAATGACTAAGGCCTATGGACTATACTTCTGTAATTCATCCCTTCCCACTCCTCCTCACTCTTAACATACCACTAGCTCCCTAACTGGTCTCACTGCCTCCTTTCTTAATACAGTGTGCACGAGAACCTCCATGCTGCTTCTCCAGACATGTTTCACCCACTCCTCTCCCTTGCAACACACTTGCAGCTTCTTGACTGCAATGTTCTCACAAATCTATTTCCCCAGATGCTGATTCTATGGATTTTTCTGCTTGGTCCTCTATAAGTACTTGTTCTACTCTTCTTTTTTTAAAAATATTATTTTTATTTTATGTGTATGAGTATATCGCCTGCATGTATGTGAGTGCACCCGTGTCGTGCAATGCTGTGGAGGTCAGAAGAGGGCTTCAGATTCCCCTGGAACTGGAGTTAAGGACGGTTCGTAGCCGCCATGTGGGTGCTGGGAATCAAACCCGGGTCCTCTGCAAGAGCAGTCAGTGCTCTTAACCTCTGAGCCATCTCTCCAGCCCCTCCACCTTTTTTTTTGGTCTTTGAGACAGAGTCTCCCTGTAGCCCCAGCTGGCCTGGAACTCACTATGTAGACCAGGCTGGCCTTGAACTCACAGAGATCCGCCTGCCTCTGCCTTCCAAGTGCTGGAATTAAAGGCATGAACCACCATGCCTGGCCTGAAATTCTGTTTTATGTCCAGTAGCTCCTACTTTTGACAAATAATTATAAGAAACATTTAATTAAAGCTACATCTAACTCAGTTACAGCTCTTGGCAAGTTGAAAAGGATTGTCCAGATGAATTGGGTTTTCTGTTTTTTTGCTTTGTTTAGTTTGAGACAGGGTCTCCCTGCAGCCCCAGCTGGCCTGGAACTGGCTATGTAGACCAGGCTAACCTTGGTATCACAGAGATCCACCTACCTCTGCCTGCCAAGTGCTGGGATTAAAGGTATACCTGGCCTGTCTGAATTGGAAGAGGCATGTATGAAGTCTACAAGTTGCTCACCTAAAACTATGTCTTAACTTTTCCAGGCAGGCTTGGCGAAGCCTCTATTTTCTGTCCTTTTTTTCTTTTCTTTCCCTTTTTTTCTTTCCCTTCCTTCCTTCCTTCCCTTTCCCCTCCCTCCCTCCTTTCCTCCCTCCCTTCCTTCCCTTTTCCCTCCCTCCCTTCCCTTTTCCCTCCCTCCCTTCCCTTTTCCCTCCCTCCCTTCCTTCCCTTTCCCCTCCCTCCCTCCCTTCCCCCCTCCCTTCCTTCTGTCCCTCCTTCCTTCTGTCCTTTTTTAAAACACAGGATATTACTATATAGCTCTGGTTGGCCTGGAACTCTCTATGTAGACCAGGCTGGCCTAGAACTTATAGAGATCTGCCTGCCTCTCTGCCTCCCTAGTCCCCAGATTAAAGATGTGTGTATCCAGGCCTGATTTAGTTATTATTTCAACGGTTAGAGTTAGTTGCTGTTTTTAATCACCAATTTGATATTGTTTTACTAGTGTCAACCTTTAAGTAGATAAACCTGTGGGTTGCATTCTATGACTCATTGGTGCTTGGTGATGGGGATTCATGTCTGTGTTACATTATCAACTAAAAGAGTAGTTGAAAGAAATAACATTCCTTTAGTACCATGCCCTCTTATCTGTTACCGCATCTCTATCCTTTGTGAAAAAAGAGTTTGCCTATATTAAATAGACAACAGTAAATGGCTTTGTTGCTGTTGTTAAAGATGCCTACAGAGTTGACAGTTAATACCAACGTGTCAGTAGTCCCAAAATTACACTTATGAAATTGTTTTTAAAATCTAAAAAAAAAAAAATACGCCTGGTGTGGTGGTGCACACCTTTAATCCCAGCACTTGGGAGGCAGAGGCAGGCGGATCTCTGTGAGTTCGAGGCCAGCCTGGTCTACATAGAGAGTTCCAGGCTAGCTGGGACTATAGGGAGACCCTGTCTCAAAAACAAAAACAAAACAAAATACTCTAGATACTAGCTTCATTAGGAACTTTATCTTAGAACCCGTAGCCCCCCCCCTTTTGAGATAAGGGCTCATCATGTAACCCAAGCTGACCTCAAAGTGCTCTGTAACTGAGGATGACCTTGAATTTCTGCTCCTCCAGTCTACCAACTGAGCTACCTTCCCACCCACGTCCCATAGCTCTTTTCTGTCTGTCATTTTGTGTTAGTTGACTTTCTTTTTTGCTGCTCAGGTCTGAATCCAGGGGCTTGCACACACTAAGCATTGCCCTACCACTGAGCACACCCAGCAAGACAATCAACAAATCAAAACTTCTTGGAGGTGGATGGATCTGGAGAGACGGCTCAGCAGCCGTCAAGAGCACTGACCCGGGTTCGATTAACTCCAGTTCTAGGGGAAGGAATCCTGTATTTTTTTCAAAATATTTTAGAGTCCACCAAGTGCTTCCTGCCCAGCTTTTCCTCCCTTTGAGCAAAGTGAACCGAGGTGTGTTTATTGAGGTCAGAATAAACAAGAAGAGACAGAACGGGAGCCAGTAGGAAATATGAACCGGAAGCCCTCAGATTCACAAGGTTCATTCTTCCAGTGTTACAGTCGGTGGGTGGGTGCCACCTCGCGTTAACAGTCGGTGGGTGGGTGCCACCTCGCGTTAACTGCATTTCCGCTTTCCTTTAGATTTAGCCTTGTGGGTTATCTCCAGGTACACTTCGGCTTGCCCTATTTTCAATTATGTAAGTGAAATGACACACTCTATATTCCTTTATATTTGGTTTCCTTTTTTAGGCTGGGTGGTTTTTTTGCTGTTATTTAAATTTTATTTATCATTTATATTTTCATATGTATATGCGTATGTCTATTTGTGTTCATATGTGTGTGGACACAAGAGGTTGACATTGGGTATCATTCTTTATTTACTGACACAGTTCAGTTCTAGCTGAACCCAGAGACAGATTCTTCCCAGCTGTTACCTACCTGCTGGGGATCTGAACTCCAGTTCTCATGCTTGTATGGCAAACCCTTTCTATACTGAGCCAATCTCCCCGGCCCTGTATTTGGTTTCTTACATCATTTTCGTTACATTTAACCACACCACTGCAAGAAACTAAAAGTGCTTCATAATATTATAGAATATTACATCGTATGACTCTCCTACAATTTGCTTACCCATTTTCCTGTTAATTGACATTTGGGTGGCTTCTGAGGTGTGGCTTACAAATACTGCTGCTCTATGCACAGTCAAGTGTTGCTTAACGACAGAGATATAATCTGAGAAGTGCATCATTAGGTGATTTTGTCATTATATGAACATCACAGAGACCAATGACACAAACTAAGATGGCTACAGTGTCACTGAGTGATACAATCCAATCTTTTTTTTTCTACACCCCCCCGCCCCCATCTCTTCAGTCTCTTCTTTCTTTTTCTTTTGGTTTGAAACAAGGTCTAAGTTGTCTAGGCTGGCCTCAAACTTGCTCTGCAGTTCAGATTGGCCTTAAAATTTGAATGCTTCTGCCTCAGCCTCCCAAGTAGCTGGAACATTGAACAAGCAGCACATCTGTTTTCTCATGTCCTCTTTTTATTTAGCACAGAACCAGCACAGGGTACATTTTAACTTTGTTTTTCTTTTTTTTTTTTTTTTTTTTTTGTCTTTTTGAGAACAGGTCTCCTTGTACCTGCAGCTGGCCTGGATATAATCTTTTTTTACAGCTTAAAAAATATTTTATTTTAAAATTATATGTCTGTGTGTGTATGTGCATATGAGTGCAGACCACAGAGGTCAAAAGAGGGTGTCAGAACCCCTGGAGCAGAAATTACAGGTGCTTGTGAGCTCTGAAGAGCTTAGCCATCTCTCCAGCCCAGGGTGATATAATCTTATGGGACTACCAATGACTGAAATGTTATGTGACACATGACTGTATTTGTTTCTCAATAGAGCATATATTTAGAAGTAAATTTCTGGGTCAAAGAAATATGTACTTCTGTAATTTTCTTAAGTAATTCTAAGCTGTTGGGGCTGGAGAGATGGCACTGGCTGCTCTTACAGAGAGCAAGGGTCTGTTTCCAGCACCCACATGGTGGCTAAAAAGAGTCTGTAACTACAGTTTCAGGGAATCCCATGCCCTCTTCTGGCCTCCAGGGGCATTGCACAAATGGGTACACTTACACACATGTAGGCAAAACACTCATACACAAAATAATTCTAGGCTATTTGCAATAATGATTTCACCTATGTTTTCTCTTAGTACCAAAGACTTCCATTATACTATTATTAATCCTCTCTGGTGTAGACATTACACTGGGTGATAAAGACATAGCATTACAGTTTGTTTTGGATACAAGGTCTCCTTATGCAGCCATGGCTAACTTGGAACTTACTATGTAGTCCAGGCTGGCCAGGAATGCACAGAGATCCACCTACCTCTGCCTCCTGAGTGCTGAGATTAAAAGCATCACAATTTTGATTCTGATTTTCATGTACACTTTTTTGGGGGGGGGTCTTTTTGAGACAGGGGCTCCTTGTAGCCCCAACTGGCCTGGAACTGGCTATGTAGACCAGGCTGGCCCCAAACTCACAGATATTGGCCTGCTTCTGTCTCTTGAGTGCTGGGATTAAAGGCATGTGCCACCATGCCTGGCTCTGATTTTTGTATACATTTTGATTATGTACACACATATATTTGAAATATGTTTGTTACATATAGTTATATGTGAATATATAAAATTTAATTTTCATTTTGATTCACCTGCCTCTGCCTCTCAAGTGCTGGGATTAAAGGCATGGCACCACCCCACCTGGTTTTCTACTGACCTTTTTTTTTTTTTTTTGAGCTGAGGACCAAACCCCAGGGCAAGCGCTCTACCACTGAGCTAAATCCCCAACCCTTCTACTGACTTTTTAAAAGAAATTATTATTGAGACAGCGTCTCATCAAGTTAGCCCAGGTTGGCCTCAAATTTACTATATAGCTGAGACTGCCCTTACACTTTGATACTTCAGATCCTTTTGCCTCCATTTCCAGGGTTCTGGGGTTACTGGCATGCACGACCACACCGTTTTTGCAGTGCTGGGAAACAAATCCAGGACTTTGTGCATGCTGGGCAAGCATCCTACCAATTGACCTATATCCCTAATAGCAAAAATTCTTAATCATAATGTAGTAATCTTTGAAAATATTTTCCTTTGTAGTTGGTGCTTTGGGGTACTTACAACTTTTTTCCTGATACAAAATTCTCCCAAAATGTCTTTAGGAGACAAATTTAAGAACTGGTTTACTCCTTCCTCTGGTAATTTTGTTCACTGGAAAAAAAATTTCCTGGGTCAGTAAACTGTACTGCTACATAGAAGCGTGATCACTGTCCCCACTTGTCCTAGAAAACCACAATGCATGGTGCTGTTCCCTCTACAGTTTTCCTGCCCTGGTTCACTCTGCTGACATCTTTCCCCTGTGCATCTGTCTGCTTACATTTCCTTTTCTATTTGCATAATGACTGTGGTGGTATGTGTGTGCTTGTGCACTTTGCATGATCTTCTAAAAGCATCTATTATCTACCATGAAAGCAGCGAGTACAGTGAAATCTTTGGGTTTTTGTTTTTTTTTTTTAGTCTTTTTGAGACAGGGTCTCTCTGTAACCCCAGCTGTAGACCAGGCTGGCCTTGAACTCACAGAGATCTGCTGCCTCTGCCTCCCTAGTGCTAGGACTGAAGGTGTATGCCACCACACCCAGCTTTGTGTTTTTGAGACAGGATTTTGCTCTGTACTCTATGCTGGCTTGGGATTCATTATGTAGCCCAGACTGGCCTTGAATTCATGGTGATCCTTTGGCATCAGTGTATTAAAAGAAAAAAAATTTTTTTTCTTCACGCCAATGCTCTACGGTGCCAGTTTGGTTAAAAATAAAAAATAAAAAATCAAGTACATGGACCCATTTTGGTTTCTTCTATATTGTCCCATTTTCAATGTCTTTGCTAATATCATACTATATCTTTATATCATACAATGTCTATATCATACAATGTCTTTGCTAATATCATAATACTTGATATAGAGCAAGCATTGATTTTTTTTTCTTCTTCAAGTATTTTGGTGGTATGTATGAGGCCCTGGGTTTGAGGGAGGGAACGAAAGAGGAAAGGAGAGGAAGAAAGAATGGATATGAGATTATTCTTAGACATTTGTATTCCATATAAAATCTGAATTTCTCCAATTATACTAAAAACAGTACTTTGATTGGAATTGTGTTAACAGATCAGTTTAAAATGAACTGATTTTTACAATATTGAGTCTATGATTGTGATGTCTCTCCCTTTATATGTCTTTAACTCTCAATAATGTTTCAGTTTTTCATTTAGTACGTTCCATAAATCAGCCTCATTTCTAGATACTTGATGTTCTTTATGTTATTATAAATGTATTTTTGCTTTGTGTGTAGAGATATGTAACCAGTTTGTGCAGCAGAATATAGCTCATTTTAAATAGTGATTGGGTTTTGTTTTGTCTTCTGGGTTTTTTTGTTGTTGTTACAGGGTCTTGCTATGCAACCCAAGCTGGTCTGGAACTTACATACATATATACATATATTATCCTGTTTCAGCCTTCTGAGTTCTGGGGGGAATGCAGGAATTCACTACAACACCCAGCATGAGTTGTTGCTGTTTTTTTTCAAACTTTCATTTTGTTAACAAATAATATAATGAAATGGAACTGATTGCTATCTACTGCTATTGTGTCTAGAAACTTAAAATATCCCACAAATCCTAACTTTTACAGATGTCATCTAGCTGTAGGCTTATGTATATTTGCTACAACCCTAGCACCACACCACCCAAATAATGGCTGCCTTGTTGTGAAGTTACCATGGTGAGCCCCTCCTTTGGAGCCTGCCATGCAGGTCTCTCCCAGGGCTCTCCTTTCTGTCTTAACAATCATTCCTTCCTTGCCTGTCAGGTTAGAGGTTGTCATAGCTTCAATGATTCTAACCCAAGGGTACTATCATTTGTGATTTCATATACCCCACCTTCACCTTTGTAACAAATTCCTTTACTAAACTTTTAAGTTGTCCAATCTGATGTTGTAGTCCCCCCACTTTTTTGGTTTTTGTTTTTTTGTTTGTTTGTTTGGTTTTTTGGGTGTTTTTGAGACAGAGTCTCTCTGTAGCCCCAGCTGGCCTAGAACTCACTATGTAGACCAGGTTGGCCTTGAACTCACAGGGATCTGCCTGCCTCTGCCTCCTAGAACATTGGGATCAAAGGTATGCACCACCACACCTGGTGTGCAATCCCTTTCTTGCCAAAACTGATTAATATTCTTTCATACTTTCCAATCTTTTTCCTTTTCCACAGTCCTAGATGGTTTGCAGTGCCGAGGATCAAATTCAGGGCCTCAAACATGATAGACAAGTACTCTACCTCTAAGTCCCTATGGGGATTGAATCTAAGGTTTCACACATGCTAGGCAGGTGCCCTAATATTGAGCTCTTTTTCATTTTTTTCATTTTATTTATTTTTTGGTCTTTTTGAGACAGGGCCTCCCTATAGCCCCAGCTGGCCTGGAACTCACTATGTAGACCAGGCTGGCCTTGAACTCACAGAGATCCGCCTGCCTCTGCCTCCGGAGTGCTGGGATTAAAGGTGTGCACCACTGTGCCTGGCTCATTTTCTATTCTGAGCTTAGGTCTGTTACTCAGGTAAGCCGTCAACTTCAGGTCCTCCTGCCTCAGTTTCTCAAGCTGGTGGATTACAGGTCTGTATCTGCTCATTATTTTTTTTCCCTTTTTCTTTTTTTCTTTTTTTGACACAGAGTCTCCCTGTTATCTCAGCTGGCCTGGACCACACTATATAGACCAAGCTGGCCTTGATCTCACAGAGCTCTGCCTGCCTCTGCCTCCTGAGTGCTATTAAAAGGTGTGGTTACCTACATGCAGGCAGTACACAAATACACACAAAAAAAATTTTTTTTAAAGGTGTGGATAAAAGGTATGGGCCACCATGCTCAGTTTGTTCTTTTTTTATTTATTTTTTTATTTTTTTGGTCTTTTTGAGACAGGGTCTCCCTATAGCCCCAGCTGTCCTGGAACTCACTATGTAGACCAGGCTGGCCTTGAACTCAGAGATCTGCCTGCCTCTGCCTTCCAAGTGCTGGGATTAAAGGCATGCGCCACCATGTCTGACCTCGCTTTTTTTTTTTTTTTAATTTACTATTGTGCGTGTGTGTGAGATGTGTATGAGGGCATGTGTTACCCAGTATGAGTATGGAGGTCAAGGATGACTTTGTGGAGTCTGTTCTCTCCTTCCACTTTTATGTGAGTTGCAGGTATTGAACTCAGGTTATCAGGCTTGCAACATCTATCATGATGTGCTTCTACTCACTGAGTCTTCCTTTTAAAAAAATTGTTATTTTATGTATATGAATGTTTTTACCTGCATGTCTGTAAAGTATATCATGTACATGCAGGGCTTGCAAAGGCCAGAAGAGGATGTCAAGATTCCCTAGAACTGGAATTACAGTTGTTAACTGTCACGTAAGTGCTAGGAACTGAACCCACATCCCCAACAAGAGCAGCAAGAGCTCTTAACTCCTGAGTCCTTGCTCTAGCCCATTATCACTTATTCTTGATGGTTTATTCTTACATATCCTTCAGATGTCAGATCACCAATTCTTCATTTGTGTTTGATCTACTGAAAAACACTAATCAATTTCTGAGTTTTATTTATATCATTGTCCAGTTCTAGAATTTATATTTGTGCCTCAAATTTGTAGTAGTACTTTATAATGTCTTGTAGTTCCGAATGCTCACAATATGTATTTGATAATTCTATGTACAGAGCCCAAGATCTGTTTCTGCTGTCTTTTAATCTCCTTTATATAATGGGATTGTGTATCCTTGTGAGCTTGACTGAATGCTAGATCTTATTGCTTTCTTAATATCTGTAGAAACATTTTCAAAGATAAGTAAGGTTCTATATTTTAGAGATAATTTGTCTTTGCTCTACGAAGTGGCACTACCATGACATGGGTGCTGGAACATGATTCTGTGTTTTCATCATGACATCCAGCATAGCTGCAGACTTTGCAAGATTTTCCTTAGCTCATCTTTAGTTTCAAACAGCAATCCCTTAGTGTTGAAGAACTAAGCTTGGGATTGGTCTCTCTCCCTGGGCAGAGAGACCTTCACTCTTTGTCCTTAAAAGTTACTCAAGAGTGATATTCCAAGTCTTAACAGCTTTTCAGCATTTGCAATGCCTCTTTTATTAAAAAAAAAAAAAAAAAAAACTCAAGTGGTGAGCTCATCTCCTTAGATGCCTCTGTGTCTCTCAGGGCTGAGCACTGAGCACAGCCAGAGCTCATGCTAGGCAAGTGTTCTGAGTTACATCCCTGTGTCCTTAGACGTAATTTATTACACATTTTTGTATACCATTTGCCTCCTCTGTCTTTACCAGATATTATACACTTTCCATTAGACAAGGATACAATAAAGCAATTGTTGCCAACAGGAAATAGCTAGGTCAAATAGACATTTCAAGATAGGGAAGATTTACAAGCCCATCTGAGGGTAGAGGTCAGGAGCACTGGTGTACAGGGAGGGGAGAAGCAGTTCACTGTCTCTCAGACGAGGTGAAGTGAACAATATAGTTGGAACAGCATCAGGCAAAAGGTGGAAAACTGTCTTTGGGAAGGCACTTAAATGTCAATGAAATGTAAGATGTTACAATTTTCTAAATACAATGAATGGGTTGGAGATCATTTGGGATCTTTACTCTATGCTCTTGAGCTGTCATTCTTTTCTTTTTCTTAAACAAGGTCTTCCTAATCAGTCTAGGCTGGCCTTGAACTTTCAGCTGTTCTGCCTCAGCTTTGTGAGTGTTGCAATGATAGGTATGAAGTGTCATGCCTGGATCATTGGCATTTTTAACCTTTCTCTTCAATAAAAAATGGTCATTCACTATGTTTCTAAGGTTTTTTAAAAAAATTATTATAGGCCTTGGAATGCTATGTTTACTTCATTTCCCTGGTACAGTTGAAAATTCATGTGTTTTTATGATTCATTGTTTTACCTTGATACAGGAGGACAGGCCAGTTGCTGTTTAGGCATGTTAAGAGCCCATACAAGGCAGGGCACAGTAGCTTCTGTCTTTAATTGCAGCATTCGGGAAGCAAAGGCAGGAAGAGGCCAGCCTGGTCTACATAGTAAGTTCCAGGCCCAGCGGGGGCTACAGAGAGACCCTGCTTCAAAAAACCAAAACCAAAACCAAACAAAAAACCCAGAACCCATACAATAATAAGCAAGATGAAGATGAATAAAGTCATCATTATCTTCCCAGAGTCAGGTATGCCTTTAACATACTAAATTACTAAATACTGAACATATATTTGTTGACTGATGAGTTTTTCGAGAAGCAAAGTAACGTAAATGTTAAAGGTTCAAATGTCATGTCCAGCAAGGGACTTCATACAAAAAATATAGATTGTCATTATTTTTTTCTTTTTTCTCTTTTTTTTTTTTTTCATTTCTTTGCTCTTTTTGAGACAGGGTCTCCCTGTAGCCCCAGCTGGCCTGGAACTCACTATGTAGACCAGTCTGGCTTTGAACTCACAGAGATCTGCCTGCCTCTGCCTCACAGAATGCTGGGATTAAAGGCGTACATTACCATGCCTGGCTTCAATTTCATTTTTAAAGACTATAAATACTATATAATGAACAATCTTACACTCTAAGGTGCACTGGGGATCAAATGCCCCTGGGCTTCATGCATGGGTGGCCACCATTCTACCACTGAGCAACATCTCCAGCCCTAAGAGTCCCATACTTTTCACCTGGATTTCCTAACTAATATTTTACTGTAATTGTTAACATTTTACTACATTTTAGTGCCTGGTAACATATTATCAGTTTCATTTAACAGTTTCTTTTTCTCTCAATCATTTTCAAATAAATTGAAGGCAGAATGATTCTATATACCTTGGCATATATCTTCTAAGAACTAGGACTTTCTGTAAAATCCTGTCATACTCCTGACACTCAACATTGATGGAATGACACACTCTATTAAGTTTCCTTTTACCATTCCCCCTTCCTTCTATGTGTAAAGATCACACATAAAATTTAGTTGTCATGTCCAGTCATTTCATTTTTATCCCAGAACATCTCTGCCGCATCTGTTCTCAGCAGTGTGCTTTTGAAGAGTTCACAGCAGTTATTTCTGAAAAATCTGTTACTCTTAGCCAGATTCATGTTAAACATTCTCAGGATTTTGGCAAGTGATATTTCTTTCTTAAGTGTATCAGATCAGAAGACACAGAGTTCCTTTTTTTGGTCTTTTTGAGACAGGGTCTTCCCACAGCTCCAGCTGGCCTGGAACAGACCAGGCTGACATTGAACTCACGGAGATCTGCCTGCCTCTGCCTCCCAAGTTCTGGGATTAAAGGCGTCGGCCCCACACCCGGCTCACAGAGTTCCATTTTAAGATGACTCCACTAATTAAGTTTTCTTTTTTCTTAAAAGGAAACAGCTAAATATTCATTTTCTTTAAATATAGTGCTAGTTGGGCATTCACTGAAAGAATCCACAGAATGTGGGAGAAGGGAGAATGAGGATAGAATGAACTCCAAGATTGAGTGCAAATCTGGCCAATAGTTAGGTGCTGGCCCTTAAGCAAATCTTAAAATATCATTTACTGGGAGCAGGAACAGGAGGGGATTGGGCCACATTATTAAGAGCCTTTGAATTCTAGGGGTGTGAAACCAATTTATGGTAGGGAGCCAGCGAGATTTGGAATCAGGAGGCCAGATTCCAGCACAGCTCCACAACATACCAGCCATGTGAACATGTATAAATCATTTAATCCCTTTAAGCCTCTGAGAGATTTACCTCCCAGAGTCGGGAAGGATTATGGGGGTTATTGTATGCCAGAATGCCTTAAAACCCATAAAGAACTACCCAACTGTCAGGTATGATTTTAAAACGTCCAGTTTTCCTTTTTGAGCTAACTGGATCAGAAAAGTCAACCCAAAGTGAGTCACACCTCATCAATTTAAGTTTTAAAACCAGGAAATGGGAGAAGGGAGAAAATAAAAAAAAACCTACCACAAAGAAACGTCAGTTCCTTGTGCATCCTACTAACTACAGAACTTATTGTTTATTCCCTAAATGCTTATGGTTTGCTTAATAATACTAAAACTACAAAGAGATATTCCCTAATACGGGATGGTCCTCCATAAAACGATCACTGCTCTTGGAAACCCAAATTCTGGGGGCGCAAAACGCTGAACATAGTATGTGATCATGGCAACAAGTACTTATTAGCTAATTTCCTCTTCAGGGAACAATTTTACGTTGAACCGTCAGGTCCACCTTCCCACCGGGAAGGATGGGCAGACTGAGGCCAATTGAGAGGTTCTCCCGACTTTCATGTAAGCGGGGGCAGCCATAGAATAAACAAGCTTTTGGGGGACATTCCTGAGAGCCGGTGAGAGGCGTCCTACCGGCTAGCCTTTATCTCCGGGCTCACACTGCCAGGGTTCTCCGGGGCTCGGGGCCGGAACTCGCGGACCCAGGTTCCGCGAGGCATACCGGCCACCTTTCAGAGGGGAGTAGATACTTCTTCCGGAGAGGCTTCTCGTGCACACACGCCCCCTCGGCTTCGGTAGGGAAACGCACCAACGGTCTGCCATCAGGCGGCTCTCACGCGGCTGTGGCTCAAGACTCGAGACGTCACGGAAAGATGGATAATGAAGAGGCGGGAACGGCTGCGCGGAGGACCTTGGCGCGGTGGGACCCGCCAGACTCTCTCAGACCACGCCAGGGGTAGCACCGCCCAGGTAGCGGCCGCCGGCCAGGCCAGCGCTCCGCCCCGCCCCGAGCACAGTGC
>NW_008341422.1:700764-701818 GCF_000622305.1 Nannospalax galili | reverse complement strand
GGCGGGGCCGTCCGGGGGGCGGGGCCAGCGGTTCATTGTGCGCAGCGTTGTGCGGCGCCACCGGCCGCCGTGGTCCGTGTGGGAAGTTGGCGCTTCGGCCGCCGCCGCCGCCGCCTCCGCCTCCGTCGCCGCCTCCGTCGTCGTCCTGCAACCCACTCGCTGCCTGGGCAGCGCGCTGCTCTCCCAAGATGGCTGCCGCTACCGGTGCCGTGGTAGCCTCCGCCGCCTCAGGTCAGGCGGAAGGGAAGAAGATCACCGAGCTGCGGGTCATCGATCTCAGGTCCGAACTGAAGCGCCGGAATTTGGATATCAACGGTGTGAAGACGGTGCTGGTTTCCCGACTCAAGCAGGTGAGGCCCAGGCGCGCTCAGCTGAGGGGAGCGTAGGCCGCGCCGCCTCGGCGCTTCGCTTCCGCCACGGGACCGGTGTGGCGGGGACAGCCGGGCGGCACCCGAGCGTGCCGACAGCGCGAGGCACGAGCCTCCCGCGGTGGCGCCGGGCCTCCGAGGGCCTTGCGAGCCGCGGCCGGTCGCGCCCCCCACTTCCCCCGGGATGTCCCCGCCGGGCAGTGAGCGGCGCGGCCTCCCCAGGGCGGTGCTGCAGCCCCGGGAGGCGCCGGGTCCCTCGGCCTGGGAGCCGTGGCGAGCGCGTGCATCCCTCGAGCTCCGAGGCGATGGTTTGATGACTTGGGCGAAGTTACCGTTTAATTGTGCCCAGCCGTTTCCTCTCCGCTCCTTGGAGCAGTCAGTAGTGGGAGTTGATGGGTGGATGAGAAGGAAGAGTTCCTTTCCCCCTGAGCTTTTAGGCTTTTTTTTTTTCCCCTTTAATTTTTACTTCATCAGCGTAGTAACTATTTTCTCATCCCTGATAAGCTTTCTGGTTTGAGTGAGCGTTGGAATTGTAGCAGAGGAGCACAAGTGTGGGCTATACACGTTAGGAAAACTCTTAGTTATTTCCTTAATTAGCTACAAACTTTTCTGCATTAGAACATATTCCGAGGTTTGTTCAGTCTATGTGACGTTTAATTATCGACTCGGTGGAATTTCAAGTTCCA
>NW_008341422.1:609640-700753 GCF_000622305.1 Nannospalax galili | reverse complement strand
AAGGCCCCCCCCCCCCCGTCCAACTTTCTCTCTTCCGTGTAGTATAATTACTCATTTGTGAAGTCGGTTTGTAAAATAACTGGCAATTCCAATGTCTTGAGGCTTGAAGTTTGCTAATATATTTTCATTTCGTTTTTATGAAGTAAGTTTAGATAGATTGTGTAGCATATTAACTTCTCTTTCTAATGTAGGCTATTGAAGAGGAAGGAGGCGATCCAGATAATATTGAATTAACTGTTTCAACTGATACTCCAAACAAGAAACCAACCAAAGGCAAAGGTTGTTACGAGTTATGAACGTATTTTAAAATATATTTTGGTTATATAACTTGCCTCTGCTCTTGTACCACTTGCCCTGTTTATATAGTGCTACTCTTTGCTATTTTCCTCTGGCACTCTGCCTTCTTGGGTCAAGGAAGAAAAGTTACTGTTGCCAGGCTCTGAGTAACTTGTAGCCTTTCAGATTCGGCTGAAGATGACCAGAAAGTGAGAAAGTTCTTTATTGTTTCTGGAAAAAAGTACAAAGTTAAGTTGCATACTGATCCTTCATAGTGCCTAGACCTGAAGAAAAAATACAGTTTAATACATGTCTACCTTGCCCCACAACTGGCAGAGTTTTGATGAAATTCCTACCAGACCTTTCACCTTGGCTCCTTGCTGTTCTCTAGTATGTTAAAATTTTATAACCTTTATGTTTAGTATTTTGTTTGATTTAGTGAAGTTATTTTTTGTCTTATGCTTTTATGCCTTCTAATAATTTTCAGTGAAATTCAGATCACCAGTCATACTAACAAAGGGGGGGGTCCACAGTTAACTTTAAAAAAGTGTTAAGCCATAGGAATGCTGAAGGTTTTTATGTCATAACTTTTTAAAATTAGGTTAGGTACATTTCCAGGGCACACTATTTTAGTGTGAATAGCTAAAGGTGATTTTCAGATGAGCATTTTGATAATAAATGGGACTTTAAAAAACTTTTGATGAGTGGTCTTTATGTGAATAATTGCAGATTTCTGTTTTACAAGAAGACTGTTAAGAGAGTAGACAGTACTCTGTGAAGCCTGGTCTCTAGCTGTAGTTTCCATGCAGTGTATGTGACAGACATGGCATTTTGTTATTGTAGCATACCTTTCTTTACTGCTCTCCCTGATCTAAGAGTTACTGCAACTACTGTTATAATGGGGATAAGACTATTGAATGGATTAATATTGGAAGAAGGGAATACTCAGTTTTGACCTTGTATATTGGGATCTGGCCAGCTCACTGTTTTGAGTCTTCATAAATTGAAGAGTCCCCTGTGTGTGTTCATGGGAATTGAAAAGTGGTAAGAAGCATTTCCTAGGTCATGGAGATGGAATGATAGAAGACTTAACAAATTGTCTTTTTTTTTTTTGAGACAGGGTCTCCCAATAGCCTCAGCTGGCCTGGAACCCACTATGTAGATTAGGCTGGTCTGGAACTCACAGAGATCCACCTGCCTCTGCCTCCTGAGCGCTGGAATCAAAGGCGTCACCACCACTCCAGGCCTGATCTGTGGCTTTTTAAGTTACTCTAAGTGTCACTAAGACTTACAGAGATAGATTTTTATTACCTTGAAAGATACCTTTTCCTGTGCTTATAGGAGCTTGTGCCCAGATGTCTTTGCTGGTGAAGCAGGGGAACTATAACAAAATCCCAAGTAACTGTCAAGAATTAACATGTTTGGTGTACTGTCCTTGAGTCATATCATTTGTTACGCTGTGGTAGTTAACAAGCTATGTATTAATCATAGTCCCAAGTTGAGTTAATGTTGAATGATTTTAGCATTTAAACTTCAACTGATTTATTCAGTTCTCACCTGCTTTTGTTTGATTTTTTAAAAAATCATTTATTCATACGTGTTTTGTTTTATTTATTTATTTATTTATTTATTTATTTGGTCTTTTTGAGACATGGTCTCCCTCTAGCCCCAGCTGTTGTAGAACTCACTATGCAGACCAGGCTGACCTTGAACTCAACAGAGATCCACCTGCCTCTGCCTCCCAAGTGCTGGGATTAAAGGCATGCGCCACCATGCCTGGCTTGTTTTATTTTTGCAGTTCTGGAGATAGAACCCAGGGCCAAGCTCTTTATGGCTGAGCTACACCCTGGAGCCTCACTTTTCTTAAAAAACATTTTATTTATTGTTTTTATTTTATGTGTATGAGTGTATTGCTTGCATGTTTGTAAGTGAACCTGTGTTGTGCAGTGCCCTTAGAGGTCAGAAGAAGGTGTTGGATCCCCTGGAGCTGAAGTTATGGACGGTTGTTGTCTGCCATGTGGGTGCTGACAATTGAACCTGGGTCCTCTGCAAGAGCATTCAGTACTCTTAACTGCTGAGCCCTCCCTTCTGCCCCCTCACGCAACTTCTCATTTCAATTTTGATTAGAAACTTAATTTTCCTAACCTTAATTTTAGCAATATAAAAGTTTAAGGAGCTGGGCTGGAGAGATGGCTCAGTGGTTAAGAGCACTGGCTGCTCTTGCAGAAGACCTGGGTTCCAATCCCAGCACCCACATGGCGACTAACAACCATCCGTAACTCCAGTTCTAGGCTGTCTTCCTCAGGCACTGCACCACACAGGTACATCTGTGTACATTAAGGCATAACAGTCACACCCACATAAAAAATAAAAATAGTCGGGCGTGGTGGCACATGCTTTTAAACCCAGCACTCTGGAGGCAAAGACAGGTGGATCTCAGTGAGTTCAAGGCCAGCCTGGTCTATATAGTGAGTTCCAGGACAGCTGGGGCTACAGGGAGACCCTGTCTCAAAAAAGACACACACACACAAAAAAAAAAATTAAAAAAAAATAAAGTTAACAGCATGGGCATGGTGGCAACACCTTTAATCCTCTGCACTCACAGGCAGATCTCTGAAATCGAAGCCAGCCTGGTCTGCATAGTGAGTTCCAGGGCAGCTGGGGCTACAGAGAGACCCTCTCTCAAAAAGATCAAAAAAATAAAACAAAAAAAGGTTTAAGGAACTTTTCACTATCTGTTGATTTCCCCCCCACCCCTTACATAGATTACAAAGATACTAGAATTTTATTTAAGGTATCCTAAGGCCCCCTTGGTTGGAAGTTGTAACAGTATGTGGCAAGCAGTGAATACCCAAGCCTTATTTTAGGACACATATGACAAGTTACTCTGATCTCTTTGAAGCATGTTTATTGTTTGTCTGAAAACTGCATGAATTGCAAAGAGCAGATCCCTAACTCAGAGCCTAGTTTGAGTTGACTTACAATTAAGATTATAGAATCCTGCCATGGTGCAGCCATGGTACACATCTGTAATCCCAACTGTTCAGGAGGCTGAGGCAAGAGGATCAGGATTGAAAGTTCAGAGTCTACCTTGGCTACCAAAGGAGTTCAAAGCCCACTTGGGCAATTGAATGAGACTCTCTTAGAATGAAAATTTGAAGGGGGCGGTGATAAGAGAGGGTCCGAGTATGTAGCTCAGTAGTAGGCTGCTTGCCTCACATATTCAAGACCCTGGGTTCAATCCCCAGTACCATTAGTTCATTAGTTAGTCTATAGATAAGGTTTTTGGTTTGTGTATTTATTTGCCAGTAGTGGATGTGCCTTGCTCATGCTAGGCAAGTGCTTCACCACTCAGGTATTATTAACCCCTTAAGATTATTTTAGTTAATTAATTAGTTAGAAAAGATCTTACTGTGTTGTCCAGGCTGGTTCTGAACTTGTGATCTCAAGTCATCCTCCATCCTTAGTATTGTGAGTAGCTGGTAGTACAGGGAGTACACTTCATCTGGCTTAGAGATTATTTTAATGAGGAGGTAATGTAGTTGCTAAATTACTTCATTAAGATTTTTTTTTTAACTTAATAGTATCCACCTTAAATAATCTTGGTCATTTTATTTTTCCCCCCCTCGGTGTTTTATTGTTGCTAAAATTGGAAATTCTACTATCTGTCTAGTAGGCTCTTGGATCAGAACTTTAGCAGTTGCCAATAATCAAGAACAAGAAGAAAACTACTTTTATGTCAACCAAAATTGGTATATAAGGAAGGAATGGAAAAGTTACAGAGCTTCAGATAATGTGTATATTCCTCACAAACTATTAGAAAAGGAAACTAGCAAAGAAGTGAATTATTAATGCAGCAGTCAGCTAGGCAGAACACACAATAGCTTTTTGGGAAGAGCGGTGATTCTTAAGGTAGCAAATAAGAGTTAAATGATAAGGAAGCAAAGAAAGAGTTCCGGGACTAGAAAAATCACCGAGGTGAACCATCAAGCTTGCTCTCTTAGAAGATAAATATAGAGTAACAATGCCTTACATTTTTTTTTTCTTTATTATTGTCTTTGTGCATGTGTGTGTTGTGGGGTAGTGTATATGTTACAGCCTGCACATGGGAAGTCAGAGGACAACTTTGTGGAATTGGTTATGTCCTTCACCTTTATGTGGCTTCTGGAGATTGAGCCCAGGCTTGTACAGCAAAGTACCTTTACTCACTGAGCTTTTTAAATGTATTGTAGAATGTTAAGACACAATTGCAAGGATAAACATGTGGTGTTGATAGGTTGTAGTGGGGTCTCGTATTTTATAGTAACATAGAATCTGTCTGCGTGTAGCTAGTATCAGTTTGTATCTTAGATTTGTTTTCTCTTAGGCTTTTATAATCTCTTTCCTAGGAACTTTTCAGGGTTGGTTGGTTTATTTTTATTTATTTTTTTGGTCTTTTAAAGGCAGGATCTCCCTGTATCCCCAGCTGGCCTGGAGCTCACTATGTAGACCAGGCTGGCTCTGAACTCAGATCCACCTGCCTCTGCCTTCCGAGTGCTGGGACTAAAGGGGCAAACCATTATGCCTGGCTAGATTTGTTTGTTTTTTGAGACAGGGCCTCACTATAACCCCAGCTAACTTGGAATTCTATATGTAGACCAGGCTGGCCTCTATCTCACCTGCCTCTGTGTCCCAAGTGCTGGGATTAAAGGTATGCACCACCATGCCTGGCATCTCCTAGGAACTTTTTAATAAGTAACTTTAGATGAAAGCTTTGCCCATTTGAGAGTTATTGTCATAACATTTGAGTGTGTGCTAAGAAAGCAGTTAAACAGGCAGAGCTAACTCTTCCTGCTTGTTTCAGACATACCTGATTTTATTTTAGATTTTCAACCTTTAAAGTCACCTCTATAGTTAGGCATTCAATTAGTACAATATTCAGGGTTAAATATAATATGACTTACCAATGTTGAAACTAATACTCAGTACATTTAAGCTTTAAAGATTTGAGATGCTATTTATTATTCTGATTTTCCTCTATAAAAATAAGTATAATTTAGCGTTTTGATTTGACCAAATATATGATCTCTAATTTTTTATGTGAAAAAAATATCACAGGTAATATGTTTATTGTTAATTACATGTTTAGTCTATGAAACTTTCCCAAATTATGTATCAAATAAGATAATGTAATAAGCAACCACAGAGTGCATTTGGGGTAACACAGTCACTGTATACTGTAGTTCTTACCCAATCCTCTACCCCCCCCCTTTAAATTGTTGACCCTTTAAAAAACACTCATCAGAACTCGAGGGGTCGGGGGCGGCGGGGAGGTGGACTTTGAGCACAGACTTGTCATAGGTATTTCTCAGGTGCCTGAGAAAGATCTGACTTAACTGCTGGTGTGAAGCATGGTATGAAATAGGTGCTCAATTTGTTGAATAAGTGCTGAAGGCCATTTGTTTCTTATTTGCTTGCTGCTTTTTGAAATACCTCTTGGTTCTTGTTTTAATCACTTTTGTAGGCAGCATTTGCATCAGGAATTAATAGTCCTTTACATTGTTTCTCAGGAGCACTGGTGGTTTTTCTTTATGTACTGAAATGTGAATTATACTTCGAGAACTCACAGCCCATTGCATCCCCCTTCATTCCTTATCAAGCAGTAGCTGTGTTGGCAAACCACCTAACCCTTGCTGGAATATCATCTGGCGTCAGAGTTCTTGTGTCATTTTCATTTCACAGAGCTAGCTCATTTGTCTCAGCCACTATAACACATTAATGTTTATTACCAAGGTACTTGTGTACTTTTTAGCTATTATAGCAAGTGTGATATGTGGATATTTATGCTAGTATGACACTTTATAGACAGTTTTCATCTTCCAGGTTAGTTGTCCCAGGCATTCTGCATTAGAGACAGGGCAGTTTTAAGGCTTTATTTTTATTTTTAAGAACTCGTGTAAAATAAACTGTTGATTGTGCAGGAGTTACAGGAAAAAAAGGAAATTAGAAGTTAAGATAAAAAGATTGGACAGTGGCTTAGAATTTACAAGTGGATTTGTTGATTGACTCCATCAGCTGTTACATCACAATGACGTAAGGGCCTTAGTGTCATGCAAGTCCACAAATGCATATCCTAGGCTGCACAGCCCAAGTAACTTCCTGTAGCAGCACTTTCAGCTTGGAACAGTAGCTTAGCAGAACAGTAGCTTAGTGCTTTCCAGGTTATAAAGAATGAACTGTTTCTATTTAAAGGAGGTAATCCAGAAAAGTATTAAAAAGTGAGAAGAGCTGGGTGTGGTGGCACACGCCTTTAATCCCGAAACTCAGGAGGCAGAGGCAGGTGGCTCTCTATGATTTTGAGGCCAGTCTGGTCTACATAGCGAGTTCCAGGTCAGCTGGGACTACAGGGAGACCCTATCTCAAACAGACTGAAAAAAAAAAGTGAGAAGAGCTCATAACCTTACCCTTTGTATTTGTTACAGTGACGTTTTGTCCTAAGGCATGCACTACCAGGCTAAGTGTGCAGTTCTTTACAGGCCATTGAGGTTTAAGAATTTTGTCCTTTTTCAACAACTCAGATAAGTTCACACTGTATACTTGGTGCTTTGTTAGTAGGTAGAATTGCAGTTCTCTGTGAAGGCTGAGCAGTCACTTTTGTCTGTTGTTTTTCCTCCTCTGGTCTCTTTAACATACTCACTTGTCTTAAGTGGTCATTTACACGATGTGTTGAAGTCATTTGAGTTTGAAAAGCAGACACCAGGTCCTTCTTCCCCTGAGATTTGGTTTCCAGTGCTCTTTGAGGCCAGGTATCAGTCTCTGGGAGCTCCCTGGGTGATTTTCACACTGCTGGAGTGATTCCTGCAGTTCCTGGACCCTGCTTAACCTCCATCATGTTCCTTCGTCTCTCTTTCCACTCAGCAGTTTCGAAAGTTTTATGTATTTTATAGTTTCCAAAAACCTTTCACAGTTTTTTGTTTGATTCTCATAAATTGCTGAGATTTAACCAGAACTTTTTTTCATTGATAGGTATAAAGGTTAGCCTAATGGGAACCTGATTAAGTTTAATACCTTTTTTTGCTTTATTATTATTTTCTTAGTGCTAAGGGTCCAGCTCAGAACCTGGGGCCACACATACGCTAGGTAGATGCTTGCTCTACCACTGAACTATACCCTCAGTCCTTTTGCTACCTCTACAAAATCTTATATGTGCCCATGCTGAAGTGTTTATTCTGACTATCCTTAGATGATAAGGTTAAGGGAGTTTTTAAAAAACATAACCCTGGTATTGTTTATGATGACTGAATTGCCTTTGATTTATTTATATATCTACTTTTTTCTTCCTCAGTTTCCTCTTAAGTAGGTTTAAAAAATGAAGCTCATTTATTCAATCACTGCTATGCTTTAAAACAGTGTATAGGCCTTTAACAAATTTTATTCTGTTAGTAAAAAATCGATTTGTGTACATCTGTAATTCCAACACCTAGAAGGGCAAGAGGATCTTGATGAGGCCAACCTGGGCTACTTTGTCTCAAAAATAAGTAAAGTAAAATAAAGCAGCAGTAGCTGAAACACTTGTTAGCAGTTCCACACGGCATGTTTTTTTGAGCTGTTGAAATGGCTCAGTGGTAAAGGTGCCTGCCGCCCAGCCGGAGTTCAATCCTTGGGGGCCTAACAAGGTAGAGGGAGAGAACCGACTCCTGCAAATTGTCCTCTGCCCTCCACATGTGTGCTGTCGTACATGTCCAAACACATACATAGTCACACAAAATAAATAATTAAAAAAAATTCTACGCTGCTTCTTGAATTGGGAAGAGGTTATTGCTGGAAATATGACTGTGCATTCATTTTAACCTCTGAAATCTTTCCCTTTTTTGAACAGAAGTTTTATGACTGAAATTTTTTTTTCTCCCTGATACTGGGGATTGAACCAAGGGCCTCATGCTTGCTAGGCAAGAGCGATACTATTGAGCTTTATCTCCAGCCTTTGTATATATTTCATAACAGTCTCTTAATACTTAAGGGTAAGGTTATGTGGCCAGAGTATTTTGGAAAAATTACTTTGAAATCTACTTATAAGTAGATTTTCTTTTGTTTTATTTGAACTTAAGTAAAATTGTAAACCCTTTTAAGGACCAATTTTCCTTTGAAGGGAAAAACCAATTTATAACCTAAAATCCTTTATTTATATATATTCTCAAATATACAAGTTTTGAAAACTGAAAAAAAGTTTTGTGGTCAGATTTGTGGTAAAAGTCTGGCTGTTTATAGCCCTGATTTAACTTATTTGATGTGAGCACCCACACATTTCATCACACAGATTGCGTGATACTAATGCAGAAGCCACTGAACAGTTTACCTTGGTAAATGACACATACACTATTCATTCTTTAAAAACCTGGAAATGTGTAATTCCAAAGCGCATCTGGTCCTAAGGTTTCTTTAAGGAGCTGTGGGCCTATACAAGCTCACCTGCAGTTAGGGAAGTTTCTAGCACCGGCAGCTTGGCCTATGTGATTTTTACTTTAGACTCTAAAGCCATTATGTAATTTCAAAATGGTTTCATCTTGCTACTTACTGTTAAAGCTTAAGGTGTTCGGTGATGGGCTAATTTTGCTTTCACTTTCTATTTTGTTTTCTAGACTATAGTTACTGACCACCTTATTTTCTAGTTTGACTCCACAATGAATTAAAAGATTAGGTGCACTCCTTAAACACCAGTACTTAGGAGGTGGAGGCAGAGGCAGGTGGATCTCTCTGAGCTTGAGGCCCCTCAGGGCTCCATAGTGAGGCCTTGTTTTTAAAAAAGAAGGGAAAGGGGGAAAAGAAAGAATAGGTACAGTCTGCCTTACTTTGAGCAAGCCCTTCATCTATCCTGCTCCTGTTACTTTGCTTTGGCCCTTTTGACCTTTGGTTCACCTTTCTGTGGCATATGCCAGATCCCTTGGAAGACAAAGGAGGTGAAATGAGCTGATAGTCTACAGAACTTTTTGATAGCACAGGCTTAAGTGGAGCAGTTATAAATGTCATTAACTGTATAAAAATGTGCACGATACAGTGTTGCTTATTGTCATTTAAGTTGTTGCTCAACTGTGACTGCACAAAAAGTTAGGGACCTGCAGATGTGATTGTGTAGCATCGGTAAAGTTAGTACATCCTTGTTGACAGGATGAGGTTTCATATGAATCACCTTACCTTGGTCCCATTTGGGCCTAATAGAAGTTCAGACCTTGGGCTTAATGGTGTCTAACCTTGTCCTGACTCTGTTATGATCAGTCAGGAAGTGTACACTGGGAGTATCTGTTGGCTAGTGTCATGGGGGTGGGGTGCTCTGGCTACCTGTTGTACTGCATGGCTTTTACAGTTATATTTTGAAAGCAATTACAATATACCTCCTTATTCAGCGTTTGCTAAATAAGCCGAGTTACAGTTTACAAAAGTGGTCAAAAGCTAGTATGAACTTTCAGTTTTCTTTTTTTTTTTTATCTTATGTGTATGAGTGTACTGCCTGCATGTATGTGAGTACACCTGTGTTGTGCAATGCCACAGAGGTCCAGAGGTCAGTAAACGGCTTCGGATTCCCCTGGAACTGGAGTTAAGGATGGTTCGTAGCCACCATGTGGGTGCTGGGAATTGAACCCGGGTCCTCTGCAAGAGCATTCAGTGCTCTTAATCGCTGTGCCATCATCTCCAGCCCCAAACTTTCATTTTTCTTAAATGCTATATACTACAGTCTCACCTGTGTGTTTCCAAATCTTGTCCTTGTAGTTTTGAAGTTTATAAGCTAATGTTAACTTTGCAGTGCTTGGGTGTACTGCATTTGGAAACAGCACAGAGTAGCAGGTAGATCTTTGTGTGTACCCTTCCTCTGCCTCTTGTTGCCTGTGTGTCACGGGTTAGGTTTCTTCATCTCTGAGTTTCATAGTTAACATTTTACGGTTGTGCCTTTTAGAGCCTTTATTTACAACAAAGGAGATAACATGGAACAAGCGGTACATTGTAGCTGTCAAATATCTAGCTTCTAGCCGGGGCGTGGTGGTGCACGCCTTTAATCCCAGCACTCGGGAGGCAGAGGCAGGCGGATCTCTGTGAGTTCAAGGCCAGCTGGGGCTACAGGGAGACCCTGTCTCAAAAATACCAAAAAAAAAAAAAAAAAAATCTAGCTTCTAAGGGGAAACATGCTTGGTTTAAGTGTATTAGCTCTGTAATCCCTTCAGCCTCAGTTGTCTATTTTGTGAAGTGAATGCTTCAGAATAGTTAGAAGGATCAAATACATACATAATATAAAGTGCTTGTTGTAGTGCCTGGATTCTAGAAGCCATTTAAGGAGTAGTGGTGACTGTTGGTAATTTTCTTAAGGTGTAATTTGATATTCCTGTAAATAAACTAAAGCCAGTGCATGGCACTGTGGAGTGTGCATGGCATATGTGGCTTGTCATTATGCTGAGGACTGCTCTTTCCATGATAGTGTCTGTAAAGTGCCAATTACCCACTCCTTAGAATAATGCCTGTAAGTAGATCATAATGAGAGTCTAGGACTGAGGTGGAGAGGCCTCAGCAAAGGCTTCCTTTCAGGGTTTGGGGCAGGCTACTTAACCTCTCGGCTCATTTTCTCTTTTGTAAAATTGTGAAAACCTGCCCCATGTACCGTTGAATGCTTGGTAAAATCAATTGTATTTTTTAAAAAGTGTTTTGCAAGTTGTAAGGCAGTTTCTAATTACATGGAATAAACTTAGCACTTTGAAGCAGCTTTGCTCTCTAGGTTATTAGGCATGTATTTGTAAGGGTAAGGGCTTGAGATCATTTTTCTAAAACTTTTTTTTTCTCCAAAATGTAGTAGCATCCTCAAGCACTTTGATTATGAAACTCTTCTCTAATGTGATAGAGGAATTTAATGAAGTCATTCTAATCCAGTTTTCAGAAAAGGAGCATCTTTATTATTTTTTCTTCAATAGATTAATAATTTCTGATGAACAGATTTTCTTAGTGGTCTATTTTTAGACTTAAGGCTTTCAATAGGCTTTTTTATTGTTGTTAGAATACTCACAAATTAAATTGATGCTAGAACGATGACAGCAATTGTAAAATTTTAAGTACTTTATAAATTTATGTTTTTCCTAAAATGCAGACAACTTAACATTCTAAATAGGAATTGAAGCCAGGTATGGTGGTGCATGCCTGTAGTCCCAGCACTTGACAGCTAAAGCAGGATTGCTGCCAGCGCAAGGCCAGCCTGGCTACAAAGGGAGTTCGGCTAGCTAGGGCTAGAGTAAATTGAAATTTAAATTCTTCCTCCCTCTAATATAAAAAATTACATACACAAAGCCCACATTTCCTTTCATATTTGATTCTCACAAAGTGTTATGTACTACCTGAGTAAAAGTAATGTATGCTTAGCCCAGGCTTGTTTGTCGTACACTTAGGAGGACCCATGTCTATTCCACTTTCATCACTCATTTGGGTTCCAAATATGTGGAAGAGGGCATGACTGAGTAAGGACTATGTATGTGAAAGACGGACATTTCTTTTTTTAAACATTTACCCCAGTAGCTAGACTCCATACCCTGGAGGTCACTGAAGCTTGAACCTGGGTAGTAGCACCATTGATACCTGCCACAAGCAGAAGAAAACACAGTTGAGTTGGCCTCAGGAAAGAGCATCCATTCACATTTCAAAAGAAATGAAAAAAATTAATTTTTAGGTATGAAAGTTACATTGGTTATAATTCCTTTCTTTTTTTTTTTTGGTCTTTGTGAGACAGGGTCTCCCTGTAGCCCCAGCTGTCCTGGAACTCACTATGTAGACCAGGCTGGCTTTGAACTCAACAGATCCACCTGCCTCTGCCTCCCAAGTGCTGGGATTAAAGGCGTGCGCCACCACACCCAGCCTGATTCCTTTCTTTTTAAAAACAGCATTTAGATAGTACATTACAGATTTTTAAATAGTTTTTTTGTGGACTACACTGAAGGTAAGAAACTTAGCATCGGCTGTGTGGAAAACATTCTTTAAATTACATCAAGTTTCAGTGATGTTGGGCAGAGAGATCCTTTAGTTCATCAGGAAGCTGTTAACAGTTTGCATTTAGAAGTCAGTTTTCTGGCCTTGTATTATGTAAGTCAGTCATGTTAAGTGAGCAGCATCAGTTAATCAGGCTAAAGTGACCAGCATTAATATTCTAAGTCTTTGTGGGAAAAGCAAAGTTACCATGCTATCATCAGTCACTGTTCCAAAGAACTTGCTTCTCTACATGGAGAGGTATAATTTATAATTAGCTGATGTACTGCAAGGTGATAGTCTTGTCTCATGTAGCCCAGGTTAGCCTCAAACTTGAAGTAGACAAGGTTGGCTATGAACAATGGATCCTTCTGCCTCTACCTCCCAAGTGCTGGGATTATTGGAATATGCCATTATGCCTGGCCCAGTGTGAGATGTTTATTTCAGATAAAGCTATTCAAGAGGAGTATTTAATATTTTATGGGGATTTAATCTTGAACTTAGCTAGTAGGTGTCTGGTTACATTTATAGTTTGTAAAATTCCTGTGGAAAAGTGCTGCTACTAACAGAACTGAAGACAGAATTGGAGCAGTGTGAAAAGCTTGTGCCATTCACATTATGTGAGTTGAGAGGATGAGCTCCTCTGCAGGGGTTTTGGTACAGCCCATGTTGCAGCCAGCTGGAGTGGCTTTGTCACGCTGGTTCTGTTTGGGATAGCTATGACAAGGTGTTCTTTTAAACAGTTGGCATTAGATTTGTAGATGATTTAGATGTAAAGAATGATATTGCAGAGTAACTGTGGAATGTGTTTTTGTTCTTAAAGTAATAAAATATCAGTTGTTAGCTCATTTTCCTTCTTTCGCAGGTAAAAAACAAGAAGCAGATGAGTTGAGTGGAGATGCTTCTGTGGAAGATGATGCTTTTGTCAAGGTAAAGTGTTAATTACCAGGTTAAGATGCCCATTTTCCAGTAGTGTTTGCATGATAAATTTATGAATTTTACTTAAATAGGCATTGAAATGTGTAGATTAGAGACTTAGGGAATATTGGCAACTGCATAAATGCTGGTAATAGAGGAATACAAAAAGTAACACTTTCTTTAGCCTAATGAGACAAAACTAAAACTAAGCTGGGCATGGTGGTGCACTCAGAAGGTGGAGGTAGGCCGATCTCTGAGTTTGAGACCAGCTTGGTCTACCTAGTGAAACCCTGTCCAAAGAAAAAAAGCAAAGAAGCCAAACTGGGTGTGCACCTTTAAGCCCAGCACTCAGGAGGCAAAGGCAGGTGGATCTCTGTGAGTTCAAGATCAGCCTGTCTGGTCTACATAGCAAATTCCAGGCCAGCTGGGGCTATAGGGAGACCTTGTCTCAAAAAGAATAAATAAATAAATAAATAAATAAATAAATAAATAAATACCAAAAACCAGTCATCATTGTATCTGGGCTGTCAGATAGAAACTCTTAGATGTAGAGACCAGGGGTAAACCTTAGGATAGTGATACTTTAGTTCCTGGACAGGGTTCCACTTGTGAAGGATATTGGTACTGTTAATTTGCAGGATTTGATCATGTAGACCTTAAAATAGAAAGGGAAAATTGGTGATGTGGTATTACAAATTAATTAAAGCAGTTGTTTTGCCCTTGATAAATGTACCAAGCCTTTTGACCAAAGAGGAATGTACTTCAAAATTTAACAGCCAGAAAAATAAAGTTTGTAGTTTTAATTGGGACAGTGATAGTTTTATATACTACAGATAGAGAACAAGTTAATTTTAGTTGTAGTTTTTATTTTGTTTTAATGAAAAGTGATGTACTTATTAGGTCTTAAGGTGTGACATTTACAGGTGTTAATGATACAGATCCTTTTAAATTATGTATGTTTTTACTCCGATGTATCCTGTGTTGTATGTGTAGTCATTTTACATTGTCAGTGTCTGAGTGTGTACTTTGCTCCACCATAAACTCAGCTTAGGCCTATTCTCCCACTTGGAGCTTTTACCTCTAGGTTCTGAACCCTGCCTACTCCACACACACCCCATACAGTGAAAAAAAGCATTTTGTTCAGAAGCTTGAAAGCAGGCCATTTTAGTAACTATTTGCCCACAGATGTCCTAAAATTAATGACTTGAATGCCTGTCATCAGCTTCTGTTCGAATTTTAAGAATGCTGCAGTTTGGATACATTGTTGTCCTTGTGGTATAGCTTTCATTAGGTCTGTTTCTTTGTTATTATTTTCTCCACTTATTTGCTAGTAAATGTATGATTAAGCCAAAATTATAAGCTGGTAAAACATTGTGACTTGTAAAAAAAAACTTTTATTTTTTAAATGTTTTTCAGTTCATAAAAGTCTTAAATCATTTGAAATGTTGCAAGGAAATACATGCTTCATTCAGGAGAATAGTAAGATTATCTTGTACGTGCTGCAAAGGATACCTTTGTGTTAGTATTAAATAAATCTGTGGTAATGTTGAGAAAAGCAAAAGAGCTTTTTAGAAAAGTATTTAAGTATATCTTTAGTTCTTAATGTTTCTTTTTTTACTTTGGAAGTATTGGCATGTGTGATATATTTGATAAAGTAAGTAAATTTATTTTCCTTGCTCCTAGAATTGCTAATTTTGGAATTTATGCAGTTGTGGTGGGTAAATATCACCCCAGTGCCTAAATACCTGAAGAGTACAGAAATTGTGTGGCTAGGTGAGGAGGCTGGTCAAGCTGGCACTTTAGAACAGGTGCACTTCCTTTAACGTCTTCCCACGGTCTTTGCTTCTATGCTTCTGCTATCATAAATTATCTACTCTATTTTCAGCCTCCGATGGTACTACCCTAGACATACGATGGCGATGTAGGTCAGACCTGCTCTCTAAGCACTCTACATCGTCAGGCAATCACCTTCCTTCCCTCTGCCCACCTCCCTTGCTAGACATTGTTCTTCTCTACAGTTCACCTACAAATGGCTAATAGTCTTGCCTTTCCCTCTTTAACCTAGAAACCTCTTCTTAAATCTTCTTGATTTACTGTAATAGTAGAGGAAGGAGTTTTCATGTCTTTCAACCCTTTCTCTACAAGCTAAGATGAAACTAAGCAGATTGCTGCCTTTGTTGCCACCAGCACACCATATCTGTAAATTTTGAAGGGCATACAGACTTTGTACACAACTAATCCCAACCTGTGTTCCCTTTCCTGATCCAATTGTGGCAGTGAGAGATTCTAAACAAAAGTTAGTAATTTGAGAACTATTCAATAGACTGAGGCAGCAATTGGGAGTTTTTTATAAATTATAGGTAAACTTTGTTTAATGTATATAAGACTTCCAGGGACTTTGAAATTATATCAAATTGTGGCACATGGAGAAATCAAGTCACTTCTTAGAAGCCATGTCTTTTGGACAGCTCTCAGAATATGACTTGATAGATATTAAATAGGTGGGCTTAAGTCCCTCTAGTAGCAATTTGTTTAGTTTGCATTTCAGTGTGAAATTTGAGAATTGACTTATGGTTCACTGGTTTGTTATTGATTCCACCCATTGTGAAAGACAGCATTTGACAGATAAAGTGCTTGAACTTTAGCTTTCAGAATAGTATCAAAATACAGTCAAATTTGACACATGTCGAGATGTAAATTACCAAAAACGTTTGGTGGCTAGCCTACACTACTTTGCCTTTAGTTGTACCAAATTTTCTTACCATTAAAAGGACTGTGAATTGGAGAATCAAGATACATATGAACAAGATGGAAATGACGAGCTAAAGGACTCGGAAGAATTTGGTGAAAACGAAGATGAAAATGTGCATTCCCAGGAGTTACTTTCTGCAGAAGAGAACAAGAAAACTCATGAATTAATAGAGGCAGAAGCAGGAGAAGATAGAGAAAAAGAGGACATCGAAAGTCAGGTCTTTAGCCAGTTTTGTTAAAACATGACACGGATAAATTAAGCTTTACTGATTAAAAAGTATATCGCCCTCCCCCGAGTCAATTTGGAAGTCTCAGAACTTTAAAAAAAATTAAGGTTATGTATAAATTACTATACATACAGAATCCTATCACCTAAGGATTTTTTAATTTTTTGCTTATTTTACATATATATGTATATATTTACATAGTTACTGCCATACCAATAAATTACTATTGAGTCTATATTCTACTTTTATGTAACATACCATAATGAATTCATAATTTGTATTTATCCTTCAGTCTATTAGGTTGCTTTCTATGTATCTAAAAACTACTCTATATGTAAAGTTTGGACATTTAAGGTTGGGGGTTTTCTATACCTTAAATGAGTGTACCAATTTCCTTCTGACTTTGTCAGTGTTGGTGGCAGATCCGTCCACCCCCTTTTGCTGCTTCAGTGGGACAAAAAGTACATTTCTTAGTTTATTATCAAGAGTGAGAAAATTAAAATTGCATTGTAAAGCAGACAATTTCCAGATTTTTCCTTTAAAATAGACCATTTGTCCTGCTTTGAAGTATGTTGGAATATGTTAAGAAAAATCTGAATTACAGAGAAGTCAGTACTGTTGGTATTCTTGCTTAAAGTACTTCCCTTCTTGGCCTCATAAATGAAGGGCTCAAGATTTTTCTTTCTTTAGTTACATGACCAATTTTTTATGTTAGTATAAAAAATATAGTCTGAGTTCCTAAGCATTGATTTGATACCCATACCCATGGTTATCAGAACACGAGGGAAATGATAAACAGGTATAAGCATAAAAGCATTCTTCTTGTACCAGATGTTTTGTAAAGCAAAGCTATTGTATACCCTTTCACTTAGGAAATTGAAGCTCAAGAAGGTGAAGATGATACCTTTCTAACAGCTCAAGTAAGTGCTCATTTAGTCCTATGAATATGACATTGGGGGTGGAAGGGCTTGAAAAAGTAATCTTATTTTTACTTCATAATTCTTTAATTCACAAAACTGCCTTAAATTTAGTGCTGAGATGTGTGTGTACTATTGGCAGCTGAAGTGATGCCACAGAAGTAATTAGGGTTGAAGTTGTTAGCATTTTCAGAGTTAAACGTTTGTCTTTTGTATAGATGAGTATAGACTTCCAAAAATAAAACTTCTGAGAAGTCTTTAATTTGCTCCCCCCCATAAAATAAATCATTGAAAATGTCAATGATTTATTTAAATTTTTGTTAATTTAACATTCTTAGGGTGAGGTTAGATAAAAGTGAAAAATAAAGCCTCTTGTTGACATTTCCTTGGCCACTGTGAGTGGAAAATGCTGCAGTTGAGTGTGTTGAAACTTGTTTTGTGTATGTAATGTATGCAGTGTACATGTGAGGGTGTGATTCACCATTGCTTGTTTTCTGTAGTGTTAAAAATTGTCCTGTCTTCTCAGCTATTCTCAAGGACATTAGAATCTGGACTCTTAAACAATGTACTTTCAAATAAGATTTCAACAAAAGAGTAATCAAAGCTGTGATTTCTCTCGGTAGTGTTGTCTAGAAGAGCAGTTAAAAGTACAGATTCAGATTGCTTAGCTTGCTGCCTCTGGTTATGTGCCTCTGCTATCGCTGTTTGCCTTTGAAATGGTGTGCCCTCACATGCCAGTGAGACTAAATATGAGCTGTTTAATTTGGGAGAAGTAACATTTCTGGAAGAAATGTTTCTAATCATACTTAGGAAGGGACCATTTGGACTGAAAGGCAAACAACCTGTCCTCAAATACATTCATTCTGCATGATAGATGCAGATGGAGGAGTACTTTGTCTAGATTACTGATTTGCAGAAACCTGGAATTGAGCTCTGAGTTAGTTACGCAGGTGAGCTGTGTGATTGTGTAATGGCTACAGATTTTTGTTTGTTTGTTTGTTTGTTTGTTTGTTTGTTTTGAGACAGGGTCTCCTTGTAGCCCCAACTGATCTGGAACTCAATATGTAGGCCAGGCTGGCCTCAAACTCACAGAGATCCACCTGCCTCTGCTGGGATTGTATGCCACCACACCTGGGCCAGATTGTTGTTTATATCTTTGGCTGCTTAATTACCAACACTTTAAAAAAATTATTTTTATTTTATATGTAAAAATATTGCTTTCGTGTACATAGTATGTAGTACAATGCCCCTGGAGGTCAGAAGAGGGCATTGGATCCCCTGAAACTGGAGTTACAGATGGTTGTTACAGATGGGTGTTGGGAACTGAACCCAGGCCTTATGCAAGAGCAGCCAGTGCTCTTTAACTGCTGAGCCATCTCTCCAATCCTTAATTACAAACTTTCTTTTTGTCTTTATGAGACAGGGTCTCCCTCGATTCGAGATGGAGACCAGGTTGGCCTCACAGAGATCTGCCTGCCTCTGCCTCCTGAGTGCTAGGATTAAGGGTGTGTGCCACTACGCCTGACTACCAACACTTTTTAACAGCTGGAAATGAAGTAGTTCATGGAATGGAGACTTTAATTTTTTCACAGATTTTTTATGGGCTGTTCCATCCTGATAGTGAAAGAAAAGAGATTTCTTTCAGAGGTCAAGATATAGCCATATTATATAAGAAGATAGGGAGGTTACATCTTGAGAGAGGTTTTAAGTAAAATGATCTTTAGCTGGGCATGGTGGTACATGTATACTTGGAAAGTGAATCAGATGTATTTGAGGTAGGAGGATTGCAAGTTTGAGGCCAGGGTAAGCTATATAGCTCTCTATACCCTCTTGTGGCACATGCCTTTAGTTCCAGCACTCAGAAGGCAGAGGCAGGAGGATCTCTGTGAGCTGAAGGCCAGCCTGGTCTATGTAGTAAGTTCTAGGGTACTAGGGCTACAGGAAGACCTTGCCTCAAAAAGACTGAAAAAATATTTGTTAATGTTGCTAAGGATGATGGCACACACCTTTAATTCCAGCGCTTGGGAGGCAGAGGTAGGTGGATCTCTGAGACCGATGCAAGTTTGGTCTACATAGCATGTTCAAGGCCAGCTGGGACTAAAAGGAGACCCTGTCTCAAAAAAAAAAAAAGTTAATGTCATTAAGTATACAGTTAATATTCAAATGTTCAACCAGCTTATGGCTTTTGTGTCACATTGCAGCTGTGCCAGTTTGAAAGCCACACAGATGAATGGGCTCAGTTCTGTCAGCAATAGTTTACCAACCCTGCAGCAGAGTTTCCAGAGTCTAGATTTTGCTGATTGCATTCTTTGGTGACATACTCCTCTTTACTGTATTTACTGTAGATCGGTAAACTGGTAGTAGAATGTCTAGGCTTACTGTCAGATTCAAGGATAACACTCCCTCTGAAATACACCACTGCTTCAAACATAAGAGCAGGTATTTTTGTGGTGGGTCCTAGATGATCCTTATTCCATTAGAAGTTGTAAGCCAGGCATGGTGGCACATGCCTTTAATCCCAGCACTTGGGAGGCAGAGGCAAGCAGATCTCTTGTGAGTTCATGGCCAACCTGGTAAAAATAAGTACAAAGCAAAATTCAACGTAACTGACAGGGTGTTAGGAGGACAAACTGTTAAAAAAAAAAAAAAAAAAAAAAAAAGTTGCTTGCAAAGTGGACATAGTATTGGGTAGAGTATTTCTAGAAAGAAAAAAACAACCTTTTGGGTGCTATTTGGTTACCAGGTAGTGTCATTTGCAAAGGAAAGCCACGGTGTATGTTTGATTTTCTTTTTCTTTTTTTTTTTTTTTTTTTTTTTTGGGGGCAGGTTCCCCCTGACCCCCCAGCTGCCCTGGAACTCACTAGTTAGCCCGGGCTGGTTTTAACCCCAAAGAGTCCCCCCTGCCTCTGCCTCCCAAGTGCTGGGAGTAAAGGTGTGTGCCACCATGCCCAGCGATTATTTTCTTTTTATTTACCAATTTCCAACAGTGACTAATGAGCTTTTGATTTTTTTTTCTTTGATTTCTGTTTTTTCATTTAAAATTTTTTTCAATATTTCATTATTTTTATTTTATATGTCTGAGTGTATGTAAGTGCACCTGTCATGCAGTGCCAGAGGAAGTCAGAAGAGGGTGTCAGATTCCCTGGAACTGGAGTTACAGACGGTTGTTAGCTGCTGCATGGGTGCTGGAAATTGAATCCAGGTCTTTTGCAAGAACAGCCAGTGCTCTTAACTGATGAGCTGAAGTTCAGATTGTTCCCATTTTAACTACTGAACAGTTGTAGCTATATTTTTGTCAAATATAAAGGTGATCCATTTCCTACTAGATCCACAGTTAACCGTGTCTTCTTTTGGTCATTCTCTAGACCTTTCCATATGCAGTACAAAGGATTGGGTTTAGGGTTTTTTTCTTAATTATTTTTAGTTCATAGGGATACTTATAAGTTGATCATTTGCTTTAGTTACAGCACATTCTTAGGTACTTTAATACCACCACCAATATAGTTACTGAAAATAACTTCAGATTTTCCCCCCAGTTACATTATTCACAGAATGAACCCCACTAAGAATGAACAGATTATATTACAGTATTATATAAGCTGTATTACATATAAACTATACTATAAATTTGCCCAGTAGGATTACATCACCAACTCATACATATTATGGTTGCTTTATTTCATCTATTTTAAGTAATTTGTTTTAGATAATTGCTTTAAAAACTTAATTATAACTTCTTATGAGTCTATAGTTATTTCAAAATAAAAAGCTAGAAGTTTAATCAAATTTTATAAATATTTAGAATATTTACTTGATTCCAAAGTCAAAGATATAAAAGATATTCACAAAAGTCTCCATGTAATTTCTCTGCTATCCCCTTATTAGTAACCTCTATGACATACTATATTGCTTTAAACAATACAAATAGGGAGCTGAAGAGATGGCTCAGTGGTTAAGAGCACTGGCTGTTCTTGCAGAAGACCCAAGTTCAAATCCCAGCACCCACAATGAGGCTAGCAACTGTCCATAACTCCGGTTCTGATGCTGTCTTCTGTCCTCTGAGGGCATTGCACCACATGGGTGCATTTATACACAGGCAGGCATAACGCTCATACATATAAAAAATACAAATAGAAATTATATTTGTGTAAGGATTGATCTATTTAAACCAGTCTTTAGGTTTTGACTGAAGTTGAATTCTTCAGGATTTATTCTCTTGACAGCGTATTATGCTAGATAGAAGTTGTTTCATATTCTGTTTCTGTTTCATTATAGTCTTGTAACGTTGAATATTATACATTTTGGTCACTTAGAACATTGTACATAAGACCTTTTAAACCCAATCCAGACAGAAACCCCAGCAAGGATAGATGAGGTGGGCGAGAAGCCTCAGCCCTGGCTGAGAAACTCTAGGCAATTTAGAGCTGCTGAGAGAGGGAGTGTCAGTTTTCTTTATTTTTTTATTTAATTTAATTTATTTACTTATTGGTCTTTCTGAGACAGGGTCTCCTGTAGCACTCACTGGCCTGGGTCTCACTATATAAACCAGGCTAGCTTTGAATTCAGAGATGCTTCTGCTTCTGCTACCACACCTGGCTGAGTCAATTTAAGAGTGTGACACTGAGTAGGTTATCCAGGCTCCAGCAGATGGGACCACTTTGAAGACTATTTGAGGAACACAAGTTAGACTAGATAGATTTTTTTTTAAAAAAAAAAATAGAGGGGCAGCCGGGTGTGGTGGCACATGCCTTTAATCCCAGCACTTGGGAGGCAGAGGCAGGCAGATCTCTTGAGTTCGAGGCCAGCCTGGTCTACATAGTGAGCTCCAGGCCAGCTAGGGCTACAGGGAGACCCTATCTCAAAAAGACCAAAAAATAAAAAATAATAAGGATGGGCTGGCTGGAGAGATGGCTCAGTGGTCAAGGACACATTGGTTGTTGTTGCAGAAGACCTGGGTTCGAATCCCAGCGCCCACATGGCAGCTGATGACTGTGTGTAACTCCAGTTCCAGGGGATCCTGGGTGGGCATTGGACGACATGGGTGCACTTACCTATGTGTGGGCAATACATGCGTACACATAAAAATAAATAATAAAATATTTTTAAAAATAAATAATAAATAGAGAGGCATAAAATTGGGGGAGGTAGTAAGGTGGGTGTGGGGATCTGAAGATGATTAAGATACATTGTGTGAAATTCTCAAAGAATCAAAATAAAATGTACTGGCTAGAGATGCACCTTCAGTCAGTAGAGTGCCTACCTGCCACACACAAAATCTTAGGTTTGACTTTCTAGCGCTGTGCTAGACTGGTGTATAATTCTAGATGCTACTGTGAAGACCCTCTACAATTAGTGGTTATTTGTAGTATTGTTTTACCAGCTTGAAGATGTCACTTGAGAATTTTCTGAATGTTTTTCTCTGAAATGTTCTTGGTAGTACTTTCTTCAAATTTTCCACTGGTCTGAAGACCCTTTTTTAGTGTCCAGTGTCTCTTCCTTTTTCTCTCTGGATGTGCCTCAAATATTTCTCTAACCTAAGAGCCCCCCCCCTTTTTTTTGGTCATAGGAGGTTTATCTACTTAGAGCCATATTTACCTGTCTTTCCATAAAGCTAATGTCTGTCCTATATCCTGCTCACTGTTTACAGAAAACTTGTTTTTGAGACAGGGTTCTTACTGTGTAGCTGTGACTGGCCTAGAACTCTGAAGACCAGGCTAACCTCAAACTCAGAGATTTACCTGTCTCTGACTCTCGAGTACAGAGATTAAAGACATGTGTCACCACAGCCAGCAGCAGAGAACTTTTTATACCCATCACCCTTCTTTTTTTTGAGACAGGGTGTCCTTGTAGCCCAGCTGTCCTGGAACTTACTATGTAGACCAGGCTGGCCTCGAACTCACAAAGATCCACCTACCTCTGCCTCCCAAGTGCTGGGGTTAAAGGCGTGCGTCACCATGCCCAGCCTTATTATTTACTTTTAATATTTTATTTTATTTAATGTGTATGAGTGTATTGCCTGCTTATATGAAAGTGCACCTGTGTTGTGCAATGCCTGTGGAGGTCAGAAGATTCAGTCGGATCCCTGGAACTGGAGTTACAGACAGTTGTTAGTCAGCATGTGGGTGTTGGGAATTGAACTTGGATGTTCTGCAAGGGCAGCCAGTGATCTTAACTGCTGAGCCATCACTCCAGCTCCCTATCTTTTTTGTTTTAAACTTTTATTACAATTGTTTATTATGAGAGAGAGAGAGAGAGAGAGAGAGAGAGAGAGAGAGAGAGAGGGAGGAGGAGAGAGAGAGGAGAGAGAGAATCAGAAGACAACTTACACCCACCCATGTGGGTCCGAGGGATTGAATTCAGGACATCAGGCTTGGTAGCAAGTATCTTTACCTACTTCTTCTTCTTTTTTTTTCTTTTTTAATTATTTTTATTTTATATGTATGAGTATATTGCCTGCATGTAGGTAGGTGTACCTGTGTCATGTAGTGTCTGTGTGTGGAAGTCAGAAGAGGGTGTTGGATCCCCTGGTACTGGAGTTAGGGTGGTTGTTAGCCACCATGTGGGTGCTGGGAATCGAACCTGGGTTTTCTTGCAAGAGCAGCCAGTGCTCTTAACGTCTGAGCTGTCTTTCCAGCCCCCATTTCTTTTATTACATCATATACCTTTCACTAAATAACCACACTCTGGTAAGTTTTCTGAGTTCCATTGTATATAGTACTGAAGTTAAGTCCTTTAGAAAGATACACAGTATATTTATTGTATTAATAGTGCATTTATTCAGTGACCTCATTTCAGCATATACTGAGGGCTTATTATGCCTGGCTATTTTGCATTTTTTATAATGTTCAGTGCATTGAGATAGATGTCAGGCAGTTACTGTTTTAAGATTAAGTTGAAGGCTTAGTTAAGCAAAATATAGAACTTACAAGTCAGGGGAAAGGAAATCTTACTTAACACACACATATTTCCTGTATCACAAGCCCAGCCTAATAGATGCAGCAGAACATAGGTGTAGAATACACTTTTTACCTGAAAAGTGTGAGACTTGACTCTGTCTCTTTGCTGTTCCTGGGGTAAATGAGAATAGAGGAGCTTTGTTTTTTTTTTTTAGACTTACAGGTTGATAACTTACTGACTCTAATTCTTATTCATGTGTGTTTGTGTGTGTGTTTTTATTATCATGTGTGCATGTTCATGTGTGTCAGTGTACTGGTACATGTGGAGGCCAGAGGTCAAATTTGAATGTTGTGTGCTGCTGGGAACTGAACCCAGATCTTCTAGAAAAGGATCCTGTGCTCTTAGTGCTGAGCCATCTCTTCAGCTCCCTAATTTCCATTCTTTTTTTAAAAAATATTCTAAGTATTTTTTTATGTGTATGTGTTTTATGCCTGCATGTAGATAAGTGCACCCATGTTATGCAGTACCCGAGAAGGACAGAAGAGGCTGTTGGATCCCCTGGAACTGGAGTTATAGACAGTTGTTAGCTGCCATGTGGTGGGTGCTGGGATTCGAACCCGGTCTTCTGCAAGAACAGTGTTTTTAACTGCTGAGCCATCCCTCCAACCCCAAGGAGCTTTGTTTTAAAGCTTTGCTTTTGACTAAGGATTTGTAGGTCCCACTGTAGAGATGAATGGCATGAGTATCTACCTCTAGAACATTGGCTTCATTTTTGTATATGAAACATTTTTTTCAAAATAAACCCCAAAGTAATTTAAAGTGTTTTCAATGGGGGAGATTCTCATCAAATAAATTACATGTCTGTGTATAGCTGTCACTAAATTTAGAAAATTTTCCCATTGTTGCTTGTATTTCTTGGTTTGTTTCCTTATTCTAAGGAGTTTGAAGCATATTTAAGACCCTTGTTGTTTGTTTTTTTGTTTTTGTCTTTTTGAGACAGGGTCTCTGTAGCCCCAGCTGGCCTGGAATTTATTATGTAGACCAGGCTGGCCTTGAACTCACAGAGGTCCGCCTGCCTCTGCCTCCTGAGTGTTGGGATTAAAGGCATGCGTCACCAGGCCCAGCTTAATTTTTCTAGATTTTTAAAAAATTATGTGTATTCGTGTGTATCTGCATGTGGGTATGTGCATTTGTGAGGCTAGAAGAGGGCATCAGATCCCCTACAGCTGTAGTTACAAGCAGTTGTAAGCCATTGGATGTGAGTGCTGGGAAATGAACCCAAGTTCTCTGGACAAGCAGTATGCATTCTTAACTGCTAAGCCATCTCCAGCACATTAGATATTTCTCTTAATAATTCAGCATGTCTCCTGAAGGACCTCACAAGTAAAGTTTCTATACACAGTGGTTTTCCTTTATTGCATAGCCTTAAAAGCCCATAAAATAGGGACCTGGTCTAACTTTTAGGCAACAAAGCTGATTATCATAGAGGTGAAGCATAGGAACAGCTAGAGTTAGTAGATGAACTACACATGGAAAAGCCAGTCTTGGTGAGGCACGACTATAACTCTGGTAGTGGAGAGGACAGGAGATCCCTGGAGCTCTCTGGCCAGTCAATCTAGCTAATTGGTGATCTCCAGGTTCAGTGAGAGACCTTGTCTCAAAAAAAAAAAAAAAAATTGGAAAACTATAGAGGAAAAACACAAAGTTAAGATTGTAATCTATCGTAAATTTTTAATTTTTACTTGAATCAAAAGTTTTGCTTGAAGTCTTTTCACTGATAGGATGTCACCCCAAGGCAGGCAAAATTGTGCATGTTGTCTCTGGACCAGCAGTACTAGAGTGACCTGGAAACTTAAGTGCCTTGCTTTCTTCAGCGGCCTGTGACGTGCAGAAGCACGGGACTGGCACCCAGCAGCCTTTCTGCAAGGATTTGCTGTATTGTTGTATTGAGAACCAGTGCTATAAAGATTTATTCTCGTCTTGTATTTTAAATGTTACATAATGAGAATATTCCTAAGACCTTTTTTTTTTTTAATTTTTGAGACTTTAAGGCATATTACTTTACTTTTTTCTTAATTTTTTTTTTGAGACAAGGTCTCCCTGTAGCCACAGCTGGCCTGGATTCCCTAATGGAGACCAGACTGGCCTTAAACTCACAGAGATCCGCCTGCCTCTGCCTCCTGAGCACTGGGATTAAAGGCATGCGTGCATCACCACGCCCGGCTAACTTTACTTTTTTCTAGCCTTCTGTTTGGGAAAATGTTTTTAATCTCGGTGGAATTAACCTTAATAATTTTTACAGGAAAAATTTTTTTTTTTTCCTGACTGCAGGCAACACTCTAGTTACTGCTCAGTACACGTAATGAGCGTTTTTTCCTTTTTTTAAAAGCCTTCCACTCATCGAGTTAATCCCAGCAATGGGTGGGGTGGGGTGGTGTAGTGTGGCAGGGACCACAGAGGCAGGCGGGTCTATGTCTACTTAACCAGTTCTAGGCCAGTTCTAGCCCCAGTTGGGGCTACAAGAAAGACCTTGTCTTAAAAAGACAAAAACAGGCTGGGCATGGTGGCGCACACCTGTAGTCCCAGCACTTGGGAGGCAGAGGCAGGCGGATCTCTGTGAGTTCAAGGCCAGCCTGGTCTACATAGTAAGTTCCAGGACAGCTGGGGCTACAGGGAGACCCTGTCTCGAAAAGACAAAAAAAAAAAAAAAAGATAGGAAAAAAAAAAAAACAAGGCCAGGCATGGTGGCGCATGCCTTTAATCCCAGCACTCGGGAGGCAGAGGCAGGCGGGTCTCTGAGTTCAAGGCGAGCCTGGTCTACATAGTGAGTTCCAGGACAGCTGGGGCTACAGGGAGACCCTGTCTCAAAAATACCAAAAAACAAAACTAAACAAGAAAACAAACCCAACCACATTTTACCTGAGAAATTCTGTTTTAAAACTAGAACATAGTTAATTTTAGATAAAGTGAAAATAGCAACTATTTTAGAATTTAAGTCACTTTTAAATGAGTGTGTTCTTTGTTTTGATTACCATTTTTTTAAAAATTGCCCATTCAGCAGTATATTTGTGACAGCTAAGAACTAATTAAAAAATGATTTTTAAAAATTTACATGTATGAGTATTTTGCCTACAATGACTGTGGAGACCAGAAGAGGGCATTGGATCCCCTGAAACTGGAGTTGTGGATGGTTCTTAGCCACCATGTAGGTGCTGGGAACCAAACCCAGGTCCTCTGTAAGAGCAGCCAGCGCTCTTAACTGTTGAGACATTCTCCATTCCTGCTATGAACTATTGTAACAAAAACTAGTAATTTGGAACTGACCTCTGACAAATGTCTGAAATGCGTAGAAAGGGAGGAGTGGTTTTGTTGGTCTTTTGTAGTATTGTGCATTCAAGCCACCACAGGTAACCCTTTGTGATTCTCTTTTGAATAATGGTGTGTTAAAGAGTATAACCACCAGGCAAGATGGCCCAGCGAGTAATGGTGCTTGCCACCAAGCCTGACAACCTGAATTCAGTCCCCAGAACTGACATGGTAGGAGAAGAGATCTGACTTCTGCAAGTTGTCCTTTGACCACATATGTGCTGTGCCAAACTCATGCCCATACACTCACACACTAAATAAATGTAAAAAAAGTTTTTTGAAAAGAGTATCCTGAACTGAATGCCATAAAATATTCATGTCATCCTTTTCATTGACAAGTCTGTGGTACAAATAAGGTCTGGATTATATAAACTGGTTTTGTTTAATGAAACTTAGATAACACTTATTGAGAGATTTGCCTGTACTTTTTAGAAGCTTATACATGTCAGAATGCTGTTCGGTATTTCTATGTGGCCTTTATTCTGGGTGGAATATTATTTATGATATGTGTCACTAATATTTTTAAATTACCCACCAGTTTATCTTGACTGATTTTGTGCTATTATGAAAATCGCGTTCTATATGAGTTGGTTTTACATTTGATTATTTTACATTTAAAATTTTACAGTTGATTATTCTTTGAATTTCAGGATGGTGAGGAAGAAGAAAATGAGAAAGGTATGTTTGATGTTAAGTAGAGTTTTAAAATATGGACATTTAGAAAAGTAAATTATATGAAAATAAACATTCCTTATTTGAAATCTTATTTTATAATAATGAGTTTATTTTCAAATTTATCAACTTAGTAAATTAAGTTAGCATCTTAATTTTTCAATTGGTTTTGATTTTTCTTTTCAACACTTAAGATATATTCTAACTTACCAGTACATATCAGTTACTGTGGTGAATAATGTCATTTTTCACTTTAGTTATTTAAAAAATAACTTCTAGCATACGGTAAGTGGATTCTGTCCCCAGAACTGACACTGCAGTAACTCATACGTGCTTATTGGTGTCTTAGTTTATGACTCAATGAATTTTGCACCAATCTTAAAAGTGGTAAATGATCAGAAAAACTGGTCATTTTGCTTGCTGCCTAGAGAACTTTCATATGGGTTTCTGACACTCTTAGAGGTTTGGGAGAACAATCTTACCCAATACAATTACAGGGACAGTAGTAGCAATCTGTGGTTGTATCAATCACTATGAGGTTGAGTTCTTGGACAGAAGTCACATTTTCCTACTTGGACTAGAAAGGACATGGAGCAGGCTTCTTAAGCCAGGCAGAATAAAAGGCCTGGATACAATGATGAAGAAAAGCTATTGCCTGAAAAATCTCACATACCTGAGGCCTTTCTCTTCTGTGGGAATGCAAGACATCTTTGAAAATGGTTATTGTGGACCACCTAGAAAGGATGAAGACAGCAAACAGCCCACTTTGTAGACGTGAGGAGCATCTTCGGAAGAGCATCTTCGGAGCCTTCTCTAGCGGTTACCCATTCAATTCGGGACTACCCAGCGATTGAAGAGTTAAAAAGATGGGGCTCTGAAGTACTTTGAAGATTGATGTCCTCAGACTGTGACCTTCCAAGAAGGTTCCAAGGAATTCACAGGTCACAAGAATTAAATCCCAAGATGAGCCGAACATTGAATAACAGACCTGCACATCTGTCACTATCCCATGGAGGAAAAAAACCCAGATGCCATTAACTTAAAACCAGAAACAAAGAGCTAGTATCTTCAGGATGGATCCATTTTCTCACTGTTGTTTGATGTTTGTATGTAGAGATCATTTTTTTCCATGAAGAATAAGTGATCCTGGGTAAAGGATTGTTTATGTTAATTCTTTGTGTTCCTCTCCCCCAATCCTCCCATCAGTGCTACTAACTGGCTTTATATTTTCTAGGTCCTATTCTAGCTTATGAATATGAAATTGTTTAAACTTCTTGTTTTGCCATATTTATTCCTGTTAAATCCTCTTAGATATAGCAGGTTCTGGTGATGGTACACAAGAAGTATCTAAACCTCTTCCTTCAGAAGGGCACCTAGCTGAGGCTGATCACACAGCTCACGAAGAGATGGAAGCTAATGCGACTGTGAAAGAAGCTGAGGATGACAACATCTCGGTCACAATCCAGGCTGAAGATGCCATCACTCTGGATTTTGATGGTGATGACCTCCTAGAAACAGGTAAAAATGTGAAAATTACAGATTCTGAAGCAAGTAAGCCAAAAGATGGGCAGGACGCCATTGCACAGAGCCCGGAGAAGGAAACCAAGGCTTATGAGATGAATGCGAACCATAAAGATGGTAAGAAGGAAGACTCCGTGAAGGGTGATCCTGTCGAGAAGGAAGCCAGAGAAAGTTCTAAGAAAGCAGAATCTGGAGACAAAGAAAAGGATACTTTGAAGAAAGGGCCCTCGTCTACTGGGGCCTCTGGTCAAGCAAAGAGGTTTGTTTTTCTATGTCAGTTCTTTACGATACTGAATTCCAGCATTCAATAAGATCACGCTACATTAAGGGGGTGGCTTCAAGACCATGTACAATAATTAGTGTCTTAACCTGCCTATAATATTTTTGACCGTCATAAGTTACCTTAAAAATTTCAAGATCTTCATAATATGCAGTGTATTCTACTGATTGATTGCATTGTCGAATTGTCAGCATATATTTGGTTTTTTTCTTTGTTGTTGTTATTTTTGTTTTTGGTTTTGTTTTTTGTTTTTTGTTTTTTCAAATTGACAATTTTTTTGTGTTTTATTTTTTAAAATCCTTGTGATGATGGTTAATGAACAACTATCAGTTCTAAGAACACAAAATGAAGTCAAGTCCCAGTCCTGAAATCTGGAGAAGATGGCCATATATCCACTGAATAGAATTGTCAGAAAATCTAGATCTTCAGGCATCTTGGGGAAAATCAGTGCAAGAATCCTAAGGGAGTCATTTGTTCAAATAACCTAATGTAGGCTTTTGGAATTGTTCATTTCTGTGAATAGTACTAGCTTGCAATACAATCAATGTCAAGCTGTTCAAGTTTGGTTTTGTTTTTTGTTTTCAACTTCTCTTCTGGTGATTTTTGCCTCTTTAGCTCTTCAAAGGAATCTAAAGACAGCAAGATATCATCTAAAGATGACAAAGGTAATTAATATTTTTTTCCTGCTTATTGTTAGTTGTCTGGTGTTTCCTTCAAAATTTATTTAGTCTTTAGAATTTTATTGATAGAGTGCAAGTTTTGGAGGAGCTTTATGTAACTTACGTTGTTCTGATTATGACAAGCCCTGTAATGAAAGTATATTTTGTTACTGTGTAAACTTGTATGAGCATATTACAAATCTATTTGTTAGGGAAATTTTGTTTATTGTATTCTAACCAGCTGTACTGAATATTAATAAATTTCTGAAATATTTTTAGTTGTTTGAGTTTGAACCACTATAAACAACTACAACCATTTCCCTATTCTGTCTAGGATGAAATGCATATAATAAGTAAGTTTGTACATACATTGTGGGGGCTAGAGAGATGACTCAGTGGTTAAGAGCACTGGCTGCTTTTGCAGAGGACTTGAGTTCAGTTCTCAGCACCCCACACAGTAGCTAACAACCATCTGTTAACTCCACTGGTACACTTAAATACATTCAAGAAAAACATTCATACACATAAAATAAATAAATTTTCAAAAAAATTTTTAAAAGATTTGTTGTCTGTTCATTATATATGGTACTGTGTTACATAAGGGCATTGTCATACATATTGTACTTTGAGCATATCAGGCCAATATCCTGCTGGAGGGACATTTGACTGCTTTTTGTTACTGGGAGTAGCTGGTTATCTCATGCCCATGAACAGTATTAACTTCATCTTGTACATTGCTATGATTACTAAGAATTATTTGTTGCCTAAGAAAGTATCATAAAAGATTCATGTACTATCAAGTCCTACAACAAATACCTTCTGAGTGTCTGAAGAAGGAATCTGTGCATTCTCTTGGTTTATTTTTGTTTTGTTGGTATGTTTCAATAGAAATTATACTGGTTTGATTTAGTAACTGACAATTGTAATATCCATGTCCTTTATAGTTTGGGTTAATGGATAAGATACAAAAATGTTTAAACTCAGTAATCTTGGCTAAGTAATGCCTTGCCAATCATTAAAAAATATTTTCCTACAATTAGATAAGTACTTAGGCCCAAATAGTACTGGTAACTTAGAGGTTCATAAGCTTATAAAACAGTTCTTTTGATGAATGTCCTCAAGAGAAAAAGCAGTTAACAAGTAGTGTTAAAATATTTGTATCTCTTCCTAAAAGTCTACACCGAAAACACTTTTCCAACTGTGATATAACTTTAAAGCATTGAAACTTTTACCTTTTCTACTTCTACATATAATAGCATATCATTTTAGGAATTGTTCCTCCTATCATGGCACTAAAGAAAGCACCAAAGGGTGACTAACTGGACTTGTTTCATATGTCTTGTACATTTATATGTATGCACCCATAATTTATGTGTGGAAACAGTACAGAAATGAGCCATGTAATCATTTACCTATTTGAAATTTTTTTAAGATCTGATCTTGCTCTTGTGATTGTATTAGGTTGTTTCTTTTTTAGGTCTAGTATTATCCAATGACATAGAATTTCCATTTTCTCTTAACCCTTCTCTAATAGAGAATGAAGGTGAATAGGTCTGTCTTACTAACCATTTATATTATGAAGATATTTGTTCCCTGCTCGTCTTTTCTCTCTTCCACTCATTTCTCAGAACCTAAAGTCCTTGACAAATGGACATTGAAGCAAGGCTGTTCATTCTTGCAGCAGTGCTTCCAGGTGCCTCAGTTTCCTATAGTGGTAGAAGATCAGTTATTAAACTGATGGGAAAAGTCTAAGACATAGTTGAATTTTCACCCGCTTTGTTTTAAAACTCTTGCAACAGGGAATGTACAAATACTCAGATTTAGTTCCTCACTCGTGAAAATATAGTAAGTTTATAGGATTTTGGATATTGTAGTGTCATGCTATCCAAATGAGAATGAGAAAGGATTTTACAGATTAAAAGAGTGTGTCCCCTGTAATTCACCAATGATAGTAAAAGTGTGATCTGTTCCAGGAAGCACAAGCAGCACTAGTGGGAGCAGTGGAAGCTCAACTAAGAACACCTGGGTCAGTGGACTCTCTTCTAACACCAAAGCTGCTGATTTGAAGAACCTGTTCGGCAAATATGGAAAGGTACTTGCTTTTTACCTTTTTCTCTGTCTTTTCAATATTCAGACAGTTATATAAACATACTCTAATTCTTTTGTCTCCCTTAGGCATAATTATTGAGCTCCGAAGTAATAGTTGTTTAGGTTAATGGTTGAATGGTGTGTAATCTCACTATAAACCTTGGGAATCTTTGTATTCCAAGTTTACCTCATTTGAGCTGAGGATTGAATTTTATTTATCATATCTAGCATAGGATCTAGCAGATTACTGAGATTGGATTGGTCATTCTGGATGTGTAAGTAAGCTGGTGTTGGTAATATAATATGTAAACTGGGGAGGAAACATCCTCTTGTGGGGATTCTATTCCATTGATGAAAAAAATACAGAACTGTGAGTGTGTGTCATGTAAAATCAGAAGTTGTTCTAAGTGTTGTAAAGAAATGTAGATTGTTAAAAGGGCTGGAATTGCTGTAGTTCACTCATTAGGAATGATTTCTGTGGTATTAATGACATACCTAAAAGAAGGTAAATAGTAGAGACTCCCCAACTGATTACTGCATTATGCTGCAACTGACTGCATCTCCATGGAGTCAGCACTTTCTGCTTCAGACTTTTTACGTACATTTTCATTCTCTATCATATTTAACTTACTCTAATACAAGCTTTTTGAGGGCAGGGATCTTAACATAATCTACTTTGTGTGTACATGGTAGGTTTTAAGTGTTTATTGACTTAATGGCCAGGTTTGGTCAGTAGTCATATTAATGAACATTAAAAAAAAAAAAAAAAAAAAAAAAACCTCTCTTACTGACTTTAGAGCTTACTTTTTTGTTTTTCTTCAATTAGAAAGTTGTCTGAGCAAAGTGGGTTCTTACAGGTATCAGAGAACACTGAGAATCATGGTCCCATCATAATCAATAGTGCTGTATGTTTTGTTCTGTTTCAGTAATGTATTTTTAGAGGTCCAAAAACAGTACTTTAATATTAGTGCTGACTAGGACTTAAAACTATATGAAGATACCATCTATATGATAGTAAGACTGCGAACTTAAAATTTAAATTGCAGTGCGGTAAAGTAGCTTTGTGAAATCTGATACCTTTTAGCAACCCACATCATAATGCTGCTTAAATTCCCTTCTCGACCCCTTCCTTACATTATGCCTTTGTTCTCTGTTCAGCCCTGGATTGTTCTTGCTTTCTTCTCACTCATCCATCCCTGGTTTGTCTTTTTATTTATTTTATTTGTACTTTATGTGTATTGCGTGTTTTGCTGGCATATAAGTACACCCATGTCATGCAGTGCCCATGGAGACCAGAAGAGGGTGTAAGACTCCCTGGAACTGAAGTTGTGGATGATGGTTAGCTGTCATGTAACCTGGGTCCTCTGTAAGAGCAGCCAGTGCTCTTAACTGCTGAGCCGTCTCTGTAGCCCCATCTTTTTGGCGGGGGGCGCTCTTTTTTGAGACAGGGTCTCCCTATAGCCCCAGCTGTCCTGGAACTCACTATGTAGACCAGGCTGGCCTTGAACTCACAGAGATCTGCCTGCCTCTGCCTCCCGAGTGCTGGGATTAAAGGCGTGTGCCACCACGCCCGGCCGTCCCATCTTTTTTAACAGTCCATTCTCTTGAATTAAAATTGATAGTTTTATATTGGTAAAAATTTTGAAAACATCTAAATGGAAACTTACATTTTTTTTTTTTTGGTATATTCTTATTTGCTTTTTTCTCCCTCTTTACTCATTTTTGAAATTGAAAGTAACTCAACTATTATAAACTATCTACAAACTTACCCTTATGTTTTCTCTAAGAAATTCAGAAAGGGGTCCAAATTGAATTTCTTTTGTGTTTATTAGTTGTGCTATTTAATTTATTGATGTGGCTTATTTGAGCTGTATATTTGGATAGAGATATAGATAAATAATCCCCCTTGAGTACTTACTAAGTACATATTGGCAAGGTAGGGGATGATCACAAAAATATGGGACAGAATTACACCCGTGGTGTGTCCTTACTCTCCTTTAATCTGAATGGTCTCAATGTAGTGTCCCATCTGTTTAGAAGTGAATACAGTTGTAAAATTCTAAGTATGGTATTATTTTATAGGTTTTAAGTGCAAAGGTAGTAACAAATGCTCGAAGTCCTGGGGCAAAATGCTACGGCATTGTAACTATGTCTTCAAGCACGGAAGTGTCCAGATGTATCGCACATCTTCATCGCACAGAGCTACATGGACAACTGATTTCTGTGGAAAAAGTAAGCTTGCATAAATGTTTATAAAGGGAGATTAGCTAGAGGTCTAGTTCTGGTTAAACATCTGTTACTCTGAAGATAAAAATATCTAAAACTTTTTGAGTGTTGTCAGTGGTCAAAAAGTTTTAATTTTGGAGCATATCAGATTTTCTGATTAAGGATTCTAAACAAGTAAAATGGATGAAAATATTCCAAAATCCCAAATGGTCATGATCATGGTACAAGTATTTCAGATAAGAAATATTCAACCTGTTGTTCTCAGTTCAGAGATAACTCTGTTGTGAGTGGTGACTCATGCTTCTAATCCTACCACTTGGGAGATAGAGGCAGGAAGATTGTGAGTTTTAGCCCATTGTGGTACATAGTGAGTTCCAAACCTGCCAGGGCTGTTCCCTTAGTTCACAACCTTCCTATGTCAGCCTTGAAAGTGCTCAGATTACAGGCATGTATGACCTTGTCTAGCGCAACATTGTTTTTATAATGCAAGTTTAAAACTACCAGAAAAAAAATTTAAATGTGTGTGTATTTTTATTTAAACCTTTCAGGTCAAAGGTGATCCCTCTAAGAAAGAAATGAAAAAAGAAAATGATGAAAAGAGTAGTTCACGAAGTTCTGGAGATAAAAAAACTACGAGTGATAGAAGTGGCAAGTAAGGACTGACAGCTTCTTGGTACTAGGTTAAGGGTTACTTCTGATAAGCGGATAGACTTTTTGTTTCATTAACAAAAATACTTCTTACTCTTTTTTCTTGTCTCTGGTGATATGGTCAGGACACAAGTGTCTGTCAAAAAAGAAGAGAAAAGGTCATCTGAGAAGTCTGAGAAAAAAGAAAGCAAGGATGCCAAGAAAGTTGAAAAAGATGAGAAGAGTGATAATGGAACCAGTGGCCAGCTGTCAGAGTCGAGTAAAAAAAGTGAAGAGAAGAAACGCATAAGTATGCTATGTACCTTTCTTCCCAAGCCTTTCCCAATACCCCCTGCTGCTTTCTTTTTATAGGGCAAAGGAAAGCTGGAGATTGCACAGTCCAAATGAATGCTTAAACTCTTGCTAGATGTCTGCAGTAGAAAGGAAGGTTTAGTAGGAACAATCATCTTCTTTTTCTACCCCAAACTTAGGTTCACTGACTTTTTACTCTTATATTTGAACTGACGTGGACTTGGGATGTAGCAAAAAAATTCTGAGCTGATTTGTAGAGGCCAGTGGCCATTGATTAACAACAGTATCTTGCTGAATTGGGATTGTTCCACATCACTTGGCAGATTAGACTATTTAAATGTCTTTATATTTAGTTAGAATAAGTATGTTCTTATTTCATGTTTTGAGAATTCGGTTTTATTTATATTCTTTTTTCAAGAGAATCTTTTTTTTTTTTCTTCAACATTTGTTTATCTGAAATTTTTTTAGGTTCAAAGAGTCCAGGACATATGGTAATACTAGACCAAACCAAGGGAGATCATTGTAGGCCATCAAGAAGAGGAAGATATGAGAAAGTAAGTCTTGAAAAGAATGATACATGCTATTACAGCTTTTCCCAAAAGATGGATCTGTGATCCCTGAACCATTTGGACACAGTTCTATATTAGAAAAAGTCTTTTTTCGGGAGGGGGAGCGGAGACAGACTGGAGAGGTAGCTCAGCTTTAATAGCCCTTACTGCTCCTGCAGAGGATCTGGGTTCAATTTCCAGTACCCACATGGCAGCCTTGGTGCCCTCTTCTGGTCTTTCTAGTACATGTACGTACGTACATACACTACATACATACGTACTTGCATGCATGCACGCATGTGGGCAAAACACTTATACATATAAAAGAAATAAATTTTAAACATTAAGAAAATTATTTTACTTGTTGGAGTGTTTTCCTGCATGTAGGTATGCCCATATCATGCAGTGTCTGAGGAGATCAGAAGAAGGCATTGGATGCCCTAGAACTGGAGTTACTGACAGTTGTTAGCTGCCATGTGGGTGCTGGGAACCAAACCCAGGTCCTCTGCATGAGCAGCCAGTGTTCTTAACTGCTGAGCCATCTCTCCAGCCTCAAAATAAAGGTTTTTGGTGTTTGGGGTTTTTTTGTATGTATGAGTAGTATATTGCCTGCATGTGTGTAAGTGCACCTGTGTCGTGCAGTGCCCGAGGAAGTCAGAAGAGGGCATTAGAACCCCTGGAACTGGAGTTACAGACTGTTAGCTGCCATGTGGGTACTGGGAATTGAACCTGGTTCCTCTGCAAGAGCAGTCAGTACTCTTTTTTTAAAAAAATTTTTTATTTATTATTTTTATGTATATGTATGTTGCCTGCATGTAGGTAAGTGCACCCATGTCGTGCAGTGCCCACAGAGAACAAGAAGAGGCTATCGGATCCCCTGGAACTGGAGTTAACAGAGAGTTGTTAGCTGCCATGTGGGTGCTGGGATTTGAACCTGGGTCTTCTGTAAGAACAACCAGTGTTCTTAACCACTGAGCCTGAGCCATCTCTCCAGCCCCTTTGTTTTTTGTTTTGATCTTTTTGAGACAGTGTCTCCCTGTAGCCCCAGCTGGCCTGGAACTCCACGCTGGCTTCACTTTTACAGAGATCCATCTGTTTCTCCCTTTGCAGCGCTGGGACTAAAGGTGTGCATCACCACACCCAGCTATAAATCAATATTTTCTAAAAAGGAAACATAACTAGTCATTTACACCTTTTAAGTGACCTGCTAAACCTGAAAAATGGAACCCTAAATTATTTTAACTTCTAGTCCTCTTAATTGTTTTTTCTTCTGTAGGTTCATGGAAGAAGCAAAGAAAAGGAAAGGGCTAGCCTGGACAAAAAAAGGGACAAAGACTACAGAAGGAAAGAGATCTTGCCTTTTGAAAAGATGAAAGAACAAAGATTGAGAGAACATTTAGTTCGTTTTGAAAGACTGAGACGAGCCATGGAACTTCGAAGGTAGGAGGAAGAACATCGATCTTACACCTGTTTCTAAGTGTGCCTTTAACACTAGTTTAAAGCTAAATTGCTGGAAATTGTATTCTCTAGAAGATTGATTTAAGGAAGTGAAGGTACCTAAGTTTTCATAGCACTCCACAGTTTACAAAATCTTTTTTTCATCTGTTATCTTCCACCTCAACAATTTTGAGAAGTTCTTTAATTATGTCCAATATTAAATTAAAAAACACAGAGGCCCAGAGACATTAAATAACTCTTCCAATGCCACGTGGCTAATGAGTGGCAGAGTTGGGACTCAAATCCAAGTCTGACTCCCAAGTCCAATGCTCTTTTCTCTACTCCAGAGCTGCTGCCATAAAAATCATGTCTGTAGGACAAAGTAATTTCAAGACAGTGTCAGTCTTTCAGTGTTGAAATACTGTAACAAGCACAGCAGAAAAACAGATTGAAGATATAAAGCAGATACTGCTATTTTCAGTGGTGATAAAACAGACCAGCATGACTTCCATGTGTTGGTATTTGAATGTCACCTGAAATATTTGCAAACATGTTTGACAGTGTATTTTTTTAAACTCTTAAACTTCTGTGGCACAGAGGTCTCTTACAGGATTTCGTCTGCTTATTCACAAGTGTTAGGAAATATAAGAACTACTTTTAGCAACTTGAGTAATAGAACCGTTGCCATAAAACTTTGTACAGAAATATCCCCGACTCCCGCTTAAAGATGTAGTCCCAGTATGCCTAGCTTCTGCTTATTACCAGGAGGCTGGGAGGAGAATGGAAGTAGGAAGCTGCTAGGTAGTAATTCTCAGACTCATCAAACCAATGCCTATTTTATGTTTAAGCCAGAATCTCCCTACATTGCTCAGGTTTACCTTTTACTCCTGGGTTCAGAGGATCCTCTTGCCTCCTTTGGAAGTATAACATAACAGGCATGCACCACTACATTCAACCCCATAACTCCTTTAAAAATAAAGTGTTGCAGTACCTTCTTTTCTTTCCTGCAAAGAAATTGATGTATAATGTATCTGCCTATACAGACAATTTCCATAAAATTAATGATTTAATAATACAAAGGAGAAATCAGAGTGATTTGTAACAACTATATATTCCAGAGATAAGTGTATAGAGGCTCTGTTGGAATAGATGTTTACATCCGATTTAGACGTACTGAGAATATGAAAACTACAAACACAGCCTGATGATAGTATGCTGTTTTGGTGAGTCACATACCAGGAGGAATGTAGGCCTTGTTGACATGATTTCTTTTTTTAAATTTTTAATATTTAAAACCATGCCAAAGCAAATAAACTGTGCCTAGAATTTATTAAAAATAGAATTAAGTTCTAGGCTTTTTTAAAAATATTTTTGTTGTTTTTCTAATGGCGTGACTGTCTCCTAATGGCATATAAAATTTTCAAGAGTGTTAGATATTAGATAGTCTTTGTTGTGTAGAACTACTCTGACATTTGATACATCAAATGTCCCTGGTCTCTACCCATGAATGATAGTAACAATAGTTTTCATTGAGAATACTGATTTCTAGAGCAAAATATGGTAATGGGTAAAAAAAAATATGCTGAATAAGTGAGAGTGTGAAAGTGATAGAAGTCCAATATTGTGATGGCACTAAGTTTTGAGGAATTACCTAGTAGAAGCCAGTCAGTATCCACAGTAGCATTTAAGGGCACCATTTTGTTATATAACATTTGCTATATGATTGATGTGATCACATTATTTAAAAAGAATGTATGGTAGATATTGGAAGTTTTTTAATAAAAATAATCGATAAAATTGTAGTTTGAGGGCTGGAGAGGTGGCTTAATGGTTAAGAGTGCTTGCTGCTCTTGCACAGGACCACCCTGACCCATGTTAGCTCAGAGCTAGGCCTGTAACTCCAGGGGATTAGACATCCTCTTCTGGTGGCCATAGGCACCTACAGATGCATGGCATGCAATCACATACACATATACACATAAATAAAAATAAATCATAAAAAGTTGTAGTTCTGAACTGGTCATAGTGTTGCATGCCTGTTATCCCAGCACCTGGGAGGCAGAGAGAGGACATTTGCCACAAGTCGAAGACTAGCCCGATCTGCATAATGAGACCTGGTCTACATTGCCAGACTCTTGCAAAAAGCCAAAGAAAAATAAAAGTTAGAGTTTTGTAAGTTCATGTATATTTTTAAAATGACAATTAGTGGGATTTTACTATGGTGGTATTTTTATTTAAACAGGAATCATCTAAAAGGCAAATAATCTATAAAAATTTAGTTGCTTAGTTGACACTCCTTTAAGTGATAATACTGGAATCTGTTTAAAGTTTTATTTTGAGTTCTTTCCAATTACATTAAAACTACTGAGATTAATGTGAAATTTAAAATTGCCAATTGCAAGGAAAAATTCAAATTCAAAGCTATGGTTTTTCACACAGTGCTAGCATAATTTATTTCTAAATACTGATTTTTGTTAGACGAAGAGAGATTGCAGAAAGAGAGCGTCGAGAGCGTGAACGCATTAGAATAATTCGTGAACGGGAAGAACGGGAACGCTTACAGAGGGAAAGAGAGCGCCTAGAAATTGAAAGGCAAAAACTAGAGAGAGAGAGAATGGAACGCGAACGCTTGGAAAGGGAACGCATTCGTATTGAACAGGTGCAGTCAGAAAATCTTTTCATCTTCCACAACTCACCTTTTGCAAACCCTGTGATTTTCTATTTAAGATTTGCTTTACTGTTGTAAAGCTTCTGTAGTTAAGTTCAGCTAATGAGCATTTAAGTGTCCCTTAGAGATAACAGTGAGTTAGGTACCAGTTAAAAATACATTTCATAATGACTTGGTTCTAGATGACCAGTAATCTGTAGCTCTGCAACATAATGGCAGCCTAATAGTCCGAGCATAGGACTGAGAGTCCAGAGTAGTTGTAATCCAGGCTCTGTCACTATTCCAGTCTTAGGAAATAATAAATATTTCCTTATTATCACAGGAATCATTCCCCAAGACTGGAAGGAAATAATGCCTCTCTTTGCACAATTACCACCGAGGGCTTAAGGCACTTAGTGCTCTCCATACGTACTAAAATCCCAGTTTCTCATTCCTTTTAGGTGCTTTTGTTTTAGCCAGTTTATTAAACTAAATCTTACTTTCTCAAATGCTCACCAGTTTGCACTCCTCAACCCCTGTCATTTTTAATGTCACCGAACAGTAGCTGTAGTCTAGATATGTGTTTACTTGGTATTTCTCTATTAATGGTTTCTTAAAATGAGATTATATCAGTTGTACACTTATGTTGTATCTTTATTTTGTATTGGTTGATTCGTCCTTGTCTGAAGGAACGTCGTAAGGAAGCTGAACGGATTGCTCGAGAACGAGAGGAACTCAGAAGGCAACAACAGCAACTGCGTTATGAACAAGAAAAAAGGAATTCTTTGAAACGCCCACGTGATGTAGATCATAGGTAGTTGCTTACTTTCTTCCTTAAGGGTTACACTTGCTATCTTATTCTTTTTTATTTTATTAATTTTTATGTTGTATGAGTGTGGTGCTTGCATGTAAGTGCACCTGTAATGCAATGCCCGAGAAAGTCAAGAGAGGGCATCAGATCCCTGGAACTAAAGTTATGGACAGTTGTTAGCCACCCTGTGGGTGCTGGGAAATGAACCTGGGCCCTCTACAAGAGCAGCCTGTGCTCTTAACCACTGAGCCATCTTTCTAGCCCTACTCTCTTACTCCTCCCTCCTGTGCTAGGATTAGAGAGTTAGATTCTAGCTCAAGCTCCCAACTCTGGAATAAAAGGGAGGACAGCAGATTTATGAAAGGATTATGGTACTGAACCCACTGCAGGATCAAATAGAACTGGTCTACTGATCTCTTCCTCCTCCCCTCCCCACCTTGTTTTGAGACAGGGTCTCACTATGTAGCACTGGTTGACCTGGAACTTGCTATGTAGATCAGGCTGGCCTGGAAATCAGAGATCTGTCTTCCTCTGTCTCCTGAGTGCTGGATTAAAGGTGTGTGCCACCACACCTCCTTTTCTTTTTTTCTTTCCTTTTTGTTAAAATTTTTTTTTATTTTTTTATTTTATGTGTATGCGTGTATTGCCTGCATGTAGGTAAGTGCACCTGTGTCATGCAATGCCTGCGGAGGACAGAAGAGACTCATATCCTCTGGAACTGGAGTTAGGGACAGTTGTTAGCTCCCATGTAGGTGCTGGGATTCGAACCCAGGTCTTCTGCAAGAACAGTCCATGTTCTTAACTGCTGTGCTGTCTTCTCCAGCCCTTATACCTGCCTTTTCACATTTCTAACACCAAGTGGTTTTTTTTTTTTTTTACTATAATTGGAAATACATAGTCATAATAGGATTTGATTAGTTTTCAAATTCAGACATTTAAAAAAAGGTACCAATAGTGTATATAGATAATACAAAAATGGAAGCCATAAATTTGTGTTTATGTACATGCTTCCTAAACAGATTTTATTTTTATTTTTATTTTTTTGAGACAGGATCTCCCTGTAGCCCCAGTTGGCCTGGCACTGTAGACCAGGATAGCTTTCCTAGTGCTGGCCACTTGTGCTGCCACCACCCCCGGCTCAAGGACCTTAATTTGTATCCCCAGCAATAGTGTAAAAAGCTGGATGCAGCAGTGCATGCCTGTAATCCCATCACTGGGGAGAACAGAGATAGGCAGATCCCTGGAGTGTTCTACCAGCTATTTTAGCTCATTAGGCGAATCCTGGTTCAGTGATACTCGTCTCAAAAATTAAGGGAAGTGACTAAGGAAAATACCTGACCTCAGCTTCTGGCCTCCACATGCGCATGTACCTCCTAAGCACTTACATGCACACATGCACATACATATAAAAACCAGGCAATTTTTCAGCTGTTTTTGTCTTTTAAAAATTCCTCTAATATTATATGACAATAGGATCTAATAATTTCTTGCTAACTCTGTTGTATATTGAGTTAAATAGCCTCTTACTTCACAGTTTTTTAATGGTATGTATGACTCCAAGTGCATGTTGTTTGGTTATTATAAAAGTAATTTATATAAATGAGCAAAAATTTCTCTTCAAGGCGAGATGATCCTTACTGGAGCGAGAATAAAAAGTTATCTCTAGATACAGATGCACGATTCAGCCATGGATCTGACTATCGCCAACAGAACAGGTTCAATGACTTTGACCACCGAGAGAGGGCCAGGTTTCCTGACACTTCAGCAGTTCAGTCTTCATCTTTTGAAAGGTAGGCAGTGTCCTAGTTTGTTTCTTCATTGCTGTGACAAAATACTCTGACCACTACCAACTTGGGGAGGAAAAGGTTTATTTATCTTACATCTCCCAGGTCACAGTTGATCAGGGAGCCCCAAGTAGGAACTCGGGGCAGGAACCTGGAGGCAGGAGCCTCTGCTTACTGGAGGAACACTGCTTGCTGGCTTGCTCCCCTGGCCCCTGCTCAGCCTGCTTTCTTATTTAACACAGGCCCACCTGCCCAGGGGTGGCACCACCCACAGTGAGCTGGGCCCTCCCACATTACTCATCAAGAAGATGCCCCTCAGACATGGCCACAGGCCAAATTCAATAGAGGCAGTTCCTCGATTGAGGCTCTCTCAACCGAGGTGTGTCAAGTTGACACTAAAGCTATCCGGCACAGGCAGCTACATGAATATTGTTGCATTCAGTACATGGGTCTTGCTGCTGATGACTTTGATTCTCTATAAAAATATGTTAAAGTACTGAGTCAGAACTGAATGCTCAGAACAAATTGTATGTTTGGTTTCATTTTCATGAATGGAGATGTGATTCAGTATTACACATAGGTTAAGTAGACCATTGTAGTGATGTTATCTTTAAATCTGAATGGGAGATTTAGGATATATAGAGAGGAGGATCAGGAGTTGAGGCCAGCCAGGGCTGCATAGTGATTTTGAGACTTTGTCTCATAAAAACCAATAAAGATCACGGCTGGAGACATAGCTCAGTGGTTAAGAGTACTGACTGCTCTTGCAGAGGATCCAGGTTCGATTCCCAGCGCCCACATGACAGCTACAAACTGTCCTTAACTCCAGTCCCCGGGGAATCTGAAGCCCTCTTCTGACCTCCGAGGCATTGCACAACATGGGTTCACTCACATACAGGCAATACACTCATACACATCAAAACAAAACAAAACAAAAAACAATAAAGATAAGTAAATGTGAGTGGAGAATATTGCCTGCTTTGGTTGTACCTCAGCTGTCAAGAACAGTGCAGCATTCTGCTGCAGGTTGGTAGTGACTTAACTGTTTAATATCATTTCTCTTAGAAAAGAAACAACCTTTAAGCTAGACAGTCAACTCATTTATAAGAAAATTATTGTAGTCACTAATGTAGTGCTGGTGGCCTTCTTAATTATAGATTATGTAAATAAAGTTAAGAATAAGGCAAGTGAATACTTCTGAGGACATGAATTTGTTTCTCATCAATAGACGGGAACGCTTTGTTGGTCAAAGTGAAGGGAAAAAAACGAGACCTACTGCTCGAAGAGAAGATCCAAGCTTTGAAAGGTATCCAAAAAATTTCAGTGATTCCAGAAGAAATGAGCCTCCACCGCCAAGAAATGAACTTAGAGAGACAGATAGGCGAGAGGTACGAGGAGAACGAGATGAAAGAAGAACAGTGATTCTTCATGATAGACCTGACATCAGTCACCCTAGACATCCACGAGAAGCAGGACCCAATCCTTCGAGACCAGCCTCATGGAAAAGTGAAGGAAGTATGTCCACAGACAAACGGGAATCAAGGTATTTGTGTACTTTTAAATACTTCCTTCTTGTTTCGCTATGCATTTGAGTTATGAAGTGAAGTCTTGATTGTTTTTGTGTAATGTTCACAGAGTTGAAAGGCCAGAACGATCTGGGAGGGAAGTCTCTGGACACAGTGTAAGAGGAGCTCCCCCGACTAATCGCAGCAGTGCCTCAGGCTATGGAAGCCGAGAGGGAGACAGAGGAGTCATCTCAGACCGTGGGAGTGGAACCCAGGTAAATGCTGGGGGAGGCTGCTGTCAACTCTGTAGAAACAACTCTTGAATGGGGATCTATATAGAAGATCATTCTGATGTGGTCAAGATTACGTATATTGGATGACTGAGAAACTAGCATCCTCTAACAGATCTTAATCTGTCTCATTTATTGTTAGTAGTTGAACATTAGTAATCCAAAGAAGTAGAATGCAAGCCTTAATAATACCTTAAAACATTTTCTGTGTGTGTTTATGGTGGGGAGAAGAGAGGAAGGAGAAGGAAGTTCCCATGTGTGCCATGGTGCATGTGTAGAGGTCAGAGGACAACTTTCAGGAGTTGGTTCTTTCCTTCTACCTTTTTTAGGCAGGGTCTTTCTTGTTTGTGCTGTGTTGTGTAACCTGCAAGCTTCTAGGCAATTCTGTGTCTGCCTAAGATTATAAGCTGTGCACTACTGCATCTAACTTTTCAAAATTTTTTTTTATTAGTTTCATTTTTAATTTTTTTTAGAAGAAGCATTTCATTACAGCTTTAACATAATAAGTTTCCAGAGCAAAGATACATCTCTTTCAAAAGTGGTTACAAAATTCTTAGGTTCACAGATGAATTAATACAGTTATCCAATATTGAACTCAGCATAAGCCCTGTAAGACTGGGAAAATGAACAGCAAATCTCTATCTTATCTAAAGGAATATTGACAAAAATATATTGTTCCTTGCAGAAAGACTCATTGTTTTTGCTAATAACACTGATATGTTGGCACATGCATCTCCAATCTGTATCTGATTATTACTAGTCATAATCAGTTGCACTGGATCCTTGGCACCTGTGTATGTCTATAAAGTCATTGGGTAGATTTCAGTGGTAATGTTTATCACCTCTACTAATTAACATGATGTAAATTTTTATGCTTCCTCCTCAAATATAATTCATTTTTTTAAATGTGTGTGTGTGTATATATTTTATTTTTATGTGTATGAGTGCATTGGCTGCATGTATGGTTGTTAGCTGTCATTTGGGTGCTGGGACCCAAATCCGGGTCCTCTGCAAGAGCAGCCAGTACTCTTAACCGCTGAACCATCTCTCCAGCCCTTAACATTGTAGTTATATGAGTGTTTTGCCTGCATGTGTGAAGGGCACTCATGCCTGCAGTGCTCACAGAGGTCAGAAGAGGATGCCAAATCCTTTGGAACTGGAGTTACAGACAGTTGTTAGCCAACATGTGGGTGCTGGGAACCAAACCCTGGTCATTTGCAAAACTAACCAGTGATCTTAATTGCTCAGCCATCTCTCCAGCGCCTGCACCTGGCTTTTTAACATGGGTTGTAAGGATCAAATTCAGGACATCAAATTTAGATGGCAAGTGCTTTCACCTGCTGAGCCATCTTACTGACCCCAAAACTTTGTTATTACCATTCTTTGTTTTGTTTTGTTTTGAAGCATTTTTCCATACAAAATAATTTCATATTTAGGTCCCTTGTCCCATCCTCACGTCTCTTTATTGCCCCCCCATCCAATTTAATGTACTCTATTATATATATTTTTGTGTGTGGGGGTGTGTTTTTGTCTTTTTGAGACAGGGTCTCCCTGTAGCTCCAGCTGGCCTGTACCTCTCTTATGTAGAACAGATCGGGCTCGATCATGGAGATCCCCCTTCCTCCCAAGTGATTAAAGGCGTGAACCACTATGCAGATAGAGTTTTAATTTCGGTCCCCAAATCTCCTTCAGTATGGGTCCATCCACTGGAACCTGGTTAACCTACCAAAAGTCCCATCTTTGCAAGAGACTGTCTCTCCCTCCCGCAACAGTCATTGGTTGCCAGACTTTCCTTAGTTTGAGTCTTTTTTACCCACGTCCCCATGTCTTTGGTGGAATTTTGTCTGGTTTGAGCTTACATGGGAGTTGTGCATACTGTCACCATTGCTGTGAGTTCATATGAGTGAGTGACCAACTGTCTGGAAAACTCTGTTTCCTTCTCTTGGCTCTTAAAATCTTTCTGCCCCCTCTTCCACAATGATCCCTGAACCTTAGGGACAGAAGTTTGATATAGGTGGCCTGTTTAAGGATAAGCTCTCTGCAGCCTCTTGGTCTCTGCACATTGGCCAGTTGTGGGTTTCTGTGTTAATCACCATCTGCTACATAAGTAAACTTCTCTGGTGGAAGTTGAGATGCATTATTCTATGGGTGTAACATTAAGAGTTTGTTTAATACTATAATTCTTTAATAGAAAACTAGTATTAGACTCACTCCTATGTCCTATGACATGTCTAGCCTCAGGTTCCTAAGCCTGATAGCAATGTCAGGTTTTGGCTCCATCCTATAAAGTAGACCTTAAATCCAATTAAAGAGTGGGTGGTTATTCCCATAATATTTGTGCCACTATTGTACTGGTGGGTATATCTTGCCAGGCTAGTTGTTATAGTTCATAGGGTTCATTGTGGGTAAGGGTAATGATGATTAAGTAGCATGCATAGGCACCTTCTAGCACTGCAAATGCTAGCCAATAATGCAGAGATATGAGGTTCTGAAGTGGTTTGGCTTTTTTGAAATAGGGTCTCTTTATGTTGTCCTGGCTGGCCTTGATCTCACAGATCTACCTGCCTCTGCTTTCCCAGTTGCCGAGTCTAAAGGCATGCGCCATCACACCATCGTTATTACTTCTTTGTCCTACTCTGACAGTTTTATTTGTTTAATGGTTTGGGGTGGGGGTTTTTTTGTTGTTGTTTGTTTGTTTTGAGACAGGCTCTCCCCTCAGCCGGCCTGGAACTTGCTATGTAGACCAACCTGGCTTTGATCTCATAGAGATCTGCCTGCCTCTGCCTCCTGAGTGCTGAAATTAAAGGTGTGCACCACCACACTTGGCCTTGTTTTTTAATAATATGGAATACATCAAAAATTTGCATGTCATCCTTCCACAGGGGCCATGCTAATCTATTCGAGAAGTTGCCTTTTTTATTCTTTTGATACTTGAGTGATGTGAAAATTTTTTGTTACTTTTTCCTCTGTCAAGTTTAGTATCTCCAGATAACTCAAACAAGCAAAAACCGTTCACCCAATCTGAAGCATTCTATTGATGAAATATTGGCGTATAAGTTGACAGTGGCATAAACAGAAAGAAAATACAGTTCTTTTAAAGACAGATCTTACGTATCACAGGTTGGCCTCTGACTCCCTATATAGCCAAGGATGACTTTGAACTTTGGATCCTCTTGTCGCTGCCTTTGGAGTGTTGGGATTGCAGGCATATAGTATTTTCTGTGGTGCTGGGGATAGAACCCGAGGTTTCATTAATGATAGGCAAGCACTCTTAACAATTATGCTATACCCCCAGCCCAAGAGAGTATACTATGTAAATTATGTAACAGGAATTTTTAATTGTGTGTAGTTGGATTATGATCTGGTGCCTTGTTTTGCATTTGGATGCATCTTGGGTTTTCCTAATAGCATTTTTAGTTTATGTGTGTTGTGCACAGGTGTGTGAATGTAGGTATGCATGTGTGGTTCTTCCTTGATTGCTTTCCACTTTATTCATTATGGCAGGGTCTCTTGGTAGCCCTGTTGCTCATTGACTTCTGCTAGTCTAGCTGTCCAGCCTGTCTCTGCCTCCCAAGTACTGGGATTATAGTTAGCTGTGGTGCCTGTCCAGCTTTTACTTGGGTTCTGAGGGTCTGCACTCGAGTCTTCATGCTTACATGGCAAACTCTATTCACTGGGCCTTCTCCCCAGTGCCCATTAAAATTTTTTTTTTAATAATTATTTTTGTTTTATGTGTATGAGTATATTGACTGTATGTATGTAAGTGCGCCATGTCGTGCAGTGCCTGCAGAGGACAGAAGAGGCCATAGGATCCCCTGCAACTGGAGTTACCGTTGTTGGTTGCCATGTGGTGCTGGAATTCGAACCTGAGTCCTCTGCAAGAGCAGCCAGTGTTCTTAATTGCTGAGTCATCTCTCCAGCCCCAATAGTATTTTTTTTTTAACCAGAAAATGTTTTTAATCTCTTGCTTTCTGTTTACAGTCACTACACATCATTTAAACCAGAACATCTACGAAGTAGATTTTTGATTCAGTGGTTAAGTTTTTAATATCTTAATAAGAAATATTTAATAGATATGCCCATTGAGCTTTTAAACTGAGTGTATGATGCAGATATTTTGTCTTAATTTAAGGCAGAACTTAAGAAACGATAGGCTTGCACTCTTCTTTCAGAAGTCCTTTGGGAAAGGTGTCCTGAGGAAGAGAGCCTCCATCTTCCCAGAAGTTCTCTTCTATACTGTTAGTCTCTAGGCTGTGTGGATGCCTTCAGCTTCACTTCCTGTAGGCTAGATATAAACAACTCTAGGCTCTATGTCCTTCTTTTGACTTCTGTTGCTTATGTTCACCAAGTTCTGCATAGCTATAAATGTAGTACCATGTACAAGTCACACAGCACTAACTAGTATTATGTAAGATAAGACAGCTGTTTCTATGCTGTTTGCATGTTGTCCTGACAGGTTGATCACATGCCCAACTCTGACTGCCTTTAAACTTTTTACTTCTTGTATATTTAGGCCTTCTTTAATATGTATCTAGGCATTTGAAATTCCTGTGGCCAAAAAGTACTGGGGCAGTGGAAAGTATAGACTTAGAAGTTAAGGTACTGAGTAGCTACTCCCTTCAAATACTGCTACATTGGATACCTTTCATATTCAGACATCTTACTAGTTTGCTCTGACTAGTGAGTCAGTTGGCATGGCGCTTAAGTGTCATGACTTCCTTTTATATGCTGTTCTCAGCACTATCCTGAAGAACGACATGTGGTGGAACGTCATGGACGGGACACAAGTGGACCAAGGAAAGACTGGCATGCTCCACCTTCTCAAGGGCCTGGCTACCATGACACAAGGAGAATGGGTGATGGCCGGACAGGAACAGGCATGATAACCCAACATTCAAGGTGAGTAACTAAAATTTTTTTTTTCCTATCACACAACCAAGTTGTTCTTTTCTTAAAGGTTTTTATAGTTTCTGCGAGATTAAATTGCAGTTAGTAGCCAGACATGGTGGTGCATGCCTTTAATCCTAGCAGAGGTTGATGGATCTCTGTGAGACCAAGGCCAGCCTGGTCTACATAGAGAGTTCCAGGCCAGCTGGGGCCACAGGGAGACCCTGTCTCAAAGAGACCAAAAAAAAAAAATTGCAATTAGTAAGAACTGTAGGTCCACTGAAACCCTTCTCCGTGTTAACTCAGAATCTGCAAGAAGCTATATTCCTTATTGCAGGTTAGCAGATTGGCATTTGCATAAGTGGGTCCTAGATGGAGGAATGCAGATGTATCAGGTCCAGTAGGGAGTGAGCATTAACCACATGGTGTTCACTAGTAGGTATTCCTAAAATTCTTAAGAATAAATAGCTGGCACACAACTTTGACACATCAACCCAAAGTGTGTTCATAGGCTAACAGGCAAGCTTCTTCTTGCTCTTCACATTCATGTGACCTTTGTGACCTTTAGGCTAGTGCATCTCCAGCTGCTCATCTCCTCCTTTTTAGAGGAGAGACCCAGCTGCTGCTGTCGTTTTGGTCAGTCCACCATCAGGCTGCACAGCATTGTTGTTTCTTTAGCATTTGAGATTACCAGTGACTTGCTCTTGATAATTTTCTTGGTCCTAAAGCTCCTTAAGGTTAAGCTCTCTTTCTCCTTGGTGCTTTTCCTCATTTTGAAGTAGTCTGCTGGCTGGCTGGCTGGCTGGCTGGTTGGGTGGGTGCTTGGAGACAGTGTAGGCTAGGTTGCCCTCAAACTCAGGATTCTCCTGCCTCAACCTTCCAATTGTTAGGCCCCATAATTTTCTTGCTCCCTTGTGAATTCTCTTTTCTGACTCCTTCAGTGGTTGAACATTAGATATCGCTCTTCTTTGCTGTTTCCGTGTAGTGTCTCTGTCTCTGTCAGCTCAGGATCACAGTCAGACTTGTTCCTCTCCTGATTCAGAACGTCTTCATCCTTTTTGTTGTTTCAAGCTTCTTTTACACTGCCAATGCCATTGCCTCAGTCCTCAACTGGGAAACATGGCCTAGTCTTTGTCTTTCTTAGTTCCTAGAATACATCTAAGTATTGTTCTGCTTTCAAAATGTTTCTAATAGCTGTACCATCCTCATTTTAGCCTGTGGTTGATCTTCCAAGATAATTTTTTCCTGTTTCTCTATTCACACTATTTCTAAATGTTTAACCATTAGAACACTCACTGTGTTATGTCATTTCCTTGATCCAAAACCACAATGGCTTTTGTAGGTCACTCTAGGCTCAAACCTAGAGTCTTCAGTCAGTTGTTCTGTTTACAGCATTTCACTGTAGACTTGGACCTCCACTTTCATTACACGAATTTCTTTTTTTCTATTTTTTTCTTTTGAGACAGGATCCCACTGTGTACCCCTAGCCGACTGTAACTCAATATGTAAACCAGGCTGATCTTAAACTCAGAGAGATCTACCTGCCTCTGCCTTCCACCCCCCACATGTTGGTATTAAAGGTGTGTGCCACCATGACCAGCTGTTAAAGTTTTGGAGTCTTTTTTTCTGTCACTTACTGGCATCTACTATGTTGTACTATACGTAAAGACTGGAAATACTTGAGTGTCTTCTTGTAAGTTACCTTACCAAGCTATAGTGTCTAATAGAATCTCCTCAAGTGTTGATTAAACAAATTCTGGGGAGCTCTAGCCCTGAGTGATCTGAATGGGAATTGAAGTGGTGTACATCGTAATCCCTGCAGTGAGAGGCTGAAAGGAAGAGTATCTTGAATTTGAGGCTGGCCTGGTCTACATAGTTTGACACTCTATTTAAAAAAAAAAAAAAAAAAAAAATGAAGCAGCAAGAAAACTGAAGAGGTTGAGAGTTTGTACTTCTCACAGGCTGCTGGTGCTAATGCTGCTGACCTGGGGCCTGCACTTGGAGAAGCCCTGCTGTAGTCCCCTCCCACTCACAGCATCTCTTGCACTCACCAGGCTTCTGAAGTGGGAGTGGGCAGGTTCACACTGTTGCTCCTACCATTAGCTCTGTGGCCTCAGACAAGTTACTTAACTTCCAGGTCATTGGTACAGTGGGGTTAGGAAAGTATGCACCGCGTGGAAATGTTAACCGCAGAAGTGATTGCAGTCCAGTAAAGTACAAAGAACAACCTTAGTGCTAAATGCTGTGTAGGGATTTGCTGTGATTATTTTTTTCTGACTTTTTTTTTTCTTCTTTTAAACCCCTTTCCAGTAATGCATCCCCAATTAATAGAATTGTACAAATCAGTGGTAATTCCATGCCAAGAGGAAGTGGCTCTGGATTTAAGCCATTTAAGAGTGGACCTCCACGGCGATTTTGAAAATGAGCTTTCTGCCATGGTTTCAAGATAATTTATTGAAATCTCCTGTAACTTTACTTGACTACTTATGAAGAGGACCTCTGACTGCTTGAGAGTTCTTTTTTTCTCTTTTTTTTTTTAAATTTAACATGATTGCTTTTCTCAGTTTTAGAGAAGATGTTTAAATAGTTCTGTTGAAACTTTTCATAGTTTTGTGTATCATTCAACTTTCTTCTTGCAGCACCGAGACCCATTTGAAAGGATTGGAACTGAGGCCATTTTGTTTAGCGCTGTGTGAACACAAGGAGTAGTTTGCAGCTGTGAGGTAGTGGTTTCATTTGCAGCATAGCTCTGTGGTGTCACCAAGCGTTTGCAGCCTCTGTTTTGAAGGCTGTTTGAGCTTCAGAAGTCTGCTGTCTAATTTTTAGAAAATAAAATTGTTCCTTGCATTTCTTGAGTATTATGTAACCTATTTTTGCAGAAGGTACTGTTACATTAAGTGCATCTGTGTATCCTGGATAAAAAAAATGTAATCTTTTTTGAAATAAACCTTCCTATTCTGTATAGTTGCTACAGTGTTCAGAACCTTTTTAACTGTAAAATGAGAACTGATTTTCAGCTTAGGTAGCAGCACACTTGTTCAGGTTTGCATGGAATGAAACCAAATGGATGAATGAAACCTTGGCCCTGAGGTTTGCATCCCGAGGCTCTTAGACTGAGTTGTGCAGGTAAGTGCACTTTTAGGTAATCTGCACTATTTGATGGGTAAATTCCATCTCTGGGAATTGTGTGGGTATTAACGTTTCCATGTTCCCAACTATGTTGAGAAGTGGAAAAAACCCAGATTCTAGATTGATGAATCAGTTGGGTTTTGTAAATACTTGTATGTGGAAAGACATTGTCTTTTTGTGAAAATAAAAATCCACACCTGGAAGTGTGTGTGTCTTTGTTTCCAGCTTCTTAGGAGTTAGTTCTCCAGCCCTTCCTGCTGTTGAACTCAAAGCAGCAGCATTGATACAGAGCTAAAGAGGCAGTATTTTGTCTCTGTTCCTAGGAAATCCATGGAGCTCTACCTCAGTGGTTGGCAGCATGCTGTTGATGTGCTAGGAACTTACCCTCTAATCCTGTGGCATTTTCTCTAAGGTACCTTTTGTAGAAAAGTCCTTGAAGATAAAGTTCAGATAGCACTTACCTCTGACAGCTTTCCATTCCCCTTCACAGAAATCAGTGACCCATAACCCAGATAGTCTAGATTCTTGGTGACATTAGCAGTCTGGGCTCATCCTGAGCGAATGAGTGGTTGCAATGAATGGTGGCTCTAAAGCCACTGGTTTGGATGGGAGGAGGACTCTCTGTAGAAAGTTCTTGTCAGTGTCTGTCCTGGTTGTGTAAGGCATGAGGTAGCTCAGACCCTGCGTGCTGTAGGCAGCCAGAGTATTCTACAGTTTGGTGCTTTGGGAACTCACTTTTTTTTTTTTTTTTAAATGCTGCTGGATTTTATAATCTGACATTTCCAGCCCTACAACTGGAATGTGGGAGCTATGTGCACATGCAACTCTGTTTCCTGATACCTTGGAGAGCAGCACAATAGAAACCTCAGTGTTTGTTGGCATCCGCCAATTATAGTCTGCCCTGCCCCTGTTTGTGGCTAAGGTCATATTACACTGTTTCCTTACTGCTTACAGAAGATCCTTGCTCATTGCTGACATTGGCTAAGCACTCTACTGCTCAAGTTGCAGAGAATCCTAGTGCATTTGCTTGCCTAATCCTGACTGTCCTGCCATCTTCACATGGGCATTTCAGAAGCATTTGGCTCTTTAATGTTTCTTTGGTTGTTTTTTTGCTTGTTTTTGTTTTTAACTGGCCTACATGCTAGGCATAAAGCTACACTTTCAGCATAGTGAAGTGCTATATAAAAATTACCTTTTGCTAGACATGGTGGCACGTGCCTTTAATCCTAGCACTTGGGAGGCAGAGACAGGCTGATCTCTGGGAGTTCCAGACCAGCCTAGTCTAGAGTGAGCTCCAGGCTAACTGGGCTACAGGGAAACACTGTCTCAAAAAAAAAAAGTTTTTGAGGAACTCAGGAGATGGTTCAGTGGGTAGAGTGCTGGCCATAGAAGTGCAGAACCTACATTCAAATCAACAGCACCCACATAAAAGGTATGGCCATGTAACCCTAGTGTCAGGGTGCAGAGACAGGAGGATCCCTAGAGCTCCCTGGCCAGCCAGTCTAGCTGAAACAGTGCTTCCGGTTCAGTGAGAGACGCTATCTCAAGGGAATAAGGTAGAGCACACCAGAGGAGAACACTGACATTTTGCTTGGTTTTTGCATGTGTGCATGTACTACACACATATACAATATACGAGATTGTTCTTTTAAGCCAGATGTTGTTGCTCATACCTGTAATCCCATCAGTCTAGGAGACTGAAACTGGAAAGTTGCTGTGACTTCAAGGCCAGCTTAGGCTATATAGTGAGACACTGTCTCAAAAAAGAAAAACTACAAAGGTGAAGCTGGAGAGATGGCTCAGTAGTTAAGAGCATTTACTGCTCTTGCAGAGGACCTAGGTCTGGTATCCAGCACCCACATGGCAGCTAACAACCTTCTGTAGTAACAGTGCCAGGGGATCTGATGCCCTCTTCTGGCCTCTGTAGGCATTGCATGTATGTGGTCCACTTGCAGGAAAAACACTCATACACATTAAAAAATAAAGGGGCTGGAGAGATGGCTCAGTGGTTAAGAGCACTGGCTGCTCTTGTAGAAGACCTGGGTTCAGTTCCTAGCACCAACATGGCAGCTAACAACTGTCTGTAACTTCAGTTCCACAGGATCTGATGCCCTGACTTGGTAGGCACTACATAACATGGATGCACTTATGTATATGCAGCCAATACACTCTACATATAAAATAAAAAAATAAGTTTTAAACACTTAAAAAATTAAAAATAGAAATACAAAAGTAGAGGATGATCAAGGAAGATACCCAACATTGACCTCAGGCCTATATACACACACACACACGGATACACATATATGTATACCTGTACACATGAAAATGCAAACAATGCCTACATTTTTGTGAAAAACATTGGGGCATCATGTGGTGCTACATTCCTGTAATCCAAGCCTAGACTACATAGACCTACATACTATAGGTCTTTGAAGGACTGGGTTTGTGTGGCTCAGTGGTAAAAGGCTTGTAACATGGTAGAGGCCCTGAATTTTGCTAGTCTTTACGTATATCCAAGGGTCTAACATTCTTTAGACACTTTCTTTCTCATGTTGTCATAGTTACAGCTTTTTATAATTTAGAAAAGTTGAGAAAACCACCTGGGATGTAAGACTTAAGATTGTGATTTAGGCCACTAATTAGCAGAAATGAGCTGGCTCAGCATCAGCAGTGAAACCCAGAGTTATAAAAGGTTTTTATACAGCGGGGTGGACTTTTCCCAGGTTAGAGAAAGGAAGAAACTGCCAGGCCCCGAGCTAGTGCACTGCCAAAACACTCCAGTGTATCTCTGCTTGGTTTAGAAGCAACAGAAGGCTTTTCATTTATCCAAGCAAAGCAGGTTAGGCAAGATACTGAAGTCACAGGAGAAAACGAAAAGGTTAGGAATTACATAGAAAACTTTCAGGGACCTTGACACTTCTGCCTGTGTTGTGTCACTTGCTGGACTGTCAGTGCACTTCATTCATGACCTAGTTTCAAGTTTTATTTTTGAATCCTTATTGAAAAATGTCTCTTCTGTATTCTTTATAAAGTACCTCATTTGATCCATCTTATTGAAGAGGAATCTTCTGATATCACCTACAGATAATATTATTCTCAGGTACTGCAGATTTACCGTGCTCGAACCAGGCACAGTGCCACACCTTAGCTACCCATGAGCTAAGACAGGAGGATCAGTTTTAAGGACAGCCTTAGGCAACTTAGTGAGCCCTAATCACATTTAAAAAAAAAAAAAATAGCTGGGTATGATGGCACACACTGTTATTTCCTGGACTGTATTCTCTGTATTCTAGGGCAGAGGCAGCCTAGAATGCATAAAATTCTGACTCAAAAAAACTTAATTTTTAAAGGAGCAGGTTTATCCCTTCAGTGATGGGTTTGGCTAGCATGTATGAAACCCTGTATTAATTCTTCACTACATAAATAGATAACTATAAATAAATAACCATCTTCATCAATAATCTGGCATTCGAGTCAGCAAGGCAGAGCACAGATAAAATATTAGCACCTTTCTGACACAGTTATATACTGCTTTTTATAACCTGATGCCTTTAATCTTAGCACTTGGGAGGCAGAGGCAGGAGGATCTCTGTGAGTTCAAGGCCAGCTGGGGCTACAGAGAGACCCTGCCTTAAAAAATAAATGTTTAACCTGAAATAGATTTCTGAAATCGTATAATCTTTCACCTTAAATTGTTTTTTCATTTAATTGGTGCACAGGAATACAGGTGTGGAGACAGGACAACGTACAGGAGTCAGTTCTCTCTGACCCGGATTGTCAACTTGACGGGATCAGAATGAATTAAGAGCCCTGCCTCTGGGCAAGTGTTTGAAGGTCTTTATATTCAGGAAGGATTACCTAAGGGGAGAAGACCCTCCCCCAGAGCGGTCAGCAACTTCCATAGGTAGCGACATGGAGTTCTAAGTGTTGCTCTGCTTGCTGTGGCTTGTTGCTGAGTGCAGCCATCCTTTGCTGACAACAGACTTCAATGTAGACTGAAGACCAACTTTCCAGGAGTCCTCCAGGCCTCATCACCAGATTGGGACTGCTGAGGCCTGCAGCCCAAGAAGCGTCTCCAGTGTACAGACAGCCATTGTTGGGACTGCCCAGCCTGTATCTGTTGTCAGTCATTTTGGTCAGTTCCCTTAATATCAATGCATTTTATTGATTCTCTACCTCTAGAGAGCCCTGGCTAACATGACATATTAAATATTTTCACATACAAAATATTTCGTGGTGTTTTAAAATTTTTATATGGATGAGTGGGTATGTGCGCATGTATGCAGATGCCTGTGAAGGCCAGAAGAGAAAGTCCAATCCCAGAATTGCAGGCAGTTTCGAGCCACCTGACATGGGTGCTGGGAATTGAACTTGGGGCCTCTGTAAAAGCAGCAAATGCTCTTAATCCCTGAGCCATTTCTTTTTGCATTTTCATGTGTGTGCATGTTTGCATGTGTATGGGCACCGATGTGTCAATGTCAGGAATCATCCTTGCTCTTACACATTATTCATTGAACCAAGGTCTCTCAATCAAACACAGGGTTCAAAGATACCGCTAGTCTCACTAGTCATGTGCTCTGGGAGTCCCATCTCCAGCTTCTGCAGCTGGAATCAGGCAGGCCACCACACTACCAACTCAGTTCTCATGCTTGTGTGGAAGTGATTTAACCCCTAAGCCTCATCCCCAGCCCATGCCAGGCTGTTTGCATACAGTAATTCTTTTATTTCTCACAGACATAGGTACTATTATTCCTATTTTATGTGCATGGAAACTAAGGGACAATTTACCCAAGATCACAAAGATAGCATGTGGCAGAACTAAGATTCAAACAGGCATGTAAGGACTTTGGACCATTTCATCCTCAAGAAATAGATACAGCCCATGGCATGTATGCACTTTTAAAAAACATGCATTTTTTTTCTTTTATTTGTGTGAGTGTATTGTCTGCATGTATGTAAGTGTACCCGTGTAATGCAATGCCTGTGGAGGTCAGAAGAGGGCATTGGGTCCCTCCAAAACTGGAGTTAAAACAGTTGTTAGCTGTCGTGTGGGTGCTGGGAACTGAACCCAGGTCCTCTGCAAGAGTAACCAGTGCTCTTAACAACGTCTTTAACACTGTTGACTTTTACAATATTCACTTTATTTGTTGACTTTTACAATATTCACTTTATTTGTTGCTTATTTTTTAAAAATTAACAATTTTAAAAATGTTACCATTTTAAAGATATTAAAATTCAGTACATATTTTATTATTGTGTGTATATGTCTGAGTGATGATACATGTAAGCCGGTGTGTGTAAATGCTCAGAGGACACCTCTGTGGGATCTCTTCTCCTTCATCTTTACTTGGTTTCTAAGATTGAACTCAGCTTGTGGGCTTGTGCAGCTAGTGCCTTTACCCATGGAGCCATCTCGCCAGCCCCAGTAATATTTTTTTAATTATTTTTTTATTTTAAAGACTTATGTGTATGTGTGTGTTTCTGTGTGGATATGTACAGGTGAGGCCAGAGGGCATTGGATTCCCCTGGAGCTGGAGTAACAAATAACTATGAGCCACCAGCATGGGTCTTAGGAACCAAGCTTGGGTCCTCTGCAAGAGTACTATGTAACCACAGAAAATCCAGTGGTCATCTGGCATGGCAAAGGGGAATTAACTCAAGTTCTTGGTTTCAGTGACACGGACTTGTACTGAAATTGTTTTTTATTTTTTTTAATGCTAATTCCCACAGAAATGTGGGTGCATGAGTATGAGGCCAGAGGTCGTTCCTTTGGTACTACACACCTTGATTTTTGAGACAGGATCTCTTCAGTTAGTCTAGGCTTGCTGGTCATTGAGCCCTGGGCATCTTCCTGTCTCTTCCCCAGTGCTGGAGTTACAGGTAGCGTAACCTGATGGTTCTTTTTTAATTAAAATGTTTTATTTTTATTTTATGTGTATATGAGTATATTTCTTGCATGCATGTAAATGCACCCTGTCATGCAATACCTGTGGACATCAGAAGAGGGCATTGAATTGATCCCCTGGAACTGGAGTTACAGACGGTTGTTAGCTGCCACGTGGGTGCTGGAAACCAAACCTGGGTCCTCTGCAAAAGCAGCTGGTGCTCTTAACCACTGAGCCATCTCTCCAAACCCCCCTCAACCCCCAAGGCTCTTTTTAAACCTGGATTCTGGGGTCCTGATACTATCCGATCCTCAGCTCTCAAATGGAACTTTTAACATGTTTTTATTATTTTCATTTTATGTGTACATGTTGTGCATGTATATATGAAAAGTGTATGTACCTCATGCATGCAATGCTCATGAAGTCCAGAAGAGGTTGTCAGATACCCTGGAACTGGAATTGTAGACAGTTAGCTGCCATGTGAGTGCTGGGAACTGAACCCAGGATCCTCTGCAAAAGCAAACAGGGCTCTTAACCACTGAGCCATCTGTCCAGTTCCTCAAATGGAATTTTTTAAATTTCAATTTTAAAAAAATTTATTATTTTTTTATGTGTATAAGTATATTGCCTGCATGTATGTGAGTGCACCCATGTCGTGCAATGCTGCGGAGGTCAGAAGAGGGCTTCGGATTCCCCTGGAACTGGAGTTAAGGACGGTTCGTAACCGCCATGTGGGTGCTGGGAATGGAACCCAGGTCCTCTGCAAGAACAAGCAGTGCTCTTAACCACTCACAAGGCAGCTAACAACTAACTCCAGCCCCAGGGGATCCGACAGCCTCTTCTGACCTACTCAGGCATTGCACGACACTGGTGCACTTACCTACATGCAGGCAATACACTCATACACATAAAATAAAAATAAAATTTCCAAAGAAAACAACCTGAGTTGCATTAAATACTGCTATAATAATTGCATAATAAATAACATACATTATTTTTCGATCTTGAGTTTTAGAAACTGAACAGTAGAAATAATAAGATCTGAGTCATGGCAAAATGGGCAGTTCTTGGAAATCTAGGAGATTCACTAATAAAACCCCAGACACAATACACCCCGCCTGGAGAAAAGCTTTTCTTTTTTAAACAAACCTCCAAAAACTAATTTGGGGGAATAACTGAGATTAAGTTTAAGTTGAAAGCCACCTAGGAAACTGGCCTAAGGAATGATGAGATCTAATGGTACTGGTGGGAGGAAAGAAAGAGACTTTGTCTTGGACTGATCAACTGCACATTTTTAAAATAGTTTTGAATTAAAAAGAGAAATGCTTCCTTCTCAGAAATGAAATAAGACTACAGAGTCCTACACAATCTGGAGACACAAAGTAGATGCTGAGTGATCATCAGTCATTCTAGGTGTGGTATTTTTAGAAAGTTAGTCCTTAGAGTACATGGCACTTTGGCTCTGGCAGAAGATACAAGGGAATGATGCTCTAGAGAGGAGGTCAGCACATTCTTGTCAATGAGCCAGTGGATAGGTGAAGGTCCCAGCTGGAGGTGGGATCTTTAATTCTGTGGTTTATCTTCCACTGCTCACACCTCTGTCTTCATAGATGGTAATTTCAGTAACTTGGAGTCCTCTTTGAATGGGGTCTGCCAGGAAGAGGCCTTGGGGAGCATATATCTTCTCATTCTGTTCTTGAAAGTACTTTGAGACTTTCTTCAAAACCTCAGTGAGTTTCCATGCATAAGAAGATGGTATATGCTGTTAAACAAGCCAAACAGCCTGCAAGCTATGACTGGCCCCCAAGCTTCTGCATAAAAGTTATTTAAGGTTCGAACTGTTTCTTCAAACTGCTGCTTATCAGTCTGGTTTTCCAGCTCCACGGGGAACTTGGTCTGAACTGGCAGCACATGCCACTACTGTAGTCTTGCTGAATGAACACCTTCCCAGACACTGGCACCTGCTCTGGCCTCATGGTGAGGACAGGACCCTCCGAGGTCTGGTCCTGTCCCAAAAAGCCGCCTTCCTCCCCTCAGCTCAGCTTCCTCCTCACTATGTCCTGCCCCCTCTGGCCGTAAAGCCAGTTATAATTATTATTAATTATTATTTTTTGGTCTTTTTGAGAGAGGGTCTCCCTGTAGCCCTAGCTGGCCTGGAATCGCTATGGAGACCAGGCTGGCCTTGAACTCACAGAGATCTGCCTGCCTCTGCCTCCCTAGTGCTGGGATTAAAGGCATGCGCCACCATGCCTGGCCATCGGTTATAATTATTTTAAAGTGATGTTTGCCAGACAATATGAACATTTTAAATGCCCAGCTTAGCAGCTGTTGACAGATGTCAGCAGTCGGGTGGTCTCTGCCATGATCAAGGAGCAAAAAGCCATTGTCATCACTGCAAATTGTCCTGTCCTTTCCTGGTCCTTCCAGCCAGCGCTGCAGCCCTGGGCAGCTACTGGTACATTTCTTCAAGTTTCACATAAGTAGGACGATACAGAGACACCCTTTAACTCAACACAGGACTTGCACTTGGGCTGCGTTGCTGTCTCACTAGCCCCTTTTGGCCGTGTAGGTTTCCGTTGTACATAAGTAGCATGACTATGCTTTCTCTTCACTGCTGTTGGAAATTCAGTTTGTAGTTTGAGACTGTTAGGAATAAAATTACCGAATATTTGTGTTAAAGTCTTTGTGGACGTTTTTCTTTCTCTTGGGTTAAGTGGTGGGGCACGTGGTGGAATTGCTAGGTTTTGTTTGTGTTTCCATATATTTAACATTACAGGAAACTGCTGAGGAGATTTCTAAAGTTTGTGCCACCTCCCATCCCAGTGTAAAAGGTCTAACTGCCCACAGGTTCCCAGTGCTGGGTGTTGCCAGTCTTCCCAACACTTGCTGTTTAGTGGGTGTGCAGTACTATTTCACTGTGGATTTAGGTTAAATTTGTTTTAATTATTTAAAAAGTAATAAAAATACATTAAATGAAAAAACTTTTATTACATGTGAGGTGGGGCATGCCACAGTGCACATGTGTCAGTGAGACAACTTGAAGGTGTCAGTTCCCTCTTCACCATGTGGGTCCCAGGGATGGAACTCAGGTCATCAGGATCGTTACTCCATTTTGTATTTTTGTCTTTATCATTAAGTTCTAAGCCATCTTTATGTACTTATCAGATACATGTTGGGAATATTTTCTCTCTGGTGATGGCCTGCCTTTTCATTTTTCTTTAACCTCACTTTTTTTTCTTAAAATGAGTTTTGCTGTGTATGCCAGGCTGGCCTTGAATTCACCACCCTTACACCTGTGCATCACCATAGCTGGCTCACTGTTTTAATGTTTGTTTTGTTGTGATTCAGGGTCTCTGTGTAGCCCCCGTCATTCCTGTCTACAGGATGGCCTGTAATTCCAGATTCTCCTGCCTCTGCCTCCGGAGTGCTAGGATAACAGGACTGCACCAACGAAGTAGGAAGTTAGAACTCTGGTACAGTTCTGACAGCGAAAACCCATATAGTCACCCTCACAGTTGTCGCACTCAGTGATAGAGCCTGGGGTGGGGAGGTGGGGCTGGTAAGAGGGAATCAGTTATGGATGGAAAGCAGGGTGAGGTCCACCATGTTTCCAGGCTCCCCTGCAGACTAATTTGAATAATTTCATCGAGGGTATGACTGGCCCTTAATGGGTGGGAGTGAGACCCCAGAAAGGGGAGTGGTTAAGGTATAAACTTCGGCCACTCAAGAAGGGAAATTCACCTGTTTGGAAACCCAAATTAGATCAAAATAGCATTTTGTTTGATTTTTGAGACAGGGTCTCTCATTGTATAGCCCAGACTGGCCTCAAACTCAGTGATCTTCCTACTTCAGTCTTCTGAGTGTTGTGATTTATATAGATCTCCATGCCTGGCCGAAGAGGAGTTTTACAAAGCCACATTACACTTGACACATTCATGTTTGACATCTGTTTTAAGCTACAGTATTAAGTTGCCCTGAGTTGTGCCTGGTGACCTGACTTCGGTCCCCAAAACCCAGGGTGGAAGGAGAGAACCAACTCCACAAAGTTGTTCTCAACCTCCCAGTGTGCACCGTTGTGCATGTGCCACCCTCACCCCAATAATGATTTTAAAAAGAAAACCTTTAATGTGAAAGTAAAAAGGATGCATTTAGCAGTGCAAGCAGTCCTGGCTGCCCAGCTAAGCCCTCATTTACATGAACTAGTCATGAAAACCTGAACTTTCCATGGTCTCGTAACTGTTTCTTAGTTTTAAAAAAAATGTACAAAATATTAAGTTGTATGTTTCATAAACGGCCTGGTCACCCATGCCTATGATTGAAATCACACTTATGAGACTGAGGCAGGAGAATCTCAAGTTCAAGGCCAGCCTAGGCTAACTAGGTAGTGCACGCCTTTAATTCCCAGCATTCAAGGGGTGGGGGGATCTCTGAGCTTGAGGCTGGACAGGTCTCTATAGCGAGAGCCAGGGCTACTTAGTGAGAGAGAGCCTATCTCAAGAAAAAAGGTATATTTCATGACAGTACCTTCAGCGTATTCCTTAGGTCAAGGTGGCAGGCCCTGCAGGTAATTGGAGGATATGAACTGATGATTCAGGAAGACAGATGTGTTAGTTTGTATGCAATGGGAGGAGGCTGGTTGCCATCATGAGATGCTGAGTGGGAAGTCAGTTGGCAAGCTCTGGGAGAAAAATGGGTGAAAAGAAGGTGACAAGGAAGTACTTTTCTCCTCTAGACGTCAAGAGTTGTGCTGCTATGAGGCAGTTTCCTTCTGGGGAAAGCAATAAATCTGTTAATGTTTAGAATATTCAGTGTTACACACTGAGTGCAGTGGCCACAAAGTTTAGATGTTGACATCCTAAGGTCCAGAGTATGACATCAGGAAATGGAGTTTTGGTGACCTCATGAGAGCTGGAGAGCTGCTCTGCCCTTCTGCCAAGCAAGTTCACAGTCCATGGGGAAGGGGCTTTGAGACAATTCACTGTCTTGCCCTTGGCGTTTCCAGCCTCCAGGAGGGTGACAACAATGTTCATGGTTTTGGGTTTTAGGTTTCTTTTTCTTTTTTGAGATAGGGTCTCAGTATCCCTGGATAGCCTGAGAATGGCCTCAAACTCACACAGATCCACCTGCTTCTACCTTCCCCCATCCCTGAGTGCTGGCATTAGAGGCGGGCAATGCCACACCTGACGTGCTTATAAGCCTCTCAGTCTGATGTCTATGTGATGGCAGCCTGAGCAGTCTCAGATGCATAGACAGCATTAAGTTGTGCAAGGTCTCTTAGGCACATGTCCTATTTTTTGCAAATAGCAAAGAGGGAAGCTAGGATGATGGGCTGAGCAAATGGTGAGCTCCAGAAAAGTAATAGAATCCCAGATGTGAGAAGGGGAGACTGAATATATGCTCTGTTTTGGCAGACTTGGGAAAGGCACCCTTGAACACAGATCTGACAGTGGTTTCAGCCCAGGGTAAGGCCTTCAGCTGGGGCAGTGCAGTCAGGGAAATGCCATCTGCAAGCTGGAAATGGTGTAGCAAACGTGTTCAGCCCTTCACGTTGATGTGGGTCAGTTTTGTGGCTGTGTGAACAAGACTGAGCTGTAGTGAACAAAACCAACTTTGAAGGCAGAATTGACCCTAGGGAGTGACTTGCAAACTGAAAGTTAATAGGCTTTGTGAGCTGGGCGTGGTGGCACACGCCTTTAATCCCAGCACTCGAGAGGCAGAGGCAGGCGGATCTCTGTGAGTTCGAGGCCAGCCTGGTTTACATAGTGAGTTCCAGGCCAGCTGGGCTACAGGGAAACCGTTTTGTTTTTTGTTTTTTAAAAAAGGCTTTATGCATTGACAGCTAATGTGGCATAGACACCTGAGATACGATCATAACCAGCTGGCGCAGTGAAAACCCAACTGAGGATAAGAGAATTGACAAGCCTCTGACAGCCCAAGGTTTTGCCTAGATAAGCAATGAGTGGATTTCTGCTGCAAATAGGTTTTAAATAGCATGCTATTAACAGGGTTTTAGGTTTCTGACAATGAAACTACCCATGGCTGAAGTCTTCAATATTTGTGGCTACCTTCAGCATTAACCTACAGGCAGCCCTCCAGATTAGCCAGTTATTATGTATTTTGTTTTGTGGGGGGGTTTGGCAGCGGGCTGCCTCTGAACTGTAAGCCATGGCTCAGCCACATCATAACCCACAAGCCTTAGCAAGTGCCCCATTTGGTTGAAATGATGACTTCATTTGAGAACTTGTGCCTCCACCGTTCACAGTGAGAGCATCTAGACAGACAGTAATGAGACCGTCAGCTGAGGAGGCTGTTGCAGCCGCATGGCCCAGGAATGCCTGCTGTGGATCTCCTCTGTGGTACATTGTTACCAAGGAGGGGGCTCTGTGCCTTGTCGCTACAGGATATGGCACTGATTTATCATCTCAGAACATGCTTTTCAACTACTAAGTGGGGTTTGTCTCCCTGTGTATGTGCATATGAGTGTGTACTGTGTGTGTGTGCATATGTGCACATAGACTAGAGGTCCCTGTCAAGTATCTTCTATCCCTCTTCACCTTTTAAAAATTAAAATATATGTTTTATGTTTTGCCTGCATATATGTTAAGTGCACCCATGTCATACAATGTCCATGGAGACCAGAAGAGGGCATCAGATCCCCTGGAACTGGAGTTACAGTTGTAAGCCACCATGTGGGTTCTGTGAACTAAATGCAGATCCTCTGCAAGAGCACCCAGTGTTCTTAACCTTGGAGCCATCTCTCTAGCCCCTCCACCTTGTTTTTTGGAGACAAGGTCTCTCACTGAATCTGGGGCTGTTTTGACTAGGCTGGCCGGCCAGTAAGTTCCTAGGATCCTCCTGTCTTGTTGCTGCCCCTGCCGGGTGCTGAGGTCATGGGTGCATGCCGTCATCTGTTTTCAGTAAGTGCCAGATATATGAACTCAGGCACTTTACCTACTGAGCCATCCCCCCAGGGCCCTCTTTCTCCCTTCTTGATTAGCCATACTGTCTTTGAGAATGGTCCTGGACAATCAGTTTTCATTTCCTTGAGAAAAACCTGGGGAGAGCTTGGATTAATTGTCTAACCTCTAAAACCTGAACATGGAGGAAAGGTTTTTGGAGTCATGGGAATGCAAGATTGAATAGGTCATATAACACATGGGTAGGCATCTGACCCTAGGCCAGTCTGAAGTTCAAGGGTTCCAGCACATACCTGTATCTGTATCCTGCTCCTAAATGAGGTTAAAATGGAAAAATTTGGGGCTGGAGAGATGGCTTAGTGGGTAAGAGCGCCGGCTCCTTACAGAGGACCCAGGTTTGATTCCTAGCACCAACATGGCAGTTACCACCTTCTGTAACTCCAGTTCCAGGGGAATCTGACACCTGACCTCCACAGGCACCATGACACAGGTGCACTTAACACGTGCAGGCAATACACTTATACACATACAATGAAAATAATATATGAAATATTAGAAATAAAATTGAAAAATTGCAAAGATGGGGAGCATTAAGACATGGAGCTGAGGGGCTAGAGGGCTCAGCGGTTAAGAACATTGGTTTTTCTTGCAGAAGACCTGGGTTCGAATCCCAGCACCCACATGGCAGCTAACAACTGTCCGTAACTCCAGTTCCAGGGGATCCAACAGCTTCTTCTGTCCTCCTTGGGCATTGCACAACACGGGTGCACTTACATACATTCAATACACGCATACACATAAAATAAAAATAAAATTTTTTTAGACATGGAGCTGAGACATAGCCTTTTTTTTTTTTTTATTATTGAACCCCTGGAACTGGAGTTAGGGACTGTTGGTTGTTAGCTGGGTGCTGGGACTTGAACCCAGGTCCTCTGCAAGAGCAGCCGGTGCTCTTAATGACTGAGCTATCTCTTCAGCCCTGACATAGCCTTCTTTAAATACAGGAAAGGGTGTTGCAAACTTGATATGAGCTGTCCAAGAAACATTAAATTTAAGAGTTTAAAGCCTGGGCAAGAACTCCTGGGGAACTGGACAAGTAGGTGAAGAGACCCTGATGTCCCATTAACCTGGCTGCTTTGGGACTACAAGAGAGAATTCTATTAAATGCCTTTAGGTGTTGCACTCTGCATTTGAGAAATGAACCCTGCTGCTGTCATAATGCCTGGAGTTCAGAAGGAATGTGATGTCTCCTGGGGCCTGGTTTGTGGCTTGGGGCCTGGTTTAGTCTTAATGTTTGTGGCTTTAAATTCTGGGTATCTATGATTCTCTGAGGCTTTTGTTTTTTGAGACAGGGTCTTGTGTAGCTAAGGCTGACCTCAGACCTTATAGACCCTCCTGCCTCTGCCTCCTGAGTGCTGGAACTGCAGGCCTGTTTGACCACAGCTGGGGTCAGAGTTCAGAAATGCCAGAAACGCAAACGAATGCAATTATATTTAAAATTATGCAAAATGCTATATATGACCTATAATAGTCAAAGTTGGAATATAAGAAATTCAATTATTCCTACAACCTGAATTCTAGACTTAACTATGCAGCAGCAATCAAGGTGTTTTGGTATGGCAAAAGATGAATAGAGCCAGGTGTGGTAGTGCATGCCTTAAATCAGCCTCCAGCAAAAACAGATGGGAGGCAGAGGCAGGTGGGAGGCAGAGGCAGGCAAATCTCTGTGAGATCAAGGTCAGCCTGGTCTACGTAGTTCCGGGTCAGCTGTAGCTACAGGGAGACCCAGTCGCAAGAAGACTAAAAAAAGAAAACAACAACAACAACAAAAGATGACTAGCTAATCTAATAGAGTACCAACTTTAAAAAACCTTCACATGTAAGTTAGCTTTTGACAAAGGTACCCATATAACTGAAGGGAAAAGGGTAAGCTTTTTAGCAAAGAGTTGATCCACGAGTAAGAGGTCAATCTCTTATATGAGCTATACGTAAAAATTAACTTGAAGTGCCCCATTGTCCTAAATGTGGGAACTAAAATCACAACACATCTCAGAGAAGCTTAGTGATCATAGGTTTTAATAGACAGTCTCTCTGTAGCCCAGCTGGCCTGGAACTCACTATGTAGACCAGGCTGGCTTTGAACTCACAAGAGATCTACCTGCCTCTGCCTCCCTAGTGCTGGGACTAAAGGTGTGTGCCACTACGTCTGGCACGGTTTTAGAATTTTAATTGGTATTAGAAATATAGATGAAAAGTTTCAGAAATATAAGAAAAGCCATAAGACAAGAAGTCTCAGAACATATTAGGCATAGAAAAATTAAATTTTGTTGACTGAAATACTTATTGAAAATTGAATAAAGCTAAAAAGCAGGCCAGGCATGGTGGCACACACCTTCACACACCTTTAATTCCAGCACTCACACAGAAGCAGGAGCATCTCTGTTAATTCAAGGCTAGTCAGGGCTACATAGTGAGAGACCTTGTCTTTAAAAAAAAAGTGATAAATACCAATGATGCATAGCTGGATTTGGCTTTTAAATCTGTTAGCAGAGGACAGGAGACACGGCTCAGTGGTTAAGAGTACCTGCTGCTCTTGCAGAGGACCCACCCAAGTTCAATTCCCAACACTACACTGGGTTGCTCACAACTTCCTTGTACCTAACTTCCAGCTCTAGGGGACCTGATGCCCTCTTTTGGCCTCTGTGGGCACTTGCACATACACACACAGAGACACATAGGCATACACAAAAAATTTCTTTAAAAATCTGTTAGAATAACCACCTCTAAAAAGAATTAGTTCTTTAATTTGAATGAAACTATTCTTTTGCTAAATCAGAATCACAGTTAGTCTTCACAGCTTTTCAGGTGTTAACCATGGAATGGGAAATTTCAGTACCCCATCTCCATCTACTTCAACTGAGCATGCAAGAGGAGGGCACTCATGAGGTGAAGCTTCAGTGCTTAGTCCTAGAATTTTCTTTAAAGGACTTTGTAGCTGCCTAGTACTGGAAGTCCAGTTCTGTCAGGTACAGCCTCCATCTTAAACAAACTGAAGGTTATTAAGACTGATGACCATTCTCCACCTCAAAGGAGACACACACACACACACCATACATGTGCACACACAGAAAATGAATCATTTTCAGCTCCTCCTGACTCTAGAAAGACAGCAGTGGGAGGTGTAACAACTCTTGGCACTGGAGTCAAATAGTTAACAACTGTAAGGGTTAGAGTTAATTTTTTTGTTTTTGTTTGATTTATTTTTGGATTTTTTGAGACAGGGTCTCCCTCTGGTTTAGAGTTATTTAACTGCTACTTATATCAATCGTTGGTCTAAGTATTCTTTTTGGGGGAGACAGGGTCTACTATACATCCCTGACTGGCTTCAATCTCACAGAGATCTACCTGCCTCTGTCTCCTGAGTGCTGGGATTAAATGTGTGTAGTACCAGACTGGCTGGTTTAAGTATTCTAAGAATTAGTCTTGGGTAACTGGATCAACATGACAACTTCCCACTTGCCCTAGCTGTGCAAGCAGCAGCTTAGTGAAATGAATTGACATACAGAGACGGAGACCACTTGTTCTAAATATCAAAGTTTATTGAAATAAAATATAATCTATAATAAAAAATACTACGATGTTATTCACTGGTTACAGTTTTAAGCATATTAACAAAAACATCCAACATTTAATCCAACAATGACACTATACTTGTGGTACAACATGTGAAATTAAACACTGAATAATACTGAATCACTGTCAGAAATATTTTATACTTTTCCACCTATTTCACTGTCTTTTTAGGAATAGCTTCCAAAAGTAAAACTTTTGAAATTTGTTTAAGACATATTTTTTTGAGTTGTTTTTAGCATAATTAGCATTTAAAATAGTGAATTTATTTCACAAAAATCAGTTCAGACTTGCGATGGGTAATGCTGTTAGGTGTCTTTTCAAACACCGTATTTCTGCACTCATTACTATAGTTGCTTTCTATTCTTTATTTGCAATTAAAGCTGCTCATAAAGTCGGAGTGAATTATTAGAAGTAGAAAAAATATCAAGACAAGCAGGGAAAGGAGAGAAATAGGCACTCAGACACAATCTCTGGGTTTGAACTTTCTAGAACTCCATTTAGGTTGGCAGCCTGGCCTAGAGGTCACATGACATGACAGTCTGACTCTAACATGGAGAAAAGATTTCGTTTCTTATTCTAGTAGACAATGACAGTTTCTCTGCAGTCATTATTCCATTTCAGTGGCTAGTCTCCCAAATACACATTTTAACCCAGCTAGCTTGTGCTAGCATCAGCTTTTGGGGCACCTGGGAGGTTCCCCATGCTGTTATCAGTCACACAGAAGTTCTACTTGTGGTATGTGGCTCTGTGACAAGAGCTGTCATTTTACTGAGGACAATAGTCTTAACAAACCACTGGAGGTTTCTCAAAGCTTCATTTAAAAAAAAAAAAAAGCAAAGAGATACTATGTACACTGTAACAATGGCTGTTTCATATACAGACTAGTATGTGGGAAAAGAACAGCAATAAACATTGTGACATAATCTTCAAAGATTAAACACCAATCTCAGTCTTAAACACCTGGCATTAACTACAGCTGCTTTTCCATTACCGTGCCAATGGCCACGCTGCCAGTTTCTAAGTTTAACTGGGCATTTCAGCTTCCCATCTTTCCACATAAAGCTATAAAAGGACTACTGGAACCAAGGGAGTCCGATTGCCTTCCACAGTGTTCTTTCTGTGTTGTGCATCCTCTAAGCACAGGGCTGTCTTGCCTCTCAAAGCAAGATGTTCCAGTGCAGGGGTATATAACATTTTAAAAGTGACCAGTGACAAATTACCAAGTGATCTGAGTTACTCTTTACGATTCATATGGATAAACTAGAAAGCCTCACTGTGGAAATAACACATCTCTTTTGGTTTTTAATCTACTATAGTTCAAAGCTTGGGTTTTCTATCTCTGCCAAGGTATTGCAGTTCCTTACCTGGAAGACCAAAAAATATCAGCTGATCAGACAAGTCTAACTTGCCTTTCTCAGGGCAAGAGAACATTGAATTCGAGGCAAGAGTTGAAATTTTTTTTACCCTGTTTGTCGAGTTTAATTTTTTCAAAATCAGAAGAGAGAAGTTAGAAACTAGAACCTTACATGTAAAAAAATATACGTATATAACAATTTGCAAAAATTCTATTTCCTAACAACAGAAATACCAGGATTAAGTAAAGGCATGCAATTTAGGTTTTAGATAGGTTTTCAAAGTAAGTTTACCAGCATCCTGAAATTTTCCCTCCTGTTTTACCTTCTCTATTTTGCAATCTATTCTGTTCAGGAAGCTATTAATTTTAAGAGTTATTTTAAATTGTTAACTGAGAAAAATTAATTCAGCTCCCCATAATCGTCTCCTAACAGTTGTGTGTTGGGCATCAGCAACAAGACATGCTGAAATCATATCAGAGAGCCAGGACTAAGAGTCTGAGAAGTCCTCAGTCACTTTCACTCACTGTCTAAAGGTAATGTCCTGAACATGATCAAATTACATTTCACACTAAAATCACAAAAAATGGTCCTATGATGACAGCGCTTGAGAAACCACAGTCAGTCCTGATAGCACTTTATTCAGCAGAGGAAATGGCAAGAGGAATCTATGCATTTAGATCTGTAAAAGATATTGGGAAAACAAAGATTTTTTAAGGTGCATTTTATACTCCCCAAATACTCTTGATTTTGGCATGACAGTCTAACCAACAAAAACAACTGCAAAATATTTTTTTGGAAGACATGATGCTAACATAAAAAATTTGATTTAAGTCATTAGAAAAAGCCTGCACATTCAAGAACAAAGGATATTATCTGTGATAATTTAAGTAATTCTCAGTGCTCAAACTATGGCCTTCATTCAGCAGTGCAAAGCCTTGGAGAGAGAAAGAGGAGCATCCTGCACATAGGGAATCGAGGCACACAGTGTCTGCCAAGACAAGGCAAGAATCAGGACTGTTTATTTCTGGGGACAAGGTCTTACTATAGCCCAGGTGGCCTTGAACTCAAGATCCTCCTGCTTCAGCCTCCTGAGTGCAGGGATGATATATGGGCATCACCAGGCCAGGCCAAAGTCAGGTTCAAACACAAATGACCTAGAATTTCACATGCCCAATCCCTTAAAATACAAATGAGATTATCTTTATCTTTCTGCCTGATTTTATCAAACATTAATTTTTTAGTTCTTTTTTAAATTGTATACCTAAGACTGATAGGTACAAATCTGTAAGCTGTCATTAAAAAAAAAAAAAAAAGAGTTGGTACAATTATAAGAAAGCTAAGCAAAATGCAATTAGTTTGCTGTTTACTTTTCTAAAGAAAGTTTAAATAAACCTGGTATGGTGGCACATGCCTGTAATCCCAGCAATAGGCAGTTAAGGCAGGAGGATTCTGGATTTGAAGGCAGCCAGGTCTACAACAGTCAATTCCAGGCTAGCCTGGATATATAGCAAGACCTTAACTAAAAATAAAAGCTAAGAAAATTTAAGCAAGTGAGGACAGTCCTGGGAATTCTTGCCTTAATTCTCCAGGATTTTATAAACATCTGCTTCATATGCCAACATTAAGAGACAAGTACTTTTTTCTCTAACATTTGCCCTCTAGTTCTCTTCAAAGTCTCCTTGAACTCAGTTGCACTGAGTTCATTGAAAATAAAATGCTAAGATTTTGTATGATTATAAAATGGATGACAATGGGTTCAGTCAACTGACATCTGATAGTAACCTGCTTAGGTTAACCAAGATGAATAAAAAAGCAGGAGGAAAAAGTCAAAGCGCAATATGGGAAAAGCAGTCAAATGAAAGATATGTGAGACAGTGAAAACAAGGAATATTCCAGAACCTAATCCCAAACTTAAATATCTGCTTTGTTCAAATCCTAGCCTGACCTTGAAATGCAGAAGTTCCTTTACCATACACACTGGTACTCACATTCTACTGCTCAGTAGTCTATGTACAAATGTCTGTGTTAGGAAGAGCCCAGGGCCTTGTGTGTACTAGACAAGTGCTCTACCAGCCCATGTGTGTGCATATTCCTAAAATGACAACTCAAATTTAATGAAGTTTTCAGATTGCTTTGAGACTCTAACAGAGGTTATGGGAACTTGGTTTAGAGAAACAAACACAACTGAAGTGCTAAGTATCAAAAAACTACTATGAGTCACAGCATTGTTGATGCAATGGGGTTAGACATGAAGAAAGTCTGCTTATCAATAGACTGGCTTTGAAAGCAAGAGGAAAGTTCAGGGACCCTATCTGCTGTTGGTCTGCTAGCTCTAAGGTTGTTGAGTGGGCACAATGAGTCAAATGTGCCTACAATTTAGCCTAAAAATGGCTAAGCCCCCAGACGTTTAAATTCTAACTTCTGCTAGCAATATATAACCATTTCAAGTGGGACAAAGCATTGTAGAGGGGAAACAAGCCTCAAAATACCACTTTCAAAGTCCTGTGCACCCAAAACAAACAATGGTGAGTCTGAAAAAAATCATCTGTTATCGTAAGCAAAGTAAGAAAATAAAGATTGATCAGCTCTATCTAGGCCCTTGACAGCTTTTGAGGACAAGAAAGCAGCATCTGAGGAGTTTGTTTAAATAGAATTGAACATTTAATATTCTCCACAGTAATCAAAGAAAATATCTTTTTATTATTCTTGGCATATCAAACCGAATTCTAGGAATGTATTAAAGTCTAACATGTAACTATTACGTAAAAAGACTGAATTAACAAACACACTGCATTTTTTTTTCAGTTCGTTTCTATAACTACACAATGACATCTACTTATCTGACAGCATCAGTGTTGATTCTCAGTGAGCTGTGGTTCTTTTTTTCTTTTTTTCCCCCCTTCTAGAGGGAATGAATACAGAATGGCAGTATCGTCTTTGGAACAAATTAGGAAGATAGTAAAAAATAATAAGAGAAGAATAATTTCTATACATAGATTTTTCAAGGGTAATAAATAGATCTAATATATAATTATGGAAAAATATGCCCCAAGTATACTTTTTAAAATTATTCAAGGTTTACTGTTTTCTAAATTAAAATATAATGTATTGTTCTGGGGAAAACAAACCCTGAGGTTTGAGTTTTCTCCTTCAATCAACAGACTGATGTTCCAAGTAGCTGTGAGTTGAGCTCAGCCTGCTCCAGTGGATCTGATTTTTTTTTTTTTTTTGTCATTTTGAGACAGGGTCTCCCTATAGCCCCAGCTGGCCTGGAACTCACTATGTAGACCACAAAGATCTGCCTGCCTCTGTCTCCCAAGTGCTGGAACTGATTTTTTTTACAAATGTGTACTCAAAGTTTGAATCACTGAATACTTCATATGCATGCTTTATATACCCCAGAAGGATTCTCTGATGATCTATCTTGCTAGCATAGGAAATATGAATAATACTAAATTATGGAACATGAACACGCAATATAGAAGTCTATAAAAGATACAGCTTGGCCCTGAATTTTTCCACTTAGAATAATGCTTTCTATAAATAAGACTTTTCTTTTTACATAGAGACTCATCCTATGATTGGTTTTGGATCATGGAGAGAGTTAACAATAGCTTTTTAAAAATCTAGACCACATTTTTCCCGTAGTCTTTTGTCACCTCCAGATCATAAGAAATATTCTCCAACTGGATGCTCAGTTTGTGATAAATAAACAGATTTACTGAGGCTTAGAACAAATCACAACCACCTGCAGCAGCAATAGCCTGTTCAAAAATGACTAAAACAATCTTTAAATACAAAGCATATAAAAAGGATTGTTAAGGATAGTTTTCTAAACTATATCTAGAAATACAGGAAAATATGTGTTGCCTCATAATAAAGTTAAATAAATATTCTTTCTGAATCCTATAAATGCTTTAAGATGTTTTGGGGTTATTTGGTTCTCATAAGTTAAAAAATTGGATTGCTTTGACACAAATTCCTTCAGACTGGTATTTGCACTCAGATTCTTATGTCTTTTCACTAGACTCACAGATTAGCTCTCCTTCAAACATGTGCTTTTTATTGGTTTAAATAACTATAGTTATTTAAATTAGGTATACCTAATTTCCTAGCAATAAACATGATTTAAAATTTAAGGTTCAAGGTAATTCTAGAAAAAGGTAGACAGTGAACTATCTGCTCTTCTCTGTCCTATGTACAAGGCTGATCGCGGACTGTGTTTCCTCCTCAAACTCATTACACTGTTAATAAATAGTAACTACCATCCAGGTTACCTAAAGATTTCAAAATTCCTCAAAATTTCACATCACTACAAAGTCAGTATCAGATCTGGATAGGTTGTAAGTATTAGTGTTAGGTTTTTTTGTTTTTTGTTTTTGCTATTGGAAAATAAAAATCTTTACTTTGTTTTCTATCTAAATTGGATCCAAGCTCCATTATCAGTTCTCAGCATAATACCTAAATGTACATTACTAAAGAAAGGTAAAGCTGTTCAAGGGCTAAACCTAGTCCAATATACAATGAAGGATTATTTATTCCTGCTTTTTTTCCCTCTTTTCTCTGCCTTGCTTTTTGAATCCCTATATTAAACCCCTGGTTTCTTGTGGATTAGAACATAATTTAACAATGTAAAAGTCTCAGAAACTGTTGTGCTAATAATTACATCTGTAGAAGGAAGGACTCCGTCAGTGACTTCTTTCTGACCCCTATTCTGGCTAGAACAGAAGATACAGCTCGCTACCTGACAGGAGCTGCGTATGTCCCTGTGACACAAGATGTGCTGTGATTTACTTATTTGGCTACAAGTGCAGTATTTCCCATGAAAGGAGACACACAGCAGTTCCAATTTGTAACATGAAACTCCAGCTCATAAAGAGCACTGGGTAACTTGAAAAATGTCTGATTGTAACAAAGTAACAACCTTTCCCTTGAAAAACATGAACAAAGTCCATTGGGAAATCAGGCACAGACGGTATTGATCGGGTTTCCCTCCTTTCCAGGGTTGTATGGATAGGTGGCTCCCACAGACTCCAACTTCCTACAAAATGACACAACTATTTTTTTCCTTTTCTTTTTCTTTTTCCCGAGGTTCCTTGCGTTTCCGTTCGCTATTCCCAGGCTGTCTTCCACTTGATGGAGAGGCTTGTGCTGGCTGGCCCTGCTGCACAGGAAACACACATGGCAAGAAATGACTCAGAGCTAGCTAGAGAATGCCACAGGAGAGAAAGGCACCTTAAGCGAAACAGAAGTTCCTGGAGACAGGCAAGGTGTTGCCTGTGAAGGAAACCTGGTTCCAGGCTGGCAGCGCTCACTGGAAGGTGGTGGAATCTTGGGAAGCAGGGCCTAGGTGGCCCATGTAGGCCACTAGAGGAGGCCCTGAGGGATAAGACTGGGCATACCAGTCTGCCTCCTCCTGCTTCCTGAGGGGAAGGATGTGTTACAAACTCCCACCTCCACCAACTGAGCTGGGCCTATGCCTTGCCTCCCCCACCAACTGGACCTGCCACCCATGAATTAAAACAAGTCTTTGGGGCAGCAGCCAGAAAAACCCAAAAAACAGAAAAACCAAGTCATTTTTTCTCTAATTTGCTTCCCTCAGATATGAGAAGTAATTAATACACAGGATACCTGAGAAGCTGCCTACACCATTTGGATAGATGTAACTAATTAATGTACTCATTATTCCAAATACATGAAATTTATAATTACAAATCACATGTAAGCTTCTAATTTAAGAAATATTTATGTTAAAGTTTTAAAATGTTAAGCCAGGTGTGGTGGTGCATGCCTTTGGGCAGGCGATCTGTGAGTTCAAGGCCAGCCTGGTCTATATTATGTGTTCAGGTCAGCTGGGACTACAGGGAGACCCTGTCTCAAAAAGACCAAAAAAAAAAAAAAAAAAAGTTTTAAAATGTTAAGAAAGTGACAACTTCTGGTAAACTATAATAGTTCTTCAAGACTTGGTTAAATGCCATAGTAAACATCTTAAAAGACTTAATAAAAACAAACAAACAAGAATCCTGAGAATTCAGAATGTCAAAATAAATGTAACCTGAAATTAGAGAACTTCTTGCATGAAATGAAAGGCTAACTGTACCATGGTAGGGTTTAAATATTAAACTTGAAGTAGTTAATATTTGATTTAGAAATAAAGTTTATACTTAATGGAGAATTGTGTGTGTGTGTGTGTGTGTGTGTGTGTGTGTGTGTGCATGTGTGTATGGCACACACAAGGCATAGGAGTGCACTGGATGTCTATCACTTTCTTCTTATTCCTTTGAGACAGGGTAGCTCTCTGAAATCTGGAGCTAGGCTGGTGGCCAGCAAACCCAATGATCCTCCTGTCTCTGCCCGCCACAGCATTAGGGTTAGAGGCAAATGGCCACACCTGGCTTTTTTGGGTGCTGGGGATTTGAACTCAGGTCTTCATGTTTGAACACCAAGTCTCTTGCTTACTGAACCATCTCCCCAGACCTTTACTGGAGGATTCTGTATTTGCTTTCATCAGACTTTAAAAGACATCTTGCTCTCTTGTATACCCAAACCTTTGGAAAAGTTCTGGTCTGGTACAGGTTAGCAGAAAACAGGGAAGATACTTTTTTAGCTAATGAAATGCACGTTAACATGTAGAAATTCAAGTGCATGACATCCATAGTCCACTGCTTAAAATAAGAACTGATGCAAAGAGAAACAGAAAAGAGCTAACCATGCTGAATATATGCTGGAAACTGAATTAAATGCCAGCATTGCTCCTTACCAGAACCTCAACATGAAGTGTTCTCTTAAATTTTGTAGACAGGGAAAAGCAGTCATGAGAGGCAGAGGACTGTGAACAGATGTTGCAGCAGGAAGGCAAATCAGCGGGAATTTCTCTTCTCCAAAAGTTGCATTCTTTCTAGCAAAATGTCAGACTGCCGCTCGCTCACAGTAAGCACTTTGTTCAAATTGGCTTATTGTTTGCAGCTCTAAAGAGCTTAGAAAAAGTTTGAACACTTAGCAGAACCCCTGGGAAAATTACTCAATCAGAAATACGTTAGGATAGCAGAAAACTTAGGACAATGTTAACAAAAATCCATGGGTGCAGAATAGCCACTTCGTTCTTTACAACTCACCTCAAACAAAAATTCCTTCATTGCTAAAGTGAGGCGTGGGTGCCGGGTCTTACCTGGGCCTGTGTGGAGGCGGTGGTAGCAACCACAGCAGCCTGCTCCTGCTCCTGGTAGTACTGAGAGGCCCGTCTGTCCTCTTCCTCCTGCAGTTTCTTTGCAAGCTCCAGATCACTGATTCCTTCTGGGATCTGTTCCCAATTGATCTCTTGGCTCTGTTGTTCTTGTTGTAGAGAAAGTGCCATAAGGTAGTCCTAAGGAACCAAACCACAGCCATCTTCAGCTCTGAGATTTTACTCCAGAACTCTCCAGTGTGAACACAAATACAACAGCAGTAAGCTCTGAGAATGGACTTTTTTTTTTTTTTTGAGACAGGGTCTCCCTGTAGCCCCAGCTGGCATGGAACTCACTATGTAGACCAGGCTGGCCATGAACTCATAGAGATCTGCCGGCCTCTGCCTCCCAAGTGTTAGAATTAAAGGCATGCGCCACCATGCCCAGCTCTGAGAATGGATTTTAAATACAAGAGCTTAAATAGAATAACAGAATCTGTGTCTAAGCATTTCCTCTAGGAACTAGAGTACTTCATTGATGAGGTCATTCTAAATATTTTTAGAATTCATTCGAAATCTTTTCTAGAAGCAGTAAATAAGACATTTAAAGAAAGCTACTGGGAAAGTTCCCTCTTTACAAAAGAAATACATGCCTATGGAAAATTCATACAAGACAAAACTGTATGAAACTTTAAATCATATAATGGATATAACTGCTAATAATAACAACCACCTAGGATTTTCTACATTAATTCCAAACACGTCTCCCACCCTCTGACTCAATTTTCTTCCAAGATATTTGTTTTGTTCTGTTTTGAGGCCAGGTCTCACTAAGTGCCAGAGGCTATGCTGGGCTTCCTGAGGATTACGGGTATGCACAACCACATCTAACTCAAAAGGCGATTTTCCTTTTACTTTATTTGTTCCTTTATTTATTCATTAAGAGTGTCTTGCTATGTAGACCTGGCTGGCCTCAAACTTGGTTTGTAGTATAGGATAGCCTTGCTAACACCCAGCCAGACCTTCCTGTCTTAGCATCTCAAGTGCTAGGATTACAGATGTGTGCTACTACAGAAAGTCATGTTTTGTTTGTTTTTGAGACAGGCCTTAGTCTATAGCCGATTTTAAACTGTCAGCAATCTTCCTGCCTCAGCTTTCCAAATGTTAAGATTAAAGGTATGTGCCACTATGCCTGGCAATACATGTTTTAAAAAATGGGAGCGTTATTTGTGTGTGTACACGCACGTTTGTCTGTGTGAGAGTAGAGGCCAGAGGACAGCCTCAGGTGTCATCCTCAGGAACACTGTCTACCTTTCTCTCTCTCTCTGTTACAGACATGAGAATATGTGTATACACGTTGGTGTCTTCCTCTACTGCTCTCTGAATTATTGCCTTGAGATAGGATCTCTCACTGAACTGGAAGTTCGTTGTTTAAGCTAAGCTGGGTGGCCAGTGAGCTCTCAGGAGCTGACTGTCTCCACCCCTAATGCTGTTTATAGGCATACATAGCCATGCATAGCTTTTACATGGGTGCTAGAAATCTGAACTCAGGTCCTCATGACTGACCCCCAATGAGTCCCAGGGATCTTCCTGTTTCTGCCTCCTCAGCACTGAGAGTACAAGACCACTCTACCACATCCAGCTTTTCACATGGTGCTGGGGACCAAACTCAGGTCTTCATGCACATGCAGCTGGCACTTTATCAACTGAGCTGTTTCCCCAACCCCCAAAAGTGTCAGGGAAAGCTCACAGGTAAATGAATGAATCAAAAGTTTTAAATAAACCAATTGACACTTGAGCCAGGCCTAGTGGTGCACACCTTTAATTCTAGCACTCAGGAGGCACAGACAGGTGGATCTCTGTGAGATAGAGGCCAGCCTGGTCTACATATTGAATTCTAGGTCAGCTGGGACTAAAGGAAGACCCTGTCTTAAAAAGGGCAAAACAAAAACAAGCTGGGCGTGGTAGCGCACGCCTTTAATCCCGGCACTCAGGAGGCAGAGGCAGGTGGATCTCTGTTGAGTTCAAGGCCAGCCTGGTCTACATAGTGAGTTCCATGCCAGCTGGGGCTACAGGGAGACCCTGTCTCAAAAAGACCAAAAAAAAAAAAAAAAAAAAAAGGGAAAAACAAACAAAAAACAAATTGACACTTATAAAGGAATTCATTTGCTTTATTCTTGTTGATGCTAGCTCTTGCTATGTTGCTGAGGCTAGCTCCTTGTGAGTTCAAGTAGTTCTCCTCACTCAGCCTCCCAAGCAGCTGAGACTACAGGTGTATACCACCATGCCTTACTTAAGAAAATGCACTTTAGACCAAATGAGGGAAACAACCCAACCTTACCTGATCTATCTGGTCTTGCTGACCTTTGTATACAGTCTCAGGATCTGAAGGTGGCCGCAGATGAAATTCTGAGTCACAGAAATTTCCATCACCATCAACATTATGCAGGCTTTCCCAGACAACTTTTTCTTCAGTAAGAAATCCCTGGTCTGTTACCAACAAATACAGTTGGCCCTTAATAAGAAATAAGAAGGAGTGTTAAATGCTTCAAACCTAGCTAATATTAAAGGTAAGAAAAAATTTAAGCCATATGTTTCAGAGCACAGTAATTATTCTTTTTAAAAACATTTATTTTTATGTGTATGAGTGTTTACCTGCATGTATGTATACTCATGCATATAATGCTAAAGGAGGCCAGAAGAGGGTGTCAGATCCCCTGGAACTGGACACCAAGTGGGTGCTAGGAACTGAACCTGGGTCTTCTGCAAGAGCAACCAGTGCTCTTGACCACTGAACCATCTCTCCAGGCCCAGTACAATAACTATTCTAATTAGATCTGTACAACACAATAAAAACACCAAGCAGACACCTCTTTGTCAAGGTTAGCTGGCTGTGAGTATAGCAGGTAATCGGCAAAGCACAGTTCAAGGAATAGGAACTCCTGCCATACCAACTACTGTGTGACTTATAAACAGCTCTGGGGGTTGCAATTTCATCTTACAATACAGAAAAATACTAGTTCCTGAAAAAGACACCAGGTAACAACCAGGAAACACAGACCAAAAAATGATACCACATTGCTGGGTTTGTTTACTTAAGAAAGAAAAACAACAACAAAAAACCCTAAACCTGTATGATTACTCTCACCCAAGTCAGCCTTTCCCTTTCTCTGTACCACTCGTTTTTTGTGGATGGCCTTGAAATTGAGGTGATCCTCTTGCCCAAGTGCTGGGATTACAGGTACAAGCCATCATACCCAGCTCAAAATTTATAAACTTCAAGTTTTTAAGGCTTTTATATACTGAAGGATGAGGGGCTAGAGAGATGACTCAACAGTTAAGAGCACTGACTGCTCTTGCAGAGGACCTGGGTTCGGTTCCCAGCACCCACATAGCAACTAAAAACTGTCTGTAACTCCAGTTCCAGGGGATCCAACACCCTCTTCTGGGCCTCGGGCAGGGTGCACTTACATACATAGCAGGCACAACACTCATACACATAAAATTAAAATAATAATAAAATAATAAATTGAAGGACGATCTTTATTCCTATTTAAGAAGCATCAGTGTCCCCTGCTGAAGAGCCCCCTCTTATCTACCCAGCAAGGCAGTGACGTATTACTGTTGATATAAATGTCCTTAGACGTGGGTTTCAAGGTCAAACTGCAGTTGCTTACCTGCTATGAGGTTGTGGTATTTAAGTCTAATCCTGATTATAAAGTAAGAATAATCTATATCCCATAAGGAAGTAAGAAGACTGAATGAGATAATAAATGTGAGTTGTTTAGGATTCTGCCAGGCACATAAAGGTTTGTTTTTTTAGAGACAGCGTCTCCCTGTAGCCCCAGCTCTCCTAGAACTCACTATGTAAACCAGGTTGGCCTTGATCTCACATATAGCCAACTGCCTCTGCCTCCTGAGTGCTGTGATAAAAGACCTGTACCACCACACCCAGCACATAATTAGTTGTTGTTGTTGTTTTTTTTTTTTTTTGTCTTTTTGAGACAGGGTCTCCCTGTAGCCCCAGCTGGCCTGGAACTCACTATGTAGACCAGACTGGCCTTGAACTCAGGCATATCAGCCTGCCTCTGCCTCCCAAGTGCTGGGATTAAAGGTGTGCCCCACCACGCCTGGCTCATAATTGTTTTAACATTTATTTTAAATTATGTGTGTGTGCATTGGGGGGAGGTTTGTCTCTGAGTGCAGGTGCCCCTGGAGGCATCTGGAGTTATAGGTAGTTGGAAGCCACCTGATGTGGGTGCTAAGAACCAAACTCAGGTCCTCTGCAAGAACAGTCGGTACTCTTAACCACTGAACCATCTCTCCAGCCCCTCAAATGTATTTTTAACATAGTTTTAGTATTTATTCTGAATACTATTTTTCACTTCGAATCCCTATAGTGAAAAAGCAAGCAAAAGCCAATCTTCCTGTTGTATAACGGAGAGATCCCTTTAAAATCACAAGTCAATTCTCTGTGCCTGCAGAAAGGAATCTCTGTTTCACCTTCTTACACCTCTGTCATCAACTATCCCTCTCCTGAATCTTCACTTTCTCTTTATTGAGTTTGTCAGTGTTCAAACATGATTAAGTCTCTCCAATAAAAAATAAATAAAAACTAAGGGAACGGTGAACTGGTTCAATGGATGAAAGGCAACCTGAATTCGATCCCTGGACCCATATGGTAGAAAGAGGGAACTGACTTTCAAAAGCTGTCCTCTTACCTCCACATAAGCACCGTGACATGCATGCGCCTGCTCTGTCTCTCTCACAGACAGACAGACAGACAGACAGACAGACAGACACACACACACACACACACACACACACACACATACACACACCAAAACAACCAACCAAAAAAAAACCCAAAAGCCAGGTATATGCCTATGATCTAGGTTTGAGAGCCTGAGTCATCATTTGGGCCCAGGATCTTGAGGCTAGCTAGCAACAGAGATAGTCTGAAGCCTAGCATGGTGACTTACACTTTTAAATTTCAGAATTTTGGAGACAGAGGCAGGTAGATCTCTAGGCTAGTCTGGTCTGCACAGTGAGTTCCAGGCCAGCCAGAGCTATATAGTGAGACCCTGGAGAAAGAAGGAAGGGAGGAGAGGAGAAGAGAGGGAGTATGTGAAAAGTGGAGGGAAAGGGAGAGGAGAGAAGAGAGACTGCCTCACAAAATTAAACAAAAATTCCTAGGTTCCACACCCACACCCCTACATTATGCCCAACATCCTCTTTTCTGGCAAATGATTTCTAGGTGTTGCCATAACTGCCTTCTATTTTCTGACATTCCATTCTTAACCAATTCAAATTCTTCTGCTGCTAAGGCTCCCCCTCTCCCCCACGTTTCTTATTTCACCCTCTTCTCAACAGCCCTTGACTGAGCTCTAGTGCTTCTGGAAACATTCTTTCCTTAGCTTCCGGAAGGCCATGCTCTAGATTTTCTCTGACTCTCTTCTCAGCCTCCTTTGCTCCTCCTCTACTTGATCCTTTAAATGTTAGCATTCCTCAAATCTCTGTCTTAGGCCTTCTCATCTGATTTCTTATTTTTCTTGTGAACTCCCAATTATTCCATTATTGAGCCATTTTCCCAGTATCTCCACCTTGGGGGTACCTCAGAAGCCACTCTTTCATCCCAGGCTTATGTCATGATGACTTTCTTCTCTTCCATGTTCTATTTCAATGAGGAACATCACCATCCACAGAGAACCTGGGAATCAATCTTGTTTTCAAATCCAGTCACCACATCTGGATGATAATCTCCTGAATGCCTTTGGACTCCTTACACTTGGTGTGCCATTACCACACCTTGTCCGCCTCACTATAATCTCATTCTTTGTCTCCTGGAGTAATCTCCTAACTAAACCCACTCTTTTTTGACAGCAGTACATTATTTAGCCACAGAGCAAAATTTTTTGAGAAATCTTAAAAGCAGAGAAAAGGCAGAGCCTACGAATTTTCTGAGCTCTCATGATGTCCTAGAAGGGCATGCTTGGTCTAGACACAGGCACTCCATCTCCAACCACACAAGAGTGGAAGTACCTAGCTGATCAGTAAACAACTTCCTGGTCAGAGACAAGGTTTTAAATAGAAAAGGGAGCATCAGAAGGGATATGTCAGTGATAGAGTGTAAACACAGAGAAAGACTGTGTGGGGGGTACGGGGGTGGGGGATATATAGGAGGGAAATGGGGAGAGGGAAGGGAGGGAGCTCAGTTCTTGGGAGGGTGTGTAACAGGTACCAATGACAGCCAGAGATACTGTTTTTCCCACAGAATTGTCTCACTGTTGTTCATTCTTGGGCTAAAAAGAGAACAAAAATAATCTCCTGCCACTATGAAAACGGTCCATTTCTTCTTGTAAGTCGCTAAAGTGTAAATGCTCAGTGTCCATTTAACTTTGCCTCATTCCCCTCATTTGCCGAGCTTCAGCCTGGTGGACTGTCTCTGAACGCCTTCCTCAGGACCTTTGTACACAGCTGCATCTGCTTAGTCACTTTTTTGTTGTTCTTAGGTTGTTGTCAACTGATTAAACTCCCAGACAATTCATTTTTAGATTTTAGGGTTTTGCTTTTTTCTTTTTTGCAGTGCAGGGGAACCTAGGGTCTTGTGCATGTTAGGAAAGTGCTCTACCACTGAGCTATATATACCCCAAGTCCTTAAGTTTTAATCTACTTTATTATTTTTATCTTTTGTGTATGAGTATATTGCCTGCCCTTATATAAGTGCACCTGTGCTATGGGATGCCTGTGGTGGTCAGAAAAGGGCATCAAATTTCCCTGGAACTAGAGTTATTAGATTGTTAGCCACCATGTGGGTGCTGGGAATCAAACCCAAGTCCTCTGCAAGGGCAGCTAGTGAGTGCCCTTAACCACTGAGCTATCTTTTCAGCTCCCTTAGGTTTTAATATAAATGTGACTTCTCAAGGAAGTCTTTCCTGGTAAAATTCTCATAAAAGCTCTCAGAGCTTGTGCTGTGTGTCTCTGACAGAAGCATTTCAATACAAACAGGAAGTGGCATATGGCAGATACCATGACTGCCTTATTTGTAGATGTAGTCTTGTATTTTGTTAATAATGAACTCTAGACCTCACTTGAAGTGGCCAAAGAAAGCAAGACCACCCTTCGGTGTCCTGTGGCTTTGACTTCTCAAGTGAGTGGATGGCCTGGACCCACCTCTTGCTGACACAATATAAATGGACTCTTGCCAAAACTAAAATAGTGACAGAAGAGCTGTGGCTTTAGGGCATTCTTTCACAAGCAAACAAGTCAATTTTACACCACACTGTGTAATTCACTGATTCAAAAGAAGGAACCATGAGGATGTGATTTATGACTTCAGTAAGCTGCCTTCACTTAGAAAATAACATATTATTTAGCTGAAGGCTACATAACAAGAAACAGTGCCAGACAGGAGAAAACTTCAATTGTTTGCCAGGGTAGTCCAAAAGACTCCCCAAATTACAGAGACTACTGCCACAGTCTTTGATGGCCTCCCAGAACTTGAAGGTAAGACCCTATTGCTGAAAACAGGACATACTTCAGACACAGGATTTGGAGCAATGGAGCTGGAACTGACCTGGAAGCCACCTCCCCTGAAGGCTAGCTCTCATAGCTTTGGAGAGCACTATGCAAGCTGGTAACATCAATCGATGGTCCAACCCTGGCTTCAAGGCCTAAAAAGCACATGAATGGTCGGCACAGAAACCGACACTGGTGCAGTAGTGGCACTTTTATCTTGGGGGTAATCATCAGCTACCTAATTGGACTTAAAGCCCACTCAATGGGAGGAAACTCATGTATGATACTGTAAATCTGGCCAAATACACATAGTTGGAGAGGTCATAGATTTTAGAGAAAACCCCAAGGCTGTATCCCTAGATATACATTTATTACATTATTTATTACTATATGCAAAATATGGATCCTTAAATTGACAGACAAGTATCCCAGTCACCACTCATCAAAGCAACTTCTTTTTCAACAGACAGAGATTATTACAGAGTTCCACAACTGGTCATACACAGAGATTGTCTGTGAACTGCCCAAGCCTAAGTGACACATCTACGATACAACTTCTACTCCTAAGGCTCACAGAACATAGAACAAAGGATGAAGAGAATTCTTTTTTTTTTTTTTTTTTGTTTTTTTGAAGCAGGGTCTCCCTGTAGCCCCACCTTTCCTGGAACCACCTATGGAGACCAGGCTGGCCCCGAACTCCCAGAGATCCGCCTGCCTCCGCCTCCCAAGTGCTGGGACTACAGGCGTGTGCCACCATGCCTGGCTCAATTCATTTTTTAAAATATTTTATTTGGCCAGGCGTGGTGGTGCATGCCTTTAGTCCCAGCACTCGGGAGGCAGAGGCAGGTGGAGCTCTGTGGGTTCGAGGCCAGCCTGGTCTCCATAGTGAGTTCCAGGCCAGCTGGGGCTGCAGGGAGACCATCTCAAAAAGACAAAAAAAAAAAAATCTAGTATCTCATTTATCTAAGGTCATTTTTTCCAGTCTCCACTGTTTTCAATGGGTGGGTGCTTTACTTGCAGCCTTTTTAAAAAAAAAAAAATTATTATTTTTATTTTACATGTATGAGTGTATTGCCTGCATGTATGTGAGTGCACCTGTGTCATGCAATGCCGTGGAGCTCAGATGAGGGCTTCGGATTCCCCTGGAACTGGAGGTTAAGGATGGTTTGTAGCCACCATGTAGGTCCTGGGAATCAAACCCAGGTCCTCTGAAGAGCAGCCAGTGCTCTTAACTGTTGAGTCATTTCTCTAGCCCTGGCACTGGTATCTTTTAACAGACTACCTAGGGCGGTCTAGGATACAATCTGGGTTGAAAATCACTGCTATAAGGAGAAAAGGGGTAGCTTTACAGAAGTATTTGAAATGCCTCCTTAGGATGGGCAAATTGGGGGTAGGCAGACAGGAGTTGAAAAGACCTTCCAAACAGGAGTAAGAAGGAAGAAGAATGGCAGGAAACGAGAAGCATCCAACTGTGTACAGGACGGAGCTTGGGGACATCATCTTGCTGGCTAGCAGAGCTAGCAGGGGGAGCAGCTGAACACACCTTGCACTTTTATCCTGTACTAGGAGCCACAGAACTCTGGGACTATGTTGCTAACATGGTAAGTACAGTATTCTGCCATAGGAGTCTAGGTATATGATGATAAATTCCTGAACTAAGTGCATCCTGAAAAATCAAAAGGGATGGATCTAAGAGATAATAGAGATGAATAAAAAGAGTGGCTGAGTAAGGAAGTGTGTGTGTGTGTGTGTGTGTGTGTGTGTAGCCAAAAAAGCACTGATAACTTTAATAACAGCAAACTATGTCATAAAGACAATTTTTTGAGTTGGGGCTCTGTTAAGACCAGGTCTTGCCGTGTAGCACAGGCTGGCCTTGTACTTGTAATCCTCCTGTCTCGGCCTCCTCAGTAGCTGGGATTATGTGCAAGCATCTAAACACCCAGCTAAACACCCAGCTTAGGGCAAATCTTCATTCTAACTTCTAATATCCTTTAATGCTTGAATATAAACATCTTTATTAATAGTCACTCTAGTTCTAGCTTGAGGTATTTTGTTTCCTCTTAGAAAACAAATAGTACTAGCCAGGCATGATAGCATACATTTATAATCCCAGTGCTCCAAAAACTGAGGCAGGAGGCTCTTGAGTTGAAAGCCAGCATAGGCTACAGTAAGCCCCTCTCTCAAAAACAGAAAAATAGTAAATGTTTTATAATACAATTATCTGTGAAAAAGTTGAGACAATTTTAAAACAAAAACTGATTAACATTTCGATTGCTAATCCATCCTATCCTCAAGAAGTATTTAATAATTAACTTCACAACTTGATGGTTAAGGAATATTATGTTAAATCTTACTCTTAAGCAGATCAAAATACACCTCTAAGTCAAGCTCCTTTGATTTAGAGTAACAATAAAATAACTGTTTCTTTTCATACCTTGTATTTTGTCATGGTGCTAAAGTGATTATTCCGAAAGAACACACAGAGTTCTCCTTCCTGAACCGTTGAAGTCAGTTCACACAGTCCATGGTATGTCAGTTGAGTGGCTGTATTGTTTAGAAACTGCTCAGCTACAAAGCCTATGGGACCAATGCATACTGTTAGAAAGAAGAATGATTTCACAGTTATAAAGCTACTTTTCCTAAGTACATCCTGTTCTAAATGTACAGAAAGGACTAGTATATTATAGCCTCTAAACTGGAGATTCAACTTTCTAATTTTGCTATGAGTAGTATCCATGTTCATTCCTGTCCTTAAAATAGTTATGGGAAACTTTTCACTGACACATGTATGTACTTCACTTATGAAAATTTCATGCAGCATACAAAAGACACAAGACATTATAAAATAAGCAAACAAACAAAATAACTATTAAAGCAAGCAAAAAGGAGTTAGTAATTTTAAAAGTGAGTAGGAGAAAAATATGTATCCAGCAACTACTTCCCAGTGGCAAGGTGTTTAAAAACTAAAAGCATCCTTAACAAACTGAGCTGCTCGAGATAACAGAGATCCAAGGGTATTCTCAAGCTTCACATTGCTCAGTTGTTGCTTTGACACTAAAAATGGGCATTAAGACTGAACAGAAAGTACTGGGGTAAGTGATACCATTTTTATCCTAATATCCAACATATACCACTTATTATGTAGCTATATCAAGTCAGAAATAGAAATGACTATTTTGTTCTGAAAGAGAACAGCACATATAGGAGTTATCTGAGGTTTGCTTAGATGTATGTAGTCAGCTCTCATCATGCACAAGTTCAAACTTGTGAGTTCAGGTACTAGCTAAAAGTTTCTCATCATACCTCCAAATCTCTACTCATAGCACTTTCAGGGTGGACATCAGACAGAGGGCAAAAGATGTCAGTCCCCGCATGCTGACTTCAGGCACCGCCCTTCCCTTATTGTTTCAGCTCTCATCATCTACTCAGTGCCATGTCTTCCACATTTTTGTGCCTTTTGTCAGCAATTTTCTGTTTGAAATGCCCTCTAAACATAAAGGGTGAAATGCTGATTAGTGCACCTGAGAGACAAAGGTTAGGTATATCTTATGAAGAAGAAAATATGTGTGTGTGTGTGTGTGTGTGTGTGTGTACACATATATTAGATAAGCTTATTCAGGTATGAGACATAGTTTTGTAGTTATAGTAGTATTGGTAAATTAACTATATTAAAGTATTTTAAGACAGAAACATTTGCAAAGCATGGTTAATGCTTGACTGACAGAAATGTGACTAGAGGTTTGGAAGACTGTCCCTGGGATACATGGTTCAGCATTCACCAATCTGTTGCTGTGTCAACCTGAGAACACACTACTGCAAATAATGAGTGGTCATGGTGTACTTTTTTTTTTTTTTTTTTTTTGGCCTTTTTGAGTCAGGGTCTCCCTGTACTCTAACTGGCCTGGAACCTGCTATATAGACCAGGCTGGCTTCAATCTCACAGAGATTCACCTGCCTCTGCCTCCAAAGTTCTGGGATCAAAGGCATGTATCACTATGCCCAGCTCAGTATATGTATTTTCGAAACCTGTATTTCTCTTCTTATTTTCCTCTCCCTTTCTCCTTTCAGTTATTTATATGTGAGCTGAAAGGGGGCAGATAGGGCAAAGATGAGTCTGTATTAAGAAACTAACACCTCAATAAATTGAAAATGAACTGGGTGGAATCTTGGCAGGCCCAGAGCAGCTGAGTAAGGTGGGCTTACAACATTTACTTTCCATTCCCAGGGGAGAGGCCAGCACATCAAGCTCCAAAGCAATCGTAGAAAGTTACCAATATAGCACACTATTTTGATGACTTGCTTAGGTAGGAGGAGTGTGCAAATCATAAAGGCAGCTACAGTTTATAGTGTATACTTGTGCTAAAACATTGAGAAATAAGCCTGGGGCTGGAGAGATGGCTCAGCAGTCAAGAGCATCGGCTGCTCTTGCCAAGGACACAGGTTTCGTTTCCAGGACTGACATGGTGGCTAACAGCCATCTGTAACTCCAGTTCCAGGGAATCTGATGCCCTCTTCTGGCCTCCACAGGCACTGCGCAATACAGGCATACTTATATACAGGCAAAACACTCATACACATAAAATAAAAATAAATAAAAGAATACTTTAAAAATATAATGCTGAGCCAGGCATGGTGGCACATGCCTTTAATACCAGAACTGCAGAGTCAGAGGCAGATGCAGCACTGTGAGATTGAGGCCAGCCTGGTGTACAGAGTGGGTTCCAAGCCTGCTGTGGCTACAGGGAGACACTGTCTCAGAAATAACATTAAAAAGGTAATTCTAACAAGATGTTTTTCAGAGGCTTCATTTCAGAGAATAGGAAACAGACTCACAGAGAATGAATGGTTGCCAAGGATACCAAACTGTGTTATGGCAAAGAGAAGACTGGAACCAGGGGGACTATTATTGATATTAAAATGTTAAAACTCTGGAACAATTATTATAAATTTCAAATGAATTACACATCTTCCTAAATCATACAACATGAATGTATTAAGAATGATAAAAAAGCAATATTTCCTAATTCTCTTGCTGTCTCTTAGTAGAATATTGAAGAGGCCACTCTGGGTTCAATGTTAACTAAGTAACTAAGCGCATTCTGGTATGTGGCTCTGTTCCCAGCAGTCATCTGCACTGTTTCAGGTGCTGCACTTTTCAAGTAACAGAGAGTTTATTTACAAAACTCAGATTACATTTCAATTTCGTGGTTATAGTTATTCATGATACTAAAAGTTAAAAAATGGGGGCATCTTAATTGGGGAAACCATGATGGAGGGTTTAGACAATGCGAGAGATAAATAATGCCTAGCTAGTTTTAAAAGCCAGAGGGAAACATATTAGTACAACATTCTACTGACAAATTATACATAGTAGATCAAGAAATATATGTCTAGGTAAGGTTTATCTGAGAACAACTGGTCTTTGCCCAAGATTTATCTACATGGCACACAGTAATTAAAAGTACCAGACTGGTGGAGCTAACCTTCTTGGATGTTTAAGAGACATACTTTGAGGCCTATACTAATTTGGTCAGAGGGACATAAAGGACAGTTTTTGCTCCTTGCCCTCCTAGGTTGACTAGTTCCAGGGGACTATATAGAGCATCTCTCAAAATGTCCTGTAATTGTGGTGGGTCACCTGTCCTTTTGATCAAGGAGACTGAGGAGACCCCACCAGATGGACTTGAACCAGTGTCCAGTCTACAAAGAGGAGGGTCAACACAGAGGAAATCATTTCCTCCATGCTTCCAAGTGAAGCGAGCCATAGTCAAGTAGGACCTTTGACTTATCTTCACGTAGGCAGAACTGGTAAAAGAAAGGAGCCAGGGGCTCCTCCCAAGCCCATGTGGCCCCTGAGGAACAGATCCTCAAATGACCTTAAGAGTAAAAATAAAT
>NW_008341422.1:608756-609033 GCF_000622305.1 Nannospalax galili | reverse complement strand
TTAATTAGTAGAGGTGATAAACATTACCACTGAAATCTACCCAATGACTTTCTAGACACACACAGGCACCAAGGAGCCAAGTACAACCGATTATGACTAATAATAATCAGATACATACAGATTAGAGATGCATGCACCAACATCTCAGTGTTAGTAGCAAAAACAATGAGTCGTTCTGCAAGGAACAGTATATTCTAAAATGAAATGGAAATCTTTTTTAAAGGTTAAAATTCATTCAATTTTATGTCTTACAGGACTTATACTGAGTTCAATATTG
>NW_008341422.1:606238-608374 GCF_000622305.1 Nannospalax galili | reverse complement strand
AAGATGATTTTCTTGTTATATTTTCAACTGAAATACAATATATTAATTTTTTTCTTCAAGAGGTCAAGAAAAATATTTTTTGTCTTTTTTTGAGATTTTTGGGGGGGGTTCTTTTTTGAGACAGGGTCTCCCTGTAGCCCCAGCTGGTTTGGAGCGGACTATGTAGACCAGGCTGGCCTTGAACTCACAGAGATCCGCCTCTCAAGTGCTGGGACTAAAGGTGTGCACCACTACACATGGCTTTTTTATGGCTTTTTGAGACAGGGTCTCTCTGTAGCAGCTGGCCTGGAACTTGCTATGCAGACCAGGCTGGCCATAAAATCACAGAGATCCACCTGCCTTTGCCTCCTGAAGTGCTAGGATTAAAGGGGTGCGCCACCACACCTGGCAGTTGAGACTTTAAATATATATATTTCATTGGGTTTTGGGCATTTCATGTAATAGATCTTAATCAAATTTAGACCCCTTCCTTCCCATGCCTCACCCCCCATATTTCCCCCCACTGATTTCATGCATTCTGTCGTATATGTTAAGTCCTATCCAGTCAAGCATTTGTACCTCAGTGCTAGTTCATCCACTGGAGTCTAGTCAGCCTATCTAGAGTCACTTAAAGAAGATCTACTTTCCCTCACCCAGCAGTACTTTTTTTTTTTTTTTTTTTTTTTTTGCCTTTTTGAGACAGGGTATCTACATAACCCCAATTGGCCTAGAACTGGCTATGGAGACCAGGCTGGCCTCAATCTCACAGAGATCTGCCTGCCTCTGTCTCACAGTGCTGGGATTAAAGGTATGTGCCACCACACCCCACAACAATTTCTTTTTTTGCTTCTTTTTTTGGTCTTTTTGAAACAGGGTTTCCCTATAGCCCCAGCTGGCCTAGAGCTCACTATGAGAACCAAGCTAGCCTTGAACTCACAGAGATCCACTTATTTCTGCCTCCCAAGCAGAGACATTGCCCATGCAGCAATAATTTCTTTTAAAATGGTGAATACACAGGTTTTCTTTAAAAAGATGGGCATATCATTCCTAGTCTTGGGGCCCCAGACACCTGGGGAACCAATACTGCTTCCTGATCTTTTTCACCCAGACCAACTTAGTGCCTTCCCTAGGCCCTAGGAGCACTGCTTCTGGACCTGGCCCCGCCCTCACCTCCCTTTACTTCCCTGATCCTGCAACACCCGCTACCATATTTCTGGGGCTGACAGCCTCTTTCTGGGGCTCCGAGGCTTACCTTTCCTTTCCCTGATCCTTTGCATCCAGTACAACCCAGCTACTCAATCCATGCCCTGGGAAATCTTGGGGCTTCTTCCCACCCCACTTGCCTTTGCATCCCTGCGTGGCACGGCCACGGCCAGGATCTCAGGTCAGTCCAACACCCAAGTTCCTGAGGCCAAAATCATTCTTAGAAGATTCCAGACCTAAGGAGAAAGTCTGAAAACTTCTGACCCACATTGGAATTGGGCCACCACGGAACTCCTGAAGACAAAATCAATCCGGCCACAACAATATAAAATCAAAAGAGAACCAGAAGCTTAGACGAACCAGCTCTTCATACCCAAAAAGTAAACCACAAAGACACATAAAGTTCAAAAAAAAAAAGAAGCAGAACTAAACTTGAAGGCCCGAGTATCACACAAGAGTCAGAAATTACAAAACAAATTCACATGTCAAAATCACAGAGAAAAAATAAAAACCAAAATAACATATCCCCACCAAATACCAGTAATGCTCTAGAGGAACACAATGAGAATCCCCTAGAGACAATGCAGGACATGGAACTCAAAAGAACAATGATGAATATGATAAAAGAATTCAGTGAATTTAAAGAACACACAAACAAGGTAATCATGGAGCTGAAGGAAGATAGGGATAAACTTCTGAATGAATTCAGAAAAGAGCTAGAAATATTGAAGAATACTCAGGCTGAAATAAAGAATGAAAAGCCAGAAGAGCCTGGACCAAAGTATTCCCAGTGTTAAATGACCACAGATGCCAACCCAGATTACTATATCCAGCCAAAATCAGGCTTCAATGTAGAATACGCTGCAGGTCCATTCGCACTATTCTTCATAGCCGAGTACACCAACATTATCATAATAAATGCCCTATCAACAATTATTTTCCTTGGAACCAATT
>NW_008341422.1:597562-601031 GCF_000622305.1 Nannospalax galili | reverse complement strand
GCTTTTCTTTAAACCTAAAAATGTACAGCCAATTTTGAAAGAGATGTACCCTAGCTCAGAAAAATGTCATTGAATAGGTTAATGCTGTTGTAATGAAATACTTCTTCTAATTGACAAACAAAAAAAATATTTTATTTAAAAAAAAAAGATGGGCATATATAATCCCAATGAGCAGCAGGGGGCCCAGCATGTTAGACTGTGCAAAAAGCTAAGGAAATATTCAAGTAATAGATCAAAGAAAACACAGGACCTAAAATATACTTAGAACAAATAAAGTGTCAGAAAGTTACAGGCTAGCTTAGGCTACAAGACAGCCTGTTCTCAAAGCAAAAGGAAAAATATAATGATGATAATGGATTATAATGCTGAATTAAGTGCTGGCAAGACAGTTCACCAGGTAAAGGTACCGGTTGCCAAGCCTGATGATCTAAAGTTTGATCCCTGGAACCCACAGGGTGGAAGGGGAGACTTCTTTTTCTTTTGGTCTTTTTTTCCCCCTATATCCCCAACTGGCCTGGAACTTACTATGTAGACCAGGCTGTCCTTGAACTCACAGAGATCTGCCTGCTTCTGCCTCCCAGGAGCTGGGACTAGCTGGGACTAAATCCCATATGCCACCATGCCTGGTGAGAACTGACTCTTCAAAGTTGTTTTCTGACTTCCCCATGTGAGCCAGGGCATGTGCACAGATGCATATGCACATATATCTACATACAAAAGGGGGGTTAGAGAAATGGCTCAGTGGTTAAGAGCACTGGCTGCTCTTTCAGAGGACCTGGATTCAATTCCCAGCACCCATATGGCAGCTAACAGCTGTAACTCTAGTTCCAGGGGAATTCCACACCCTCCTCTGATCTCCACAGGCATTGCACAACCTAGGTGCACTTACATACAGGCAACACACTCACATACATAAGACAGAAATAATAAATAAAAAGAAAGAAAAAAAAAGAATCCATGCTGAGAGAAGCTTGAGGCAGATGGATCTTTGTGATTTCAAGGTCAGCCAGGGCTACACAGTAAGACACTGTCAAAAAACAAACAATAAAACAAAACAAAACCAAAATTAAAAAAAAAATCCGTGAGTAGTTGAGACTGATGTAACTTTGTGTAAAATGAGGGAGTAGGAAGGGAAAACCACTTTTACTTTTTCTGTCATGCTAAGAATAGAACCCAGGGCCTTGTGCATGCTAAGCAATCACTCCACTACTGAGTCCCCAAAATTACTTTTTACAGAGATATAAGAACAAATAAATATGAAAGGAACAACAAAATATTATAACTGCCATAGTAATAATTGATTTAGTAAAAAAAAATCAATGGATGACAAATCTTTTAAGTAAATGATTATTAGAGAAAAGGCAGTGGTTAAGAGAACTGGCTGCTCTTGCAGAGGACCTGGGTTTGGTTCCAAGCACCCACATGGCGGCTAACAACTGTAACTCCAATTCCAGTGGATCCGAACCCCTTCTTCTGACCTCCACAGGCACTGCATGTCACAGGTGCACTTACATACATGCAGGCAATACATTCATACACATAAAATAAAAATAATAAAATTTTTTGGTTTTTTGACACAGGGTCTCCCTGTAGCCCCAAGCTGGCCTGGAACTCTCTGTGTAGGCCAGGCTGGCTTTAAATTCACAGAGATCCACCTGCCTCTGCCTCCCAAGTGCTGGGATTAAAGACTGCCACCATACCCTGCTAATAAAATATTTTTTTAAGTGTAAAAGAAAGCAGCAAAGAGAAGAAACAAAAAGAAAACATTAGGGATCGATTATAAATGACAGGAATGTAAAGATGATATGACATCAAAATGACCCTTGACTAGAGCTCATAAGGAAGAAACTGAGAGTTATAAGGGGCATCACTGAGAACACCAGGATTGTGTGTACATCAGCAGCATGTTAGATGATGTGGCAGTGCTGTTACCCAAGATAACTGACACTGTGATACACTGAGGACATTACACAGAATTGAAGAGAAAATGATGAACACTTGTGAGTAAAGTGCTATGACATCTGTAGCTAATTCTAACCTGACTGTAGAAGGAAAAATGTGCTTGGCAGGAAAACTGAACAAAGCAAGTACCCAACAAGCTAACAACCGTGAATTCCAAGAGAGGACACGCAAACAGTCACTATGAGAGTCCAACTTTTTTATGGCTTTGAAATTTCTCCAAAGCTGGAGGAAGAAAATGTACTAATTATTATCTAATATGTTAATTACTACCACTTAAAAACGTGAATGTAGGGCCGGGTGTGGTGGCGCACACCTTTGATCCCAGCACTCGGGAAGCAGAGGCAGGTGGATCTCTGTGAGTTCAAGGCCAGCCTGGTCTACATAGTGCGTTCCAGGACAGCTGGGGCCACAGGGAGACCCTGTGTCAAAAAGACCAAAAGAAAAAAAAAAAGTGAATGTAATTAGGCTCAATAAACTGTGAGTGAGTAAATACCTTGGAGTTAGTTTATAAGCATGTGTTTATCATAGGAATAGTTGAAACAATTATCCCAGAGAGAGTCTGAAATGAGATGACTAGCTGGGGTGGAGTCTGGCAGTTGGTACTGTGGGGGGTTACTTTTTCTTCAAAAAAGTATTTCTTATAGTCTATAGCCTTATAGCAAAGGAAATGTTTGGCTTAAAAAAAAAAAGAGTAGCTATTGTGGGGAGCCGCCTGCCGTCCCTGCAGACGCCATTACAAGATGGCGCTCACATCCGGTTCATGCTGAACAGTAAATAAGTCAGTACACATGCCCGAAGTAATTTTCCACCTTCTAGTCTCTGCCTACCTCGTGGCATGATATGGGCTGATGAGTTTGCGACCAATCAAGAGTTGCCACGTCCAAGACGGGCTTACTAACCTATATAAGGGCTGGGTTTCCGACATTCGGGGTCTTCGCCCTGTAAGCTTATGCTCTCCCTCTCAAGATGCATTAAAGCTTTTCTGCAGAAGGATCCTGAGTGTGCCGCGTCGTTCTTGCTGGCGAGACGATAGCGCGGGACAACAATCTTATCATAGATTAGCTTATTGAAAAAGCATTGAAGATGAAAAAATATGAAATGGTTGAGTGCAGTTTCTGAAATTATGACATGTAAAATCCTTGCACCTTTATTTATGCTTCTGAAGAAACATCTGGCAAACTGAAGTGAACAGCCCTCAGAGGCACTGTAAAGCAGAGCATGTTAATACAAGCTCCTGAAACAATGATTTTGTACTGTAAGAGAGTCCTGAGAAGTCTATTTGATAGTCCATGGCAAAACTAATCCGTTTTAATACCTAAAAAGGGGTTTTCCTTTTTTTTCACTAATTCAGAGACAATCCATTTGGACAGGGTTTTTCTGTGTCCTTTGAGGGTATATATATTGGAGATTTTATCAACAGTGAGAGTGCTCCACCTCTGTATATGGACTTTTTGGATTCTTGTCTGTGGGAGGTTTGTGGGTCGTTGGTGAAGAGGCCACTGGAAAA
>NW_008341422.1:585971-593414 GCF_000622305.1 Nannospalax galili | reverse complement strand
GACCATCTGCATGTTAGAGGGGGCAGGTTACACGACCATCTGCTGGTCAGAAGGGTTAGGTGATACGACCATCTTTATGACAGAAAAGGCAGGTAACACGACCATCTGCACATCAGAGGGGGCAGGAGATAAGACCATCTGCACGTCAGAGGTGTCAGGTGACAAGTCCATCCTTATGGCATGTGGGGAGCCGCCTGCTGTCCCTGCAGACGCCATTACAAGATGGCGCTCACATCCGGTTCATGCTGAGCAGTAAATAAGTCAGTACGCATGCCCGAAGTAATTTTCCACCTTCTAGTCTCTGCCTACCTCGTGGCGTGATATGGGCTGATGAGTTTGTGACCAATCAAGAGTTGCCACGTCCAAGACGGGCTTACTAACCTATATAAGGGCTGGGTTTCCGACATTCGGGGTCTTCGCCCTGTAAGCTTATGCTCTCCCTCTCAAGATGCATTAAAGCTTTTCTGCAAAAGGATCCTGAGTGTGCCGCGTCGTTCTTGCTGGTGAGACGATAGCGCGGGACAAGCTATCACTTAAGAACAAAGCTTGTAAGATTAAAAATAAACCAGTTTATATGTTTTCGGGGGGGGCTGTAGAAATGGTTCAGAAGTTAAGGGCACTGGTTGCTCTTACAGAGGACCTGGGTTCAATTCTTAGCACCCACATGGCAGCTAACAACTATCCAATATTCCAGTTTCAGGGGATCCAACACCCTCTTCTGGCCTCTATGAGTGTTGCACAATACAGGTGCACTTACATATATACAGGCAACACACTCATACATATAAAATAAAATAATAAAAACTTTTAAAAAGTGTCTGTTTTATTGATCCAAAAGGAAAGATACAGTTGAAGGCTAAATAGAAAAAGAGCTGGGCATGATGGTGTACGCCTTTAATCCCAGCACTTGGGAGGCAGAGGCAGGCAGATCTCTGTGAGTTCAAGGCCAGCCTAGCCTACTATAAATAGCAAGTTGTGGCCAGCCAAGGTTACAGGGAAAGGAGATCCTGTCTCAAAAAACAAACAAACAAATTGGAAAAGAAGAAAAAGAAAGAAGATGGCAGCAACTGAATATTCTATTAAGAGCGTACGATAAAGAAAAGAAAATCATAAAATATCCATTGTGGTTCTTGATATAATTTTTTAGTGCCTGATATAAGCAATAGTTGGTGTTAAAGAATTATTTCAAACACACTGCATATTATAATTTATTATCAAAAAATATTTTAGCTTTTTAAAATATATTTCTTTTTATTATTTCTATTATTGTGTATTTTTTGTGTATGTCTCTGTGAGTGAATGCCATGGGTGTGCAGGTGTCTATGGAGGCAGAAAAGGGTGTCAGATCCTCTGGAGCTGGAGTTAAAGGCTATTTTGAGCTGCCTGAGATAATGCTGAGAACTGAACTTGGTTCCTCTGGAAGAGCAGCAAGTGCTGAACCATCTCTACAGCTCTACTATTTTAGCTTTTTAACTATACTAAATTCCACATACAATTATTTCTTAATGTGAAAGTCATATATGTAGAATTTCACTGTTATAAAATTGGCATATCAAGGATTTAATCAATAAATATGTCTGGTATATATTAACTGAAGATTTTATGCACTACAGAGGGTGATTCCTTCTTGCTTTTAATCAAAACATTCTCCCCAGTTATTAATACTGTGTAGCTACAGTTGTCCATTATCCTGGGAGTCAATGTCTGAGAAGTAATAATTTAGAACACACCAAGTTAAGGGGGAAAAGGAGATGTGATAAAGGAATTGACTTTTCTGTGCTTGTTGGGTTTTTTCTTTGTTTTATTTTGGTCTTTTTGAGGCAGGGTCTCCCTGTAGCCCCAGCTGTCCTGGAACTCACTATGTAGACCAGGCTGGCCTCGAACTCACAGAGATCCACCTGCCTCTGCCTCCCAAGTGCTGGGACTAAAGGTGTGCACCACCACACCCTAGCCCAGAAAACATTTTTGTGGTAGTTTTTATTGTTCATTTCCTTCCAAATTTAAACTTGTTTTAAGTTGTAATGAAACAGCTTTCACTCAAATCAATGATCAGTGTCCCTGTCCCTGTATGTATGTCATCTTTTCAAATAAAACGCTAAGATAAACTTCAGCTGAAATACAGTGTTTTTATTACTTGTCTTTTTACATAAATATGTTAAACTCCTAGATAGATAATATAATTAGTTAGATTAATTAATATAACATGAGATTCATGTACCCATCTTTTATATGCTCTTATGTATTCTTTTTTGGGTTTTGGTATGTATGTTCATGTTCATGTGTATGCATGCACGTGTGTGTGTGTGTGTGTGTGTGTGTGTGTGTGTGTGTGCGTGTATGCACAGATGTATGTGTTCATGTGGAGACCAGAAGCTGATGTAGGGTGTCTTCCTCAGTTGCTATCAACCTTGTGTTTTGAGACAGAGTCTCACCTTAACATGGCATTCACAGATTCATCTAGACTGGTTAACCAGGAAACTCCCAGGATTCACTTGTCTCTGCCTTCCCTAGCTAGGATCATAGGCTTACACTGAAGTGCACAGCTTTTTTATATGTGGATCCTAGGGGAGCCAAGTCAGGCCCCTAAGCTTGCATAGCAGGCATTTTACCAATCAAGTCATCTCTCCAGCTTTTTTTTTTTTTTGAGACAGAGTCTCCCTATAGCCTCAGATAACCTGGAACTTGCTATATATAGACCACACTGGCCTTGATCTCACAGAGATCTGCCTCCTAAGTGCTGGAACTAAAGGTGTATGGCATCATGCCTAGCTCTACACATTCTTTTTTTTTAATTTTATTATTTTTATTTTATGTGTATGAGTGTATTGCCTTCATGTATGTGAGTGCACTAGTGTCACGCAATCCCCACAGAGGTCAGAAGAGGGCATCCAATTCCCCTGGAACTGGAGTTACTGAAGGTTGTTAGCTACCATGTGGGTGCTGGAACTCGAACTGGGTCCTCTCCAAAAGCAAACAGTGCTCTTAACCACTGAGCCATCTCTCCTGTCCCCATTTTCTTTTCTTTTTTAAATTTAGAGAGTGTCTGATCTGGCTTCCACCTGGTATAGGGGCTGAGAACTCAGCAGACCATTGCCTGAGAGTGCTTGGATCTGGCCTCCATGTGGTGGTGAACTTCCCCAAATTGTGCTGTGCCTAACCTCCTAATTGGGATTATGTGTGGGCCCTCCTACTTCACCAAAGGTTGACCTCTCTGCCTTACAGTAGGGTAGGGGCTGAGACCTTAGCAGGTCACCTGAGTTTCTGATCTGGCCTCTGCCTGGTGTAGGGTCTGAGAACTCAACAGACGGCCTGAGAGTGCCAAAACCGGGTTTCCCCTTAGTAAACATCCCAAACTGTGCTTTGAGTACTGCTAGGGGTCCGAATGTTAGAAGGAAGCCTGTGTGTACCTGACTGGAGCCCGACTTGGGCCTCTGTGGGAACTCCTGAGTAGCTGATCTGAAGCCATCAGTTCCCTCCAAAGTAAAATCTGAGAACCTGAAGCCTAGACCAACCAGCTTTATATACCCAATAAGAAAACAACTAAGGCACAACAATAACACAAACAGAAGCACACTTCAACTCAACAAAAGAAGTCTTGAGTTTCATACAAGAATCACAAATAACAAAAGAAATCCACATGCCAAAATTGCAAGGGAAAAATAATAACATGGAAAACCAAAACAGCATGTTCCCACTAAACTCCGCCAGTCCTGAAGAAGAGTTCTACAAGGAAAACCCCTTAGAGATAACCCAGGACACAGAATTTAAAAGATCATCAGCATGATCAAGGAATTCAATGAATTTAAAGAACACACAAACAAATCAAAGAACTAAAGAAGATAGAGATAAACTTCTGACTGAATTCACAAAGGAGAAACATTGTAGAAAAATGAAGAAGGAAGTGAAAATCTCAATAAGCCAATTTGAAACAACAGGAGAAAGTTTCACCACTAGAATGAGTAAAATGGAAAACAGAATATCAACACTGGAGGATAAAGTTCAAGAACTGGAACACTCAAGCAAAGATTATGAAAAAGGGAGAATACCAATAAATGGTCCAACCCCAGCTTCAAGGCCTAAAAACTGCATCAATGACCAACACAGCAAATGACATTGGTGCAGTAGTGGCACTTTTATCTTGGGGGTAATCCACAGCTACCTAATTGGACTTAAAAGCCCACTCAATGGGAGGAAACTCATGTCTGGTACTGTAAACCTAGCCAAATACACATAGCTGGAGAGGCCACAGATCTTAGAGAAAACCCAAGGCTCTCATATCTCTAGACAAATATAGTTTCTTACTATGTGCAAAATATGGATCCTGCCGGGCGTGGTGGCACACGCCTTTAATCCCAGCACTTGGGAGGCAGAGGCAGGTGGATCTCTGTGAGTTTGAGGCCAGCCTGGTCTCCATAGTGAATCCAGGACAGCTGGGGCTGCAGAGAGACCCTGTCTCAAAAAGACGAAAAAAAAACAAAAACAAAAAACAAAAAGGATCCTTAAAATTACACACAAGTATCCCAGTCATCACCCATCAAAGTAGCTTCTTTTTCAACAGACAGATTATTAGAGTTACACCACTAGTCACACACAGAAATTCTCTGTGAATTGCCCAAGCCTCAATGGCACATTTAGGACGTAACCTCTCGATCTAAGACTCACGGAACATAGAACAAGGGGTGAAGAGAACACTAGCGCATCTTTCAACTCTCATCAATGAAGCTCCCTCATGCAACAGAGGGCCAGGAACACAAAAGGCCACAAATGGCCAAAACAGAGAATAAGAGTCTGCAGAGTATGGGTCCTTGGACAGGACTCCTATATTCAGGTCCACCCACCCAGTGTTCAGGGACCACTGCAGAAGAAGGGGGCAGGAAAGATTATAAGAGCCAGGGAGGAGGTGTAGGACCATATGGAAATAGTCCTACAGGTACCTGGGACCCTTTTCACACAAACCTACAGCAATGGTGTCAACATGCACAAGGCCCATGCAAACTTAGGTAGACAAAAACCCAGCACAGAACTGTGGAAATGAACAGCAAGCCCCAATCTTGGTTGAAGAATTATTAGCAGCTGATTACTGCTGGGTGAGGAAGAGCTGATCTTTTTGAAGAGAGAGACTCTAGATAGGCTGACTAAACCCTAGTGGATGAACTTGTACTAAGGGACATCTGGGGACATTAACTTTACATAATAGGACTTTGTTCTAGTTTGTTTCTCCATTGCTATGACAAAACACTCTGACCAGTACCAACTTGGGGAGGAAAGGGTTTATTCAGCTTACATCTCCCAGATCACAGTTCATCAGGGAGCCCAAGGTAGGAACTCCGCGCAGGAACCTGGAGGCAGGAGCTGAAGCAAAGGCCATGGAGGAATGCTGCTTACTGGCTTGCTCCCTGGCCCCTGCTCAGCCTGCTTTCTTATGCAACACAAGCCCACCTGCCCAGAGGTGGCATCACCCACAGTGGGCTGGTCCCCTCTCACATCACCCAGCAATCAAGAAGATGCTCCACAGACATGGCCACAGGCTACTCCAATGGAGGCAATTCACCAATTGAGGCTCCCTCAGCCCGAGGTGTGTAAAGTTGATACTAAAGCTATCCAGCACAGCCTTAACGCAAACGACAGAATGTTTGAACTCCAGCTGGGGGGCTATGGGAGGTGCCAAAGGGGAAGGAGGAAGAGGGCATAAAGATGATTTTAGGTATGAAATACAAAACAAAATAAAACCCAGTAATTTTTTTTTTTTAATGAGAGGAACCTTGGAACACATCTTATATCAACCTAGTTCTCCCCATAAACTAAAAAAAAATTTTTTTTAATATGTACACGTGCAGCACATGTGTGCAGGAGAACAGAGACGTCAAGAAGAACCCTTAAGATCTCTTGGAACTGGAGTTACAGACATTTGTGAGTTGCCATGTGGCTATTGGAAACCAAACCCCTCTTCTGCAAGAGTAGCAAGTGCTCAAAACTGTTGCGCCATCTCTCCACTTCCACTAGTCTTACATAGTCACTTATTTTGAATCAGTTTCACAATACTGCATGTTGAAGACCTGTATGAGAATGATGAAATGATGAACTTATCCCTGCTCCTTCTGATTTCTTTTTTTAAAAATGCATCCTTTAAGAAAGGACAAATGCCAGGTGTGGTAGCACATGCCTTTAATCCCAGCTCTTGGGAGGCAGAAGCAGGCCATCTGGATCTTTTTGAGTTCCAGGCCAGCCTGGTCCCTGCAGCTTCAGCAAATGTTTGTATGAAAAAGAGGAGTGAGTGGTGGTGAGATACACCAAAGGACACACTGCCTGACTGGCAGCACTCTGGTTTCCAATCTCCTCTTCCCAGCACTAACTGGAGCACAGCTGAAAAACTGTTTTAAAAATTTTACTTATTTATTTATTTTTATCTTATGTGTATGAGTGTTTTGCCTACATGTATATAAGTGCACCACATCTGTGCAATGCCTGAGGAGGCCAGAAGAGGGTTTCAGATCCTCTAGAAGTGGAGTTAGGAATGGTTGTTGCCATACAGGTGCTGGGAACTAAACCTGGGTGTTCTGTAAGAGATCAGTACTCTTAACCTCTGACCCATTTCGCTAGCCCCTGAAAAAAAAAAGATTTTTAAGCAGAGCAAACATAGGTTTATAGGTTTATTAAGGAAAGGATAAAATAACAATAACAAAAACCTCTTGAGAATGGGAGGGGCTTCATAGGAAAAAGACCCTGGAAAAATATTCAACTGCTTATGTGATAGTGAATTTAGTGATTTCAATTATCTGTTGACACTCCAGAATGAGGCTTTGATACTACACTGTACTGAGACAGACAGAGAATGCATGTTTCTGTCAAAGGAATTGTAGGATAAATAATGTAATCCACTCAGTGTGCATAAATAATAACCATTTTTTCAAAGAGTAATTAGCAACCTTTGGATAATGGGCCACACCAAAGCTAGGAAGTGATTCCAAAGATCTTTATTAACATCCAGACCTTTATGAATGCTTTTTAATTCTTGCAAGTACCACCATTTGTATTTTTAGAAGTGTTATTTAGAAAATACATAATCATGAAATTATATAAGGAAATCCATTATTCTGTATGCTTATTTTAAAAATTAAGGAATTTCAGTTTATTACATTTGGAGACAAGTTATTTTGCCAGTCACTGGCAGCACTCACCCACCTTCACTAACCAACTGGCTGTTGTCTGACTGCTTACAGGAAATGATCTTCTCCACTAGTTGGTTGTAGCTGCAGTTGCCAACAGCTTTTACAGTGTCCTCAATCTAGAAAACAAATGACTGTCTCACTAGTCATGATAAGATGAGAAGCAGCACCAAAGGAAATCCCCATCACTCTGTAAGGGTGTTCTAATGCCTTAGAAGAAAGAAAGCTAGTGCACAACACTTCTAATTTTGTTTGCAGCCCAGCCTAACACACTCAG
>NW_008341422.1:558943-585877 GCF_000622305.1 Nannospalax galili | reverse complement strand
TATTTAAATTGTGTAAAAAAAAAAAAAAAAAGATGAGATTTTTACATGCAACTTTATTTTTTATGATTATAAAGATGCATTTAAGTGACAAAATATGAGCTATTCAGGAGGAAAACTAAGAAAAATCCAGTGTTCAATTAAAATACAAATGTTTTTAAATGATAGTGGCACATGACTATAATCTTAGCACTAAGGAGGCTCAGCCTCTCCTCTTCCCCATGATCTCTTTTTCCTCCCTCCCCCCTCCTTATTTACTTATTTATTTATTTATAGGGTCTCATATAGTTGGCCTCAAAATCAGAATCTTCCCTCAGATTCCCAAGAACTCGGATTACAGACGTGCACCACCATGCCCATCACCTCTCTTTCAGCAACATATGGCATTTCTTTTTCCTTGCACTGTTTCTAAATTACATTTTGTTTTATACATATCTCTTATAAACAGCAAATCACAAATTTGTTTTACTTCAGCCTTATAACCATTAGGTTTTCAAAAAATATTTGCTGAGCTCAGCCTCAGAAACAAAGCAAGCCCTATCTCAAAATTAGAAAAACAGAAAAGGATGCTGGGGCATGGTGACACACACCTTTTGTCCCAGCACTTGGGAGGCAGAGGCAGGCGGATCTCTGAGTTCAAGACCAGCCTGGTCTACATAGCAAGGAGTTTCAGGTCAGCTGTGGCTACAGGGAGACCCTGTCTCAAAAACACACAAAAAAAAAAAGAAAAAAGAAAAAGAAAAAAAAACTTAGAAAAGGTTATTTTCTTCTTTATAATTAATTATAGGTTCTTAAAATACTTTAATTTCATTTAATCTTTCATTTAACTTACATTACTATCTTAGCAATCTGGAAGTTTTTAGTACCCAAAAGATTAATGTTATTTGGCAATCATCAATCATTTAGATTTATCTACATGTTTAGCATGTTGTATACTTTATATCCAATTATTTATATTTGGAATAACTTTCCTTTTTTAAATTTTTTATTTATTATTTTATGTCTAAGCGTGTATTGCCTGCATGTAGGTAAGTGCACCCATGTCATGCAATGCCCGTGGACAGAAGAGGCTGTCCGAGTCCCTGGAACTGGAGTTAGAGACGGTTGTTAGCTGCCATGTGGGTTCTGAGATTCAAACCTGGGTCTTCTTCAAGAACAGTCAGTGTTCTTAACCGCTGAGCCATCTCTCCAGCCCCAATTTTCCTTCTTATTCAAATACTTATTTTGATTTCTATCAATAAAGGCCTAATGGCAACAAATTGCTATTATGTGAAAAATGATTTTGCTTCATTCATGAAAGATGAAGTTACAAGAACATAATTATAGGTTAGCATTTATCTTCTTCAATATACTCATACTATTTCACTATCATCTGGCCTTCACTGTTGCTATTCTGAGGCTAATTACAAAGGGTGTAGTGGTACACACCTATAATCCCAGCACTTGGGAGGCAGAGGCAGAGTCAAGAGGATCAGGAGTTCAAGGTAATTCCTCTACTATGTAGTGAGTGAGTTCAAGGACAGCCTGGAATACATGAGACCCTGTCTGAAAAAATGAAATAGACTAGTTTTCAATAAATAATGGGAAGTATCTTCTTAGTGAATGAACTCCAGTGTTCACTGTCCAGGTAGGACTATGCATGTTAATTTCCAGATAGTTATAGACCATAAAATCAAAATTCAAAGAGACATCCAGTTCTGAAAGACATTTCAAATTTTTGTCTTTCCTTTTTCTTTTCTGAGCCTCAGAATTTGACACAAAACGAGTAAGTAAAACAGCTAAAGCAGACACTGATACTTCTCTGAGAGCTTGAATACCTCTGCCTAGACTGGAAACACTTGATGATCTCTAATCCATGTCACAGTTCATTTTTTTCTTTAAGCATAAGCATTCAACTGTATACCGGACAACATATAGCTAAACATTATGATGACTAATGACTAATCTTGGTTGCCAACTTGACACACTTCAATTGAGGAATTTCCTCCATCAGACTGGCCTGTGCACATTTCCTTGACTGCTAATTGATGTGGGAAGGCCAAGTCCACTGTGGGCAGTGCCATCCCTGAGCAAGTGGGCCTGGACTATCTAAGAAAGATGGCTGGGCAAGCCAGGGGAAGCAAGCCAATAAACAATCTTACTCCATGGTCCCTACTACAGTTCCTGACTCTACATCCCTGCTTGAGTTCCTTCCCTGGTTTCCCTAGATGATGGACTGTAACCTGTAAGATGAAATAAATCCTTTCCTCCCCAAATTGCTTTTTGGTATTTATCACAGCAACAGAAACTAAACTAGAACACACACAAAGAGATGATCTGAGGTCAGTTTTTAGAACTCAGACTTATGTTCCTTGGGTTGTCATGTGATTCACCTCAAGAAGTGCAACAGCCTTGTAAAATAAGCATTTTAGTGGACTATCAAAGTCAGGTGAAAAAATTAAATAATAATTACAGATGATAAATGATAAAATCAAATTGAGTAATGGGAGAGAAAATAACAGGGGAAAGGGAGGCTGACTACATTCTTTAGGTTCAGAGAGGGCCTCTCAAACAAGATATTTGACCTAAGACTAAATGCAAAGAACCAGAAATGTGAAGCTCTGGGACAACAATGTGTTAGCGTAGTCCACAATGAGCAATCTGGCCAGTACGAAAACTCTGAAATGAGCTGAGAGTTTGGCATTTGTCTGGCATACACAGGGCTCAAGGTTCCATGCCAAGAACTGCAACAACATCAACAGCTCTGAGAGGAATGAGCTGACATGCCTAATCAACAGAAAGGCAGCAAGTGCTACTTGGAGAGTACTGAAAATGTCTGAGAGGCACGTGAGATGGAGTCAGGCAGAGTTCACATCACAAAAACCATTACTTCCATCAAGAGGACTGGGTCACACTGCAATCCCAGCACTTGGGAAGCTGAGGCAGGGTTACTATGTATTCAAGGTCAGCCTGGCTTACATAGTTCCTGGTCAACCTGAGATACAGTATGAGACCCTATCTCAAAACAAACAGCAAACAAGTATTCTAGTCAAGATTTCATCTTATTTTAAAGAGAAATATAGGGGACTGGAGAGATGACTCAGTGGTTAAGAACACTGGTTGTTCTTGCAGAAGATCCGGGTTCGAATCCCAGCACCACATGGCAGTTAACAACTGCCCATAACTCCAGTTCCAGGGGATCGGACAGCCTCCTCTGTTCTCCGTGGCATTGCATGACATGGGTGCACTTACCTACATGTAGGCAATACACGCATACACATAAAATAAAAATAATAAATAAAATATTTTAAAAAAGAAATACAAAGATTTTAAAGTAAACACAAAAAGATAGTGCTATTTTAAGATCACTGTGAATGTTAAGACAATTCAACAGGGCAAGATGTTCTTCTCAATAAATAATAGGACAACTGGACATTGACACCTCATAAAAATTAATGCAAAATGGGGCTGGAGAGATGGCTCAGAGGTTAAGAGCTCTGACTGCTCTTACAGGGGACCCACATGGCGGCTAACAACCATCCACAACTCCAGTTCCAGGGGAATTGAACTCCTTCTTCTGACCTCCCTGGGTACTGCACAACATGGGTACAATTACACACATACAGGCAATACATTCATACACATAAAATAAAAATAAGTATTTTTTTAAAAATAATTCAAAATGATATCATTTTTTCTAATGTAAGAACTAAAACTACAAAACAGAAAAATATAGGATAACATCTGTGACTCTTGGTTAGACAAATCCATTATTTTATTTTATTTTTCTTGTGTTTTTGGGACAGGGTCTCCCTATAACCCCAGCTAGCCTAGAACTTGCTATGTAGACCAGGCTGGCCTCCAACTCAGAGAGATCCCCTTGCCTCTGCCTCCTGAGTGCTGGGATTAAAGGTGTGTACCACCACGCTCATCTTATGGTATGGTATGGTATGGTATTGTATTTTAGGTTTATGAGTGTTTTGACTTCATGCATGTGCATTACATGCATGCAGTGCCCTTGGAGGCCAGAAGAGGGTGATAGATATCTTGGAACTGGGATGACAGATGGTTGGTAGCTGCCACATGGGTGCTGGAAGCCCAATTCTGATCTTCCACAAGAGCAGCCAGTGCTCTTAACTGCTGAACCATCTCTCTAGCCAAGGCAAGCCCTTCTTAAGACAGACCAAAAGCATAAGGGACAAAAGTAAAAATAAAGTGGGTCTCATCAAAATTATAAAAACATTTGTTTCTAAGGATACCAGGAAGAAAGTGGAGAATACACAGAATGGAAGAAAATTTCCAAATTATATATATATATATATAAGAGACTTATGGTATATATTCACTCATAACTCAATAATAAAAAGATAGACTAGGGGTTTAACTCACTGGTCAAGCACCTGATTGGCATGCTCAAGGCCCTGAATTAGGAGTGCCAAGATAGCCAGGCCTACATAGTAAGACAGTGTTTCAACCTCCAACCCCCTAGAAAGACACAAATTAAAACTACAATGAGATATATTACTATATAACTGTTACGGTAGCTAAAACAAAAAGTAGAGACAGTATGAAATGTTACAATGATTCAGAGAAACCAGATCACTCATACTTACTGATAGGAATGCAAAATTTTAGTTAGGCACTATGGTAATAAGTTGGTAGTTTCTTTAAAAACTATATATACAAGCCTCTACCATATTACCCAGCAACTGCATTTTTGAGCATTTAATACAGAGAAATGAAAAAAATGTACACAAATGCTTTTAGCAGTTTTATTCATAAGAGTCAGAAACTGGAAAAAAAAACAGATCTTTTTAACAGATAAGTGGTTAAACTCTGGCACACCTGTACCATGAAATACTATTTAGCAATAAAAAAGAGCAAATTGGGGGCTGGAGAAATGGCTCAGCAGTTAAGAGCACTGACGGCTCTTGCAGAGGACCTGGGTTCGATTCCCAGCACCCACATGGCGGCTACGAACCATCCTTAACTCCAGTTCCAGGGGACTCTGAAGCTCTCTTCTGACCTCTGTGGCATTGCATGACACGGGTGCACTCACATACGTGCAGGCAATACACTCATACACATAAAAGTAATAAATAATATTTTTTTTTTAAAAAGAGCAAATTGCTGAGCATGGTGGGGCACACCTTTAATGCCAGAACTCAGGAGGCAGGCAGGTTTCTGTGAGATCAAAGGCAGTCTGGGTTATACAGCAAATTAGGTCAGCTGGAGCTATGGGAAGACCCTGCCTCCAAAAATGTAGCAAATTATTAATATAAGCAACAATCTGGGTGATGCTACAGAGATATGAGTTAAGAAAAAAGTCAACTACAAAAGATTATACACTATACTACTGCATTTATATACTAATCCCTGAAATAGTAAAACTATAGACTGAATGGTTGTCAGAGATAAATAAGAGACTAAGGGTGGGGGCTGGAGAGCTGGTGCAGCCCTTAAAGGCTCAGGCTCACAGCCAAAAGACAAAAGAGTAAGGGTGGGAGAGAAAGGGGCAAGAAAAAGGATTCTTGTGGTGATGGAAGTGTTCTGTTTTCATTTTGTTAATCAACTTCCTAGTCTTGATATTTCATTAAAGTAACACTGCAAAGGAGACATTCACAAGATTCTACTCACTACTCTGGGGAGTGGAGAACTGGGTAACAGAACAATGGATAGCTCTGCATTATTTCATGCAACTGCATATGGATTCCAGTCATCTCAAAATGAAATGGCTAATTAAAAAGTAAAGCCCAGGCTGGGTGTGGTGGCACATGCCTTTAATTCCAGTACTCAGGAGGTAAAGGCAGGTGGATCTCTGTGAGATAGAGGCCAACCTGGTCTACATAGTGAGTTCTAGGCCAGCTGGGACTCAGGGAAACCCTGTCTCAAAAAGACCAAAAGAAATTGTAAATCCAGTGACATGGTGGAACATACCTGTAATTTTAGGCTTGCCTGGGCTTCACAGTGAGACCCTGTCTCCAAAATGCACAAATAAGGGACTTCAGATATAGCTCAGTGGTTAAGAGCACTGGCTGCTCTTAGAGAGGAGCCAGGTTCAGTTCCCAACACCCTCATGGTGGATAACAGCTGTTTATAACTCCATTTCTGGGAGCTCCAATGCCCTCTTCTGACCTCTGTGGGCACTGCACGACATGGGTGAACTTACATACATGCAGGCAATACACTCATATACATAAAATTAAAATAAAAATAAACAAATGATTTCATATCTTGAGGCAGAATAAATTGAGAACTATTATGTAATATGACTTTTTTTACTTTTAAAGTTCACATTAAGAAATTTTTTATAAAAAAAATCTTTAAATTTTTACTTTATGTTAAAAATACACATAAAAAAGCTACAACAATATTAACACAGCATGTTATATATTACAAAGGAATCATTTCTTCCTTTGGCTCTCCCAGATCCTCGTGGCACTTTATACCAAAGGCGACCTCTGTGGACCACAGCAACTGCAATCCCCACCTTCTAGTATCAGTTGGCTTAGCCAATGAGTGATACTAGCAGACATCAGAGGGTCTTACTGTCCCTCTCCCCTGCCATCCTTCTCCCCTCCTGGACCACAGTTTAGTAGTAACTGCAGTCCTCTACTGAGGCCACACTCATGGCCAAGCCAGTATTCCTATGCCTTAGCAAGTGATCTTGCTGGGTTCTGCTAGCTACTAACTCTGTGTCTTCAGAATTAAGAGTGACAACAGTTGGGAGCTGGAGAGATGGCTCGGCAGTTAAGAACATTGGTTGTTCTTGCAGAAGACCTGGGTTTGAATCCCAGCACCCACATGGCATCTAACAATTGTCTGTAACTCCAGTCCCAGGGGATCCGACAGTCTCTTCTGACCTCTGCGGGCATTGCATGACACGGGTGCACTTACGTAAATGCAGGCAATACATTCATACACATAAAATAAAAATAATAAATTTTTTTTAAATCTTAAAAAAAAAAGAGTGACGACAGTGGCTGTAGCTAACTATAGGATAAGTTACTATTACTTGGTTGTTTCCCTAAGCTTTTCCCACATCTTTTTAGTGAAGCTCTTCTCAAAACTATCCATGGAGATATTTGGGTGTGTCCAGTACTTTAAGTCAGGACCATGGTGAACTTGCCAAAAGGTGAAATCTGGAATACTAGATTATTAAATACCAAGTCCCTAGAAATGTACAACTAGGGGTTGAAGAGATGGTTTAGCAGTTAAGAGCACTGGCTGCTCTTGCAGAGGACCTGGGTTTGGTTTCCAGCACCCACATGGTAGTTAACAACTGGTAACTCCAGTTCCAGGGGATCTGATGCCCTCTTCTGGCTTCTTGGGCATCACACACTTAAACACATGCAGACAAAACATACATAAAATAAAAATAAATAAAAGTTTTTAAGAACTACAGTTAGAATGATGGGAATATGGGAATGGCTTTCAAAAAATAAACGTTGGGGTGATTTAAAAATCTCTATTTAATGCTGTGTAGCAAAGAGTATGGTCTTGACCAAAGAGAGGTCTGGCCTCTGTCCAGACTCCTAGGGTGATAATCTCTAAATTCTTAGAATTTCCCTAGTAACAGGAGCAATGCTGTTATTCAAGGTGGAGTCTCTGGGCCACACCTGCAGTTCATACTAACCTGGTGACTCATGGGGGCTCCCTTGAACAACACGGTATTAGTCTAGCCTCTTAGGAAGGAAGGTCTGGAGACTAAACGTAACCATACAGATAAACAGCCATGTCTATGCAATGAAGTCTCGGTAGAAATCTGAACACTGAGAAGTAATCAAATTCCAGGATTGGCAACTCTCCACAAACACTGTTACATTTCAATTCCAAGAGGGAAGCATGCCCTGAAGAACACTGCAGCTTCCCATGTAGAGCCTTTCTGGATTCTGTCCTATGCATCTTTTCTTGGCTTTTATGAACCTGTATTATATTCCTATATAAAATGTAATGGTGAGCACAATAGGTTTCAGTGGATTCTGGAGGTTTTTCTAGCAAAGTAGTAAATATTAAGATAGCTCTGGGAAACCTCTGAACTTGCAATTGATATGAAAAGTGACTTATCATCTGACTCTGCAGTTGGGGTCAGAGGTCTTGGGCAGGCTGGGTTGCCTAGAATACTGTGCCAGTGCCCTTATGGTTTTGCTAATTCCGGGTCAAAGAACAAATAATATTCGAAAATCTAAACTTAGATTTACTTGCTAAATTGATAAATTTTCCTACATATGCATTTATTTATTTATTTTATTTTCTGAGACATCAACATATGTATTTATATAACCTGAATTATACTTACCTGAGGGTCCACTAACCACCCATGATACAAAGGAATATCAAGAAGATCAAATACTATGCACTCCGGGGTATACTCAAATACTCGCACACCGGTGAATTTGACATTCACGTCCAGACCCGTTTGCAGTTTGTGCAGGATCGCCATAGCATCACTCATGTTCTGCAAACAGAAAAGGGAAGGTGGAGTGAAGAAAAGAGCATAAAAAAGCTGTGCATGGTGGCATGTGCCTGGAGTCCCAGCATTTGATCATTTGAGCCCAAGACTTCCAGACCAGCTTGAGCAACATACAAGACCCTGCTTCTTTAAAAAATAAATAAATAAATTTCCATTTTATTCATTCATCTCTTTAACAGACTTTTACTTTATGATTTTGTTTATTCTTTGTTTTTTTTGTAGTCATGCACCCACTATGCCTAGTTTATGCAGCAATGGAGACTGAACCCAGGGCTTTATTCACGCTTGGCCAACATTACAACTGGGCCACATCCTCAGCCCCTCAACAGACATTCATTAAGTATACAATATGTACCCCAGGCACTAATCTGAGTTCCAAAGATATGCTAGTAAGTAAAACAAAGATTTTGCTCTCAGGTAACTAACATTCTGCTATGAGACACCCACGTAAATATCCAGTAACATCCAGTATTATCAAGAAAAACCAAGCAACATAACCTTGTATACTCAAAGTACATGACTTAAGGACCTATTTTTCTTTTTGTTTTTTTGTTTGTTTTGAGACAGGGTCTCACTCCACAGCTCTGGCTAGCCTGGAACTTGCTATGTAGACCAGGCTGGCCTTGAACTCAGAGACTTCCCAAGTACTGGGATGAAATGCATACATCACCACGCTGGGCTAGGACCTATTTTTAAACCAAGAAGCCTAAAGCAAAAGCCTAAAGTTAAAGAAGGCCTCATCTACTTACAGGTCTATAGCCGAAGAAATTCAAAGAAAGTCTCGAAAAGATATTTGCAGATCCAGGTTCATTACCACATGATTCACAACAGTCAAATGTCTACTGCTAAATGAATGGGTAAGGAAACTACATCTGTGCTGGAGAGATGGCTCTGCAGTTAAGAGCACTGACTGTTCTTGCAGAGGACTGGAGTTGGGTCCCCAGCACCCACATGGTGGCTAACAACTGTCTATAACTCCAGTTCCAACAGATCCAATCCTCTCTTCTAGCCTCAATGGGTATGGCATGCACGTGCTACACTTACATACATGCAGACAAAACACTTATGCACATAAAATAAAAATTAATTAATTACAAAAAGAAAACCAGGAACTGGAGATATGGCTCAGTGGTTTAAAGTGGAAAAGACTGCTCTTCCAGAGGACCTGATTTCTATTCTCAGTACCTACATCAGGCTGTACCCAGCAACCTGTAACTCAAGCACTGCACTCACATGCACAAACCCACACACATATACATAACTTAAAAAAATTAATTATTTAAAAAAGAAAAACCACATCTGTACACATAATGGAATTCCTGCCATATGATATGATATAGATGAACTCTGAGGACATTATGCTGAATGAAATGAGCTAGTCCCCCCAAAACACTTTGATTCTGATTCTATGTAATCTGAAGTAATCAAAATTACCAAGAGGCCTGAGAAATGCTCAGGGGCTGAAGAGATGCTGAGCAGCTGGGTTCTGTTCCTAGCACCCACATGGTGGTTCATAATCACCTTTAACTACAGTTCCAGGGAATCTGATGTCTTCTGGCCTTCACAGGCACCAGGCACACAAATAGTACACATACATGCACGTAGGCAAAAACTCATACATATAAAATAGAAATGAGGGGACTGGAGAGATGGCTGTGGTTAGGAGCACTGGTTGCTGGCCAGGTGTGGTGGTGCACGTCTTTAATCCCAGCACTTGGGAGGCAGAGGTAGGTGGATCTCTGTGAGTTTGAGGCCAGCCTGGTTTACATAGCAAGTTCCAGGCCAGCTGGGGCTAAAGAGAGACCCTGTCTCAAAAAGACCAAAAAAAAAAAAAAAAAAAAAAAAAAAAAAAAAGAGCATCTACATGGCACCTAACAACCATCTGTTCATCTGTTACCTCCAGCTCCAGGAGATTTGACACCCTCTTCTGGTCTCTGCAGGCATTGTGCAACACAGGCACACTTACATACATGCAGGCAAAACTCTCATACACAAAATAAAAATAAATCTAAAATTTTTTTTTAGTTAGAAAGGAGCTCTCAGGCCATGAAAGGACATAGAAGAACCCAACTGCACATCACTAAATGGCAGAGGTACATCTAAAAGATTATGTGATTCCCCAAGTGGAATCTCGGTCTGGAAATGGCAGAATTTACAGAGACACTAAAAAGATCAGTTGTCAGAAGTCAGGGAGAGTGGAGTAACAGGCAGCACACTGTGAAACTTTTCTGTGTTGCATTATGCTGGTGGATACACACCATCATACACTTGTCAAAATCCATAGAATACATAACACCAAACATTAATCCTAATGCAACTTATGGAATCTGGATAGTAATCATGTGTCAGTGTAGGTTTGGTGAGTATGTGAACTGAAATTCCCAGAAAAAAAAGCCACATCTATGTTAGAGATTTTACAAGGCTGACTGACTGATTTGAACTTGATTATGGGCTAGAGATATAGTGCAGCCCATAAAGACTCAGGCTCACATCAAAAAGAACTTGATTATAAAGCACTGGAATATTGTAGATCCAGAGCCAAATTATCTTGGGCTATCTTTAATTCCCTTAATTCATGGCCATTTCTGCACCTGACCTCACATCCATAGGCCCATCATGTAAATATTTTTAGAATGTATTAAGTTGCTGGGCTTGGTGGCACATACCTTTAGTCCCAGCACTCGGGAGGCAGAGGCAGAAGCAGAGGCAGAGGCAGGTGATTTCTGTGAGAGCAAGGCCAGCCTGGTTTACACAGCGAGTGCCAGGCCAGCTGGGGCTACAGGGAGACCCTGTCTCAAAACAAACGAACAAACAAACAAACAAACAAATGTATCAAGTTAAGACCACCATCTTCTACAAACCTCAAAGCTAAGAATGTCATTAGGTAGCAGAGAATTCTCTGCTGTAATTGCCTACCTGATGTTCACATCAATATATCTGAAAATGCCTTGATTTATGAATTTCCTTTTGTTCTGTGACTATAAAAGTATTATGAGTTTGGTAATTTGGGGTAACCAATATCAAACTCAAACAATACTCTCTGTTCCCAGGCCACAACCACTCATGATTGCCTCAAGAATAACTAACCCTTAGATCCTGTGAGGTAACAGCTTGGATTTGTGTGACAGGCCTCACAAATGTACTACTCTGGTGCGGGATGGATATTAATGGGGATAGCTGCACGTGTTGGGTGAGGAGGAACAGGAGACAGAGGGAAATGATCTACTTTTTCTTTGCTTGATTGTGCACTGAATGTACTGAACCTGAAAGAGTAGTGGGGAAGGGGTGGGGGGAGGGATGGAGAGGAAGGAAGAGAGGCAGGAAGGAAAGGAAGGAGGGAAGAAGAGGAAGAAAGAGGAAGGTTTTTTTGAAGACATCCAGACAAAGTGAACACTAGTGAAAACAAAACAAAACAAAGAAAAAACACCTTGATGTGGGGTCTGAGGAGATGACTCAGTGGGTAAAAGCATTTGCTGCCCAAGTATGAGGACTTGAGTTCAAATTCCCAGAACCCACGTATGGTGTGGTGGTGTATATCTTTAATCCCAGCACTTAGGAAGCAAAGGTCAGTCTGGTCTACATAGTATAGCAAGTTCTAGGCCAGTTAGGAAAAAAGAAAGAAAAGAAAAGAAAAAAGAATCTAGACACAATAAGCACCTTTGTAATCCTAGTTCCCTATAGGGAGGTGGGAGGTAGAGACAGGAGACACACCAAAAGCTCCTAGACCAGCTAGCCTGGCATATACATTGGGGGGAAAAAAGATCGTGCCTGAAACCAGACAGAAGGTGAGTACTGACACCCAAGGTTGTGTCTTTTGACCCTTATACACAGGATGTGACACAAGTGCACCCGCACTCACACATGAATGTGTACATGTGCACATACCTGCATGGGAACACACACAGATTTTTTAAAAATTAGTCCCAGCACTCAGGAGGCAGAGGCAGGAGGATCTCTGTGAGTTCAAGGCTAGCCTGGTCTACATAGTGCATTCTAGGCCAGCTGGGCTACAGGAAGACCCTGTCTCAAAAAAAAAAAAAAAAAGGTAAAAAAAAAATATGGGTAGAGATGTAGCTCAGTGGGAGGGCAACTGCCTAACATATATAAGACCCCAGGTTTGATCTCTACTATCACAAAAAAACAAAGCAAAACAAAACCAACAATAAAAGAACTTTGTTTCAGAAATGAGTGCATTACAGTGTCCATGGAACAGCAAGGAGTCCAGCAAAGGCAGACATCAATAAATGAGGTGGAAAGTTGTAGGAGATAAAGTCTAAGTGAAAAGCAGAGAAAAGTTAACAAAACCTAACTGCCCAGGTCAAGGAAGTAATTTTCTGTCCACATCAAGTTTCTCAATAACAGTGGTCACATGGGTTAATGAGATGGCTTAGTGGGTAAGCGCACTTGCCACAGAAGTCTGACAACCTGAGTTCAACTGCTGGAACCTACAGTAGAAGGAGAAAAGCGACTCTTGCAAGTTGTCCCCTGACCTTCAAGTGCACCCACATGAATAAACATAAATCATTTAATGAAGACTTTTATTTTTTTAAACAATATTTTATTTATTTTTTATTTTATGTGTATGAGTGTACTGCCTGCATGTATGTGAGTACACCCGTGTCATGCAATGCCTCAGAGGTCAGAAGAGGGCTTTGAATTCCCCTGGAACTGGAGTTAAGGACGGTTCGTAGCCACCATGTGGGTGCTGGGAATCGAACCCAGGTCCTCTGCAAAAGCAGTCAGTGCTCTTAACCGCTGAGCCATCTCTCCAGCCCATGAAGACTATTTCAAAACATGTTTTTCTGAATGTTTTAACAGACTAAACATGGACATAAACAAGATATATTTAGAACAAATAAAAACCAGTACAGAACTAGTTTGGTGTATAGCACATTTCTGTCATTTCAGCACTGGAGAAATGGAAACAGAGGATAGGAGTTCAAGGCCAGCCTGGGTAATAGATTAAGACCCAGTCTCAAAAAAACTAGTAAATAAGTGTCAGGTGTGATGGTGATGGCCCAGACTTTTAATCCTAGCAGAGGCAGGTGAATCTCTGTAAATTACAGGCCAGCCTTTATACAGTGAGTTCAGGCCAGTCAGGGCCACATAGTGAACCCTTATCTCAAAAACAAATAAATAAAAACAACAAAACAACAATAAATAATCTTACTACCATTTGATAAGCATAAAGATTAATAAATCTGATAACATAGGCAAATTTATAAACAAAGGATTAAAAGGGAAAATATTTTGCTACCTTGTTCCTAATTCCAAATTGGTAGTTATATGATAAAATATGAGAGGGGGGTGTGCTTGGGTACACCTTTAATCCCAGCACTCAAGAGTGATCTCTGTGAGATGGAGGTCACTCTGGTCTACACAGTGAGTTCCAGGTCAGCCAGGGCTACACAGTTAAGACCCTGTCTCAAAAAATAAGTCAGGCATGGTGGTCCACAGCTTTAATCCCGGGCAGAGGCAGGCAGATTTCTGTGAGTTCAAGGCCAGCCTAGTTTACATAGAGCATTCTAGGCCAGCTGGGGCTACAGGGAGACCCTGTCAGTGTGATGGGGTCAAAAAACAGTGCCAAAAAAACAAAACAAACAAATCAAAACAAAGCAGAGATGAGAGAGAGAGAGAGAGAGAGAGAGAGAGAGAGAGAGAGAGAGAGAGTTCTAACATGATGAAATATTTTAAATCTAAATTTATTTACTTATTGTAGACAGGGTCTAGCTATGTAGATTAGGCCTCAAATTCTCAACTCTCCTGCCTCTGCCTCCTGAATGCTAAGACTATAATCATGTGCTACCACACCCAAGTGTAAATATATTTTACAAATGTTATTTACATTAATTTAAAAACATGTTAGGGCTAAGAGTGTAGCTTAGTGGTAGAACATTGGCCTAGCAAGTGTGAGGCCTTAGCTTAGTACCCTGCACTTAAAAATATATGAAATAAAAACTGAGAACTTGTAAACACACCATGTTTTCTTCTATTGTGCAGCTATCCATCTATCAAAAAAAAAAAAAAAACTGGGAAAATGTGCTTTGCTGACACCATAACTTTTGGTTTTATTTGGCAATATTGCAACTTTCCAAAATTTAGGTTTGACAACACTGGTCCATATAAAATTACATTAATAACAGTTACATGGACCTGTGGGACATTAAACATGCACTCAAACTCAGTCGTGCCAGCCAGGTATATCTTATTCTCAAAACTAATGGTTGTGCAGAATAACTTCATAAATACGTCTAGTGTTTATTTTAAATACAGGGTAGTTTAAAAAATAATTAATGCATAATAGGCACATGCCTTTAATCCAGCACTTGGGAGGCAGAGGCAGGCAATCTCTGTGAGATCAAGGCCAGTCTGATCTATAAAGTGAGTTCCAGGAGAGCTGGGGCTACAGGGAGACCCTGTTTCAAAAACAAACAAACAAACTATATACATATATATTCATTTATTTATTAATTATTGAGGAGGACGCACGTGTGTGCCACATCATGTATGTGGAGGCTGGAATCAACTTTTGGGAATCTGTTCCCTCCTTCTGCCCATGTGGGTTCTGAAAACTGAATTCAGGTTGTTAGGCTTGTGTGGCAAGCGCCTTTACAATCTTAATCATCTTGTTGGCTTACAGGGTACTTTTTTGTCTTACATGTTTAAGAAATCCAAGCAGTTGTTATATATTGTCTGTCTCAACAGTGAAACAAAGCTTTACTGTCCATTTTTCAAAACTCAATGTATTAGAAGCATATCCTCAGTCTGCAAGACAGGCTTGAAACAAACAGCAAAAAAATGCTGGTATCATTTGCAAATGCTTGTCACTCAGGATTCTTAGGACTTTCCAACAGGAGTAAATGAGTTTAGAGGCTGATGTGAGACCATGAGTAAGGTCTGTCATCTGAATTAAGTTTGGTGTTAGCCCCAAAAGCCTCACTGAATTAAGAAACTAAATAAAATTTTAAAATGGCATACACAAGTGCTGGGCGCATGCCTTTAATCCCAGCACTCGGGAGGCAGAGGCATATATATATATATATATATATATATATATGAATTTTTGGTTTTGTGTGGGAAAATCATGAAACCAGAGGAAGATGAAGAGAGAGAGAGAAGAAATCTGAATGGGGGAAAAGAAAGGAGGAAAAAAAAAAAAGGAATACCATCACTTGTGATGGAAGCAGAAGGGGCCACTGGGGGAAGAAGGGGTCTAGCAGAGGGGAGACCAATGCCATACTGAAACCCATTGAGTTGTATGCTAACTTAAAAAACTAAATATTTATTAGTTTTATATATTAGATGCCGATGTAACAGCTTCTGTAACTTATACTACTGGGAAACTTAAATTTTAAATTATGTTTCTCATTGTCTGAATATTTCCAGTCACTGTAGTTTTCATAAGTACTAATAAACTCAGTACATTTTACCTTTTTTTTTTAAAGACGCTGTTGTAAAATTCCATTGGAAAAGAGGTTTATACCTCCAAAAACTATTTGAAAATCACTTCTCTAAGCTACAAATTCTCCTAATAGTTTCTGGGAGAAGTACTGAAAATTAAACTCAGGACCTCCTGAGCTACACCCACAGTCCTAAGAAAACATAAATCTCCCAGCACATGAGGCTGACTTTAGCTATAGATTGTCAATCTTATATAATGGCAATAGTACAAACTGTTGATTTTTCAATTGTATTAGAGCAACATTGTGTGAACATTCAAATTCAAGAAATTTTGTGATACAGAAATGAATTTTGCTTCCCATTTGTGAATTGGATACTGACAGCAGCACATTTAAAGTTGCTCGGACAATGAATATGAATGCTCCAGTGATGTCTGTTTTCTCCCTGGCTGATCTCAGACAATGAATATGAATGCTCCAGTGATGTCCGTTTTCTCCCTGGCTGATCCTTCCTTCCATAAAAAGAAGATGATTTCTTCCTCCTTCTACTGGCAAATAAAGAGAACATTGAAGAAAATGAAGCTTGTTTGTTTTGTCCCAACTTCAGTTATTTTGAGCCATGGAGCCTCATTACAGAGCAGGATTTCTAAAGAATATACCAAGAAATGTGGACATAGTGAAAGCACAGAATGACCCAATTTATCCTGACGGATTTCAAATAGTTTCTGCTCAACTTTATCCAAAGCATAACTTGAATGGGGTGTAGCTCAGTGGTAGACTGCTCACCTAGCATATGCAAAGTACTAGGTTCAATCCCAACAATGAAAAAGAAGAAGAAAAAAATAACGAAACAAAAGATGAATCAATGACAAATTCATTTGAGAATCACATTTTCTTTAAAAAAAAAATTTTCTTAAGCCAAGTGTGGTGGTGCATGCCTTTAATCCCAGTGCTCGGGAGGCAGAGGCAGGCAGACCTCTACTGGCTCAGGGCCAGCCTGCTCTACATAGTGAGTTCCAGGTCAGCTAGGGCTACAGGTATCCCCTGTCTCAAATTTTTTTTCTTTAAATAATTTATTATTTCTATTTTAGGTATGAGTGTATTGCCTGCATGTAGGTAAGTGTTCCCCTGTTGTGCAGTGCCTGAGGTCAGAAGGTGTCAGATCCCCTGGAACTGAAGTTACAGATGGCTGTTAGCCACCATGTGGATGTTGGGATTTGAATCCAGGTCCTCTGAAGGAGTAGTCAGTGCTTTTAACTGTTGAGCCATCTCTCCAGCCCTGATTACTGTTTTCTATGAATATATGTGTTAATCATGTATAGGTATCCTGAAGATCTGTAGAATAACCTGGTATTTTTCATGAAAATTTGACTCTCTTGACTGAAGAAATGGCTCAGCAGTTAAGAGTACTGACTGCTCTTGCAGAGGACTTGGGTTTGATTCCCAGCACCCACATGGCAGTTAACAACCATCTGTAACTCCAGTTCTAAGGAATCCAACGCCTTCTTCTGACCGCCATGGCCACTGCAAGACATAGGAGCACTTACCTACATGCAGGCAATACACTTATACACAAAAAATAAAAATAGTAAGTTAAAAAACAAAACAGGAAACCAAAAAGTATGGCCTCTGAGCCAAATATGACTCTGAGCTAAGAATTATTTTTACATTTTTAAAGGGTGGTTTTAAAAAAAAGAATACGGGGCCGGAGAGATGGCGCAGAGGTTAAGAATACTGATGTTCTTGCAGAAGACCCGGGTTCAAATCCCAGCATCCACATGGCAGCTAACAACTGTACGTAACTCCAGTTCCAGGGGATCCAACGGCCTGTTCTGTTCTCCGTGGGCATTGCACGACATGGGTGCACTTACCTACATGCAGGCAATACATGCATACACGTACACATAGGCTGACTAGATTCATCAGATGGACAAGTAGTGGGGAATGGCTGGGGGTGCCAACAACATAGCAGACAGTACCAGGAATATCAGAGTATAAGGGCTCTAGTGGGGGGAGGAAGGCTATGGGAAGAAGGATTGATTCCCAGGACTCACATAGCAGCTAACAATTATCCATAACTCCAGTTCCAGGGGATCCAGTGCCGTCTTTTGACCTCCATGGGCATTGCACAACATGGGTGTACTTGCATACATGCAGGCAATACACTCATACACATGAAATAAAAGTAATAAAACATAAAAAAAGAAATTCACATACCTCACTGATTTTTCTGTGTTGAAGTGCTGTTATTTGGATCTATTGGGCTAACATATATAAAACCTTTAGGAATTTGGCTTCTTGGTACCAAATTCCTGGGACTGAGCCCAAGGCCTTGTGCATGCTAAGCATATGCTGTATTATGAACCTCATCCTGAGCCCACCTAGCCCCCCCACAACCCATACTACTAAAACTACTTTCACCTGTTCCTTTTTACTTGTTTATTGTAGCTACTAGAAAAGTTTGAATTGCATATGTGGCTTTCATCGTGTTCCCACTGGAAAGTTCCTGGGCTTACATGGGTTCATAACACTGTCAGGTGCTAGAGATTGTCCAGGAAAGGAAGTCCATCAAGGGATGACCATGTCATTGAGTACCTTGACCCCAGGATGAATCCTTTCTGACCAGCTGCTGCTGAGCCATTGACTCCTGATTTATCATCATCTGTGGGCATGGCATTCCTCTCAGCATGGGCCCTAGTCCCCATACCATCATTAAAATCAAAGTCAGTATTTTCTTGCAGTGCCTTCTCTTTTAAAAATTCCTTCTAGGCTCTTGCTGTGATGAAAATGGGTTTTGGAGGAGCAGTGGGTGCAGTGGAGGCTGGAAGCCTTTTACTCCCCTGGAAAGAAGAGGGATTAGTTCTAGTCTGTTTCTTTTTTGGGTTTTTTTTTTTTTTTTTTTTTACCGAAAAAAAAAAAAAAAAAAATACACAACAGACTGGCCATATGTGACTTGTAAAGCCTAAAATATATTATCCAGTTTTGTATACAAAGTTTTTAAGTTGATGAGAGAGATCAATGTGTATATTCACAACACAAAAATTATATATCTTAATATAAAAATAAAGTTTATTACCTGTTCATAATTTACACGTTGAATTTCTGAAATTTCTTTTGGCTTTGCCTCAAGCATGTAATCACCTGTAAAAAGAAATTATGAATTGCCTTTTTAATATTACCTTTTCTGCTTATAAAATATTTTAACATTGTAGCAACAGGTGTCTTATAAAACCAAGCCCTCATTCTACCCAGATAAAGTCAATGTTAACTGTTTGCATATTTTTCAACATATTATACAGCATATACATTTGAATTTTCCCTTCATCCCCTCGTCCCTCCTTCCTTCCTTTCTTTTTGTGGTACTGTAAACTGAGGCCAGGACCTTATTCATGTCACGCAAACATTCCACCCACCAAGCTACATCTCCAGACATTTTTCTACTTTTTTTTTTCTTAATATTTTATTATTTTTATTTTATGTGTATGAGTGTATTGCCTACATGTATGTGAGTGCACCCGGGTCATGTAATGCCATGGAGGTCAGAAGAAGGCTTCAGATTTCCCTGGAACTGGGTGGTTTGTAGCCACCATGTGGGTGCTGAGAATCGAACTCGGGTCCTCTGCAAGAGCAGTCAGTGCTTTTAACCGCTGAGCCATCTCTCTAACCCGCCCCCCTTTTTTTTTCTTTTTCTAAGGCAGTGTCTCACTCTATAGCCCTGGCTGGTCTTGGAACTCTGTAGAGTAGGTTGGCCTCGAACTCAGAGATTCCCAAGTGCCTCCCCAACCCCATCCCCTTCTTTAAACTTTTTGAGATAACGTATCACTAAGTTACCCAGGTTGGCTTGAACTTGCTCTGTAGCCCAGGCTAGCCTTGAACTTAAGATTATCCTGCCTGTCTCTTCTTTTATTTTCCATTTTACAATATATTTGAGCATCTTTCTGAAAGATCTCAAAGGTATACAAACTTTAATTGCTATGAACAATATAGCTATTTCTCCAATTACCTCATCAACTACAGTACTACCAATCTGACACTGAGTACCCCAGTCACTGGTATCAGTTTTTAATACATATGTAACATTTTAATATATGTGGCCACTTTAAAACTGTGAAGCACCATTTTAATATGCAGTATCTTTTTATCTATATATTATTTTTATATAAAAACTGTTGAAGTTGTTGGAAATTGAGCCCAGGGACTTGAGCATGCTAAGCATGTGCTCTAATACAGAGCTACAGACTCAGACTGGGTAGTGTCAGTGAAATTATGAATTAACTGTATATACTTCTTTTTATTTAAGTTACCTGCCTATTTAATTATTATCTTACTGAGTTGTAAAATCTTTTTATTTTTTAAAAAGTTTTATTACACTTCTATTTATTTTGACTGTTTGGGTATGTGTATGTATATCCATGCCATGGTACTCATGTGGAAGAACAACTTGTGGGATTCAGGTCTCTCCTTCCACCATATGGGTCCTGGTAAAAAAAAAAAATTCAGATTGTGAGGCTTGGTGACAGATGCCTTTACCCACTGGGCATCTCACTGGCCTTAAAAGTCCTTTCTTAAGGAGAGGAATTAGCACATTTCCTGTGATGTATATAGTAAATATTTTTTCCCATATTGTTTTTGCACTTTGTGATGTTTTTTGGTTTTGTTTGTTTGGCCTATTTTTCCCTTTATAATACTTACGTAGAATTTGAATTGGATGTCATGTGTAGAAAAATCTTTACCTCTTAAGGGTTTGTAAATATTCATAAATGTTTTCTATAACTTTATGCTTATCTCTTTTTAAAATCTTTCATTTTGCTGGGCATGGTAGCAAATGCCTTTAATCTCAGCACTTGGGAGGCAGAAGCAGGCAGATCTCTGTGAGTTCAAGGCCAACCTGGTTAGAAGCCTCAAGAAGACACTGTCTCAAAAAGACAAAAAAAAAAAAAAATCCTTTCATTTTATCTGGAATTTATTCTTATAAAAGCAGTTAAGATATAAACTAGCTTCTTACCCAAAGAGCTAACAGGTTAATGAAATTATTATAACCTATCTTTTCTAATTTGAAATAAACATAAAGATGACATCAAATATTCTCTTAAGTTTTGTAACTCTGATAACAAAATAATTCCCATAGACATCAATATATTCTGTTTGTTTGTTTGTTTGAGACAGGGTCTCCCTGTAGCCCTAGCTGGCCTGGAACTCACTATGTAGACTAGGCTGGCCTTGAACTCATAGAGATCCTCCCGAGTGCTTTTTCCCTATATTTTTAAATTTTAAAAAATTATTTATTTATTTATTTTTATATGTGTGTATTGCCTGCATGTAAGGAAATGCACCTGTGTCATGCAATGTTCGTGGAGGTCAGAAGAAGCTGTTGGATCCCCTGGGACTAGAGTTACTGACAGCTGTTAGCTGCCATGTGGGTGCTTGGATTCGAACCTGGGTCTTTTGCAAGAACAACCAGTGTTCTTAACTGCTGAGCCATCTCTCCAGCCCCTTCCCTATATTTTTAAAAAGTATTTTATTTAGGGGCTGGAGAGATAGCTCAGTGGTTAAGAGCACTGGCTGCTCTTGCAAAGGACCCAAGTTTAATTCCCAGCACCCACATGGTTGCTAACAACCAACCATAACTCCAGCTCCAGGGGATCTGATGCCCTCTTCTGGCCTCCACAGGCATTGTACAGGTGCACTTGTATACATGCAGGCAAAGTACTCTTATACATAAAAATATTTTATTATCTTATTATGTTTATGAGTGTTTTGCCTGCATGTCTGTAAATGCACTCGTGTCATTTAATGCCCTCAAAGGTCAGAAGAATGCATAGGGTCCCCTGGAACTGGAGTTACAGACCGAAGGGACTGTGAAAGTGTTCCTATGGCTTTAAAAATATGCTTGGTGGGGCTAGAGAGATGGCTCAGTGGTTAAGAGCACTGACCTCTCTTGCAGAGGACCCGGGTTCAATTCCCAGCACCCACATGGCGGCTATGAACCATCCTTAACTCCAGTTCCAGGGGAATCCAAAACCCTCTTCTGACCTCCACAGCACTGTACAATATGGGTGCACTCACATACATGCAGGCAATACACTCATACACATAAAAAAATAAAAATAATAAAGTATTTTTTAAACTGCTTGGTGAATTAAGCTGAACTTTGAGCATGTGTGTCTGGAGAACCTTTTTCTCATGAGAAAGTTTATGCAAGAATGCTTGTCTGAGGAGAATACCAGTACTCCCCTAGTTTCTTAGGCAACATGGCGATCTCCCAAGAAGACATATTATGGAGATAATGTCTTGATCATTTTATTTTGCTGAATTGTTATATTCAAGCCACATTATTATTATTCTGTGTTCTGTAAACATCTGGCTGTAGTTCTCATGAGTATGAGAAGCCATTTTATTATATTCAGTTCTGTAAACATATGACTGTGATTCTCAGGAGTATGAGAATAAAAGCAGAGCCACAGGTGCTATTAGTACTCAAGTGCAGGAAAGCCCTAAGTCCCGTGACTTATTATTAGTTCCACGGCAATCCATTCAGGTCCCGTGGCTGTCCCTGGTGGCCACAAAAGACCACTGTTAGCCTCCATGTGGGTGCCAGGAACCAAACTGGAGTCCCTCTAGAAGAGCAGCCAGTGCTCTTAACTGCTAAGCCATCTCTCCACCCATTTTTCCTGTGTTTTTGAGACAGGGTCTCACTATTCAGCCCATGTTGGCCTCAAACTCATGATTTTCCTTCCTTAGCCTCTTCAGTGCTGGGATTATAGGTGTGTGTCGCCACTTTTGGCCAATTTATGTCCAATGAATATCTCTAATGAAATGTGACAGAGTAATGAGATGTCACTTCTATAATTACAATAAAGAGTGTATCCTTCATTGTTGTGCTCTCCGTTGCTCCCTCTTCAGACAGACAGCCGCCACATTTTGGAATGACCTATGGAAGAGGCTTCTAAAACAAGAAACTACAGGAGGCTTTTGGTGGACAGTCAGTGGATAACTAAGGGCTTCCATCTAACAGCTCATGAAAAATTGAGTCCTGCCACCAACTGTGAGAGTGAAGAGCAGCCAAGGCTCCTCACTGCACACTGACCTGCAGCTGCGAAGAGCAGCCAAGGCTCCTCACTGCACACTGACCTGCAGCTGCGAAGAGCAGCCAAGGCTCCTCACTGCACACTGACCTGCAGCTGCGAAGAGCAGCCAAGGCTCCTCACTGCACACTGACCTGCAGCTGCAGTGCTATTAGCCACCATGACTGCTGTCTCCTAAGACCTTGAGTGAAGCTCCATCTAGATTCCTGACCCAAAGATACAAAGATAACGAATGCTTATTGTTGGGAGCCACTAAATTTGGAGGTTGTTATATCGCATTAGATAATTAATACAAGCACATAATATTAGATACATATATTAAAATTTTAATTTATTTTATATATATGAATGTTTTACCTGCATGTAGGTAAAGTGCAACTGTGTTGTGCAATGCCTGTGGAGGCCAGACGAGGGCATCTGGATCTGGCGTTACAAATTGTTGTTAGCTATCATGTGGGTGCTGGGAACCAAACTTGGGCCCCCTGGAAGAGCAGCCAGTGCTCTTAACCACCAAGCCATCTCTCCAGTCCCAGAATCATATATGTATATTTAAGGGGAATTTGTAATATAAGGATCAGATTGATGTGTATACATGTGTGCATGTGCATGTGTGTGCATGTGTTGGGGATCAAATCTGAGCTATACCCATAGGTAGGGTATTTTTTTTCATTATTTATTTATTGCTAATCTAAATTTTTTTTGAAAATTTCATATTTACATAATTTCACCCTTCTTCTCCCTCAAGTCGTTTCCCAGACTCCTTCTCAATATCCTGACCTCTTCTTTGTTATGTGTATGTGTGTGTTTGTGTGTGTGCGTGCAACCTACTAAGTCCATAAATATATTAGTATGTACATGTGTTTAGGGCTGGGACTGACCACATAACCTATCAGGAGCTCACCCCTAGAATCAAACGTTCTTAAAAAGAGGAATTTGAGTTCCTAAGAAAGCATCTTTCAACCTTCTGGTTTCCTTTCCCACTGGATCTCAACACTGGTCTTGGTGGTCATAAAGGACAAAGAGCATGTTGAAGCTGGCCTAACAGCCTTGTAGACTGCTATAAGCATGATGGCTAGATTCAAAGAGGGCTGCGAAAAAAAAAAAAGTAGAAGCAGGAGCAGAGAAGGAGGAGGAGGAGGAAGAGGAAGAGGAGGAGGAAAGCATCTTTCAATTTTATTTTGCTTCTTAAAACATAGTTTTTGAATATTTTATTATTTTTATTTTATGTGTATTGAGTGTATTGCCTGTATGTGTGTAAGTGCACCCATGTCATGTAATGCCCACAGAAGTCAGAAGAGGGTGTCAAATTCACCTGGAACTAGAGTTACAGACAGTTGTTAGCTGCCATGTAGGTGCTGAGAATTAAACCCGAGTCCTCTGCAAGAGCAACCAATGCTCTTAACCCCTGAGCCATCTCTCCAGCCCTTTAATTTTTTTTTAAACTGCAACTCACAATGTAGCCCAGACTGGTCTTAAACTTCTAGAATATAGTAACTCCCTATACCCTATAAGAGGAGCATGCCTGATGTATTTCTTCTTTATTTTGGGGGGTGTGTATATGTACAGGTGTGTGCAGGTGCATATGTATGTCAGGTACACACATGTGCACACGTGTGTAGGCCAGAGGTCAACCTCAGCTGTTGTTCCTTGTGATCTATCAACCTTGTTGAGACAGGGTCTCTCACTGGGGCTTAGGGTTCATCAATTAGACTAGTATGGCTGGTCAGTGAGCCCCAGGAATCTGCCCATCCCTTTCCCTAGCACTGGGTTTACAATTGAGTACAACTATGCCTGGCTTTTTTGCATGGTGTGCTGGATAGCTTTAGTGTCAACTTGACACACCTGGGTTGAGGGAGCCTCAACTGGGGAATTGCCTCTATTGGACTGGCCTGTGGCCATGTCTGAGGGGCATCTTCTTGATGAGTGATGTGGGAGGGCCCAGTCCACTGTGGGTGGTGCCACCCCTGGGCAGGTGGGTCTGTGTTGCATAAGAAAGCAGGCTGAGCAGGGGCCAGGGGAGCAAGCCAGTAAGCAGTGTTCCTCCATGGCCTGTGCTCCAGCTCCTACCTCCAGGTTCCTGTCCTGAGTTCCTACCTTGGACTCCTGGATGAACTGTGACCCGGGATATGTAAGCTAAATAAACCCTTTCCTCCCCAAATTGGTAGTGGTCAGAGTATTTTGTCACAGCAATGAAGAACAAACTAGGACACATGGGTTCTGGGAATTAACCTCAGGTCCTCAAGCTTATGTGGCTGATTTTTTTTGGTCAGAAATATGGCTGAATGGGTTGACCAGATTACAGAAAATCCTAAATAATAATATAATGTGTGATTGCCTTGTTAAAAACCATAGGGATGTGTGTGTGTGTGTGTGTGTGTGTGTGTGTGCTTGTGTGTGTCTGTGTGTGGTGTGTGGTGTGTTTAGGAAGAATATTCTGGCATATAGCTAACTTGGAGGGTAGAAGAATGACAGAATTTACAGAAAGTCAGCTTCTTAAGTGTCAGTATACAGAGAAAGAATTTCAAAGAAAGGCCCCATAAAACCTTGCAACTAAGGAGATATTCCAGGTAAATGGAAATCAAGACACAAGAACCTAATATTTACATTAGGCCAAGGAGAAAATTTGGCACATAGTTTATCTCAGATGAGCTCTGGAAGACACATAACTCTAAGAAAAATAACAATGCTTTTAACAACGATCACTTTTTCCAGCTCATTTATATTCAGGAGTGTTTAAAACAAAGCAATACCACCATCCCAGCTATTTTCTTCACTACACTTATCATCTTACAATTAGGGTGGCTGTGGTCATAACATGCATTCCAGTTTTTATGAGATTTGGTTTTAGTGTTTTGAGACAGGGTCTCCCTGTAGCCCCATCTGACCTGAACTCACTATGTAGACCAGGCTGGCCTTGTCTCACTGAGATTCACCTGCCTCAGCCTCTGAAGTGCTGGGATTAAAAGCATGCATTACCATGCCAGGTCTTTTTATGAGGTTTGTTAAAATCACATTTTAGTGGGTGGGATGAGGGCATGTGGTGGTCAGTGGACAAATCGCAGGAGTTGGCTCTTTACTTCTGCCATGTGGGTTCTGAGGACAGAATTCAGATCGTCAGGCCAGCACCTTAACCTGCTGAGTTTGTATTTTCTACCTCATTTATTTGCTTTTGGAGTCAAGGTCCACTATGCAGCCGAAGTATGTGCTACCTCATTCGGTACCCACTTTATTTTATTAGACTTCCTAATACCTTCCTAGGTGTCTGAATGTGTCATGCTACTTTCTTTATACCAAGTAACTTCAATAAGCCACATCTGTGTTTGGCCATGTTCTCATATTCTAGGAACAGAGATTTCCAAAATGAAACTCACTTCTTTCTCCCCTAACTTGTGCCAATCAAAATTCCTATCTCCGGGGCTGGAGAGATGGCTCAGCGGTTCAGAACACTGACTGTTCTTGCAGAAGATCCGGGTTTGAATCCCAGCACCCACATGGTAACTAACAACTGTCCGTAACTCCGGTTCCAGGGGATCCGACAGTCTCTTCTGTCCTCCTCGGGCATTGCACGATATGGGTGCACTTACCTAAATGCAGGCAATACACGCATACACATAAAATAAAAATAATAAATATTTTTTTTAAAAACTTTAAAAAACAAAATTTCTATCTCCATTGATTGTGGTGGTACATCCCTGCAAACCAAGCACTTAGAGGTTGAGGCAAGAGGATTGTTGAGATAAAGGGCAGCTTGGGCAATATTATAGCAAGACCCTGCTTCAAAATAATATTCCCAAAGTTGAGCTTGGTGGCACATGCTTGTAATCCCAGCACTGAGGAAGATGACAGGTGAATTTGTGGAGCTTGCTGGCCAGCCTAGCCTACTTGGCAAGCTTCAAGTCAATGAAAGAAAAACTGTCGGACACAGTGCCAGAGGGATAACACCTGAGTTTGTCCACTGGCCTCCATACACACGTGAGTTACCACACACCCACCCCCTCTC